>NC_081563.1:27891239-27954762 GCF_022355385.1 Mustela nigripes | reverse complement strand
GTAACAATACTGATAATGTACAATTAGAATAAAACTCAACCCTGACTCTGAGGTAACAATACTGATAATGTACAATTAGAATAAAACTCAACCCTGACTTTCTTCTGCCTCATTGTTTATTTTATGAGGAAAAAAAGAACTATGATGGCTAAATATTTCAAAAGACAAAAAGCAAACAAAATCTGTGCACTACATGATTGCATGGTAATTGCCAAAACATGTCTAAGGAAATATCTAATTCCATTACAATGGCTAAATTGGTTTGATCAGCAGTAGCCATCCCTCTCAAACACACACACACACACACACACACACACACACACACACCATTCATCTTCCTTCCACCCACACAAACATTATTAGTACTGACTTAACTTAGAACACAATTTACTAATGACTAGAAATGAAAATTCTGGGAAGTCTGTACATGCAACATAGAAATTGACTTTAAAAAAAACAACTGTGACAGTATTAAGATACACACTTAACTAATTTATTTCATTGATTTAGTTGAGTCTTAAAATCCATGTTCATCAAAATGTTGCTTCCATTTGCTTATGCTTCCCGTAAATTATGTCTAATCTAGAGGAACACATCAAAAAAAAAAAAAAAAAACTGGGAAAGATACAATTCCGAGAAATGACACATAGAGTCAATCTGCAAAATTCCAAGGTGGTTTTTGGAGGAGACATTATTAAGATAATGTCCCAGACTTTAGGTTTGTATTTATTTATAACTTGTTGGATATATATTTTCACAGGTTTTATAATACCTGGTCCTAAAAAAAGTACTGCTTATGAACTAACAAAAGTGAATGGAAACTGAAGTCAACACCTGATATAAAAAGTATGGAAAATAAATGCAGATTGCCATTTTATAAGACTACATTAGGGCTTTTTCATAATTTGAGAGGTGTGTAACAATCTTGATAAGTAGAAAATGAAAATTTTGTCCTAGAGAAATGTGTTTTTCCACACTATTTTTCTATAGGAGAGTGTTACTGCCAACTACAGTAGTCTACAGTAATTGGTGATGTGTGCAGATAATTTTAGTGACACATAATTACCTCTTAATTTCTACAACATCTAAATTAGTGCATACTGCAATTAATCATAACCTGTGGCCATATAGTTACAAAATACATCATTTGATTGTCTGTGAAATGAAAACTGTTGATATAAGCTTTCACGCAGAAACTGGCAACCTCAGTGGGAGTCTGGTAAAGAGAACAGTGGTGAAGGCACTCAAGCCCTTACCTGCGACATGACTCTGGGCAAATCACTTCTCATGTCTAATCTTTAATTTTGTTCGCTGCCATGTGTGAACAATTGTGCCTATCTCTTCCAGTCAGACTCAGTGGAATCTCATCCAATTCTTCTCAAGGAAGTACAAAACAGCTGAAATCTTCTTTGGGGATTAACACCATATGAAGACAGCAGTGTGTAGTCGTCTGATCAGGCATGGGGGCAGAGTTGCTTCATCCTTGTCTGCTCACTGGCTATTTGACTTTATTCTCTTTATTCTTCTCTTTCCTCACTTATGAGTACATTTGACCAGATGTTCCTTAAAAGCTTGCCTGTCTCTAAAACTATGGCTTAAATATATGGTAGGAGTCTGATTTTTAAAAATACTGAAACATTAAATTATCTCTTTGTTCCTGAAATAATTTATAATATACCTTTTATATGTGCAAAGCTAAAAAAAATTCATGGCCACATGGTTGATACAACCATGTTATTCCAATAATCAAATAAAGAAATGCCCCCCCCCCCGCCCACCGCCTCTGTGAGTAAACTACTATGGGGATGTGTTGCAAGAATTGAAAAATAAACTGCCTTTAGTCCTATAGATTAGAGGTTCTAGAAGTGACTGAAAATGTAATGATCCTGAACTCAGTCTGTGTCATCCACAAAGCTATTAATCTTGAAATGTTGCAAAAGATGCAGGTTTTACTTTACTCTCTTAACAGAAAATATTCACATTTAAAAATCATTTGCTTATAACTGATAAAAAGACTTGAGTAGCCATAGAGTTTTCAGTGTACCCCAAGGTGCCTTTTATGATAAGGCTGGATTGGAATGTGCTTGAGACTATCTTTATATTAGGTCTTATGGGTGAGTGCACTGTGTCACTATGATTTATAGTAATTCAACTCTGCCTGGAGAGAACATGGGTCTTTTGAGGAGCTGCAGTCTTATTTTGGAGAATCAGTGTGGGGTTGCTAATTGGAAATTGTCAAAATGTGTTGCTTCAGTCCCATGAGAACTTACCAGGCTTACTTTACCATACCGGTAGGAAATAGGAAACACCTTTGATTCATGCATAACTGCTCATGATATTCCAGCTGGGTTTAAACCTGACTGAAGATAGTTTGAATATGAGTGACATTCTGGTACAAGTATCCATAAGGGTAATTACAGATGGCTGAATAAATTCACTATAAAAAAAACACATGGTATTAAACCTGAGACAACCCATTCATCAAGTATTTGAAAAAACTTACTAAATCTCTGGCCTTGAACAACTTATACCCTAGTATAAGGGTCTGTCCACAAAGGGACAGGGTGGGCCTGGGTGGCTCAGTAGGTTAAAGCCTCTGCCTTCGGCTCAGGTCATGATCCCAGGGTGCTGGAATCGAACCCCGCATCGGGCTCTCTGCTCAGCAGGGAGCCTGCTTTCTCCTCTCTCTCTTTGCCTGCCTCTCTGCCTACTTGGGATCTCTGTCTGTCAAATAAATAAATAAAATATTTTAAAAAAAAGAAATAGATTTGGTTTTTTGGACTACATGGTCCCTGTCACAACTGTTAAACTCTGCTATTTTTGACCTGAAACAGGCATAAAAAAAACCTAAACAATTGGGTGTGGTTTTGTTGTTTACCCTAGCAGTTTGCCTTGCAATAAATAATAAGAGACATATGTAACATGAATACAGATCAAGTAAGAAAACCTAAACCAAGCACAGAAAAATGCAAAAACAATTGATATAGAAATGAAATGATTTAGGAATTCAGAAGAGCAAGATTTCTTGGGTGGAAGAGATTCCTGAGATGCTGTAATGTTCAGTCTTTTTAGAAATTCTCTTTATTTGATTTCATGATGATGAGCTTCACCATGATCCTGTTAGTAATTCCTTTTATTATTCTTTCCTTTGGTAAATTATATGACAGTAGTTCATAATTGTCATATATGGTCCGAAATGGAAACATTTGATGGCTGTGTTAGATAGTTCTTCATATTAGAATCAATCATGAAATTAAAAAAATAAAGGACAGTCTTACATAAAACTCTTTTCATAGACTCCATTATAAGCTAAATTGACAGGCCTATTATATTCAAAATCTGGGAAGTTAAAATGGTTCAACTTGGGAGGTAGCCTTGAATAGATTCTTAATATGTTTATTTATTGCTTTCAGCTCTGGAAGGGATTTCATCACAGTCTGTCTCAACACCCAGGTGTGATTTGCAGATAAATGAAAACAACCATCATGTTCTGGAAAAGAATACCTTTTTTAGCAATGGAGTCACTTGTACCAAGATTTTTTTTTTTGCCTTTTAAGCCCAGATATTTTTATCTACTACATTGAAATCATCATATTTTAGATTCAAAAAATAAGTTAAAACTCTTTAAGAAATCAATTATATTACTGAAATATTCCACTAAAGCAATATATTAAAAACAATATAAATGGTCTTAACTAGCATTATTAGTGCCATTAAGACATTTTTATTCTAACCATAATTTACAGTGCTTACTTGAGTAACATGTCCACTTGTTGGCTTATTTAAGAATGGAAAAGGAAAGTCTTTTGTTTGGTGCCAATTTTCTTCAAAGAGTACACTGAAACAACCACTCTATGCTATGATTTGACTGTATTTACGATTTGCACAATTTTCTTTAATACAGAACCAAGACGAGAGCATTTTGTTATCTTCCAACTGGTTCCTGTGATTAAAGCAGTGGGTACACAGGCACTCAGGTGCAAGCCTTTATTCATGTCACAGCACCCTTCTTTACATCACTGCTCCATCAGCCTTGATTCCAATAAAACTGTGTACTGCTACAAAACAGCTTACAAAAAATAAATACATATACACCATATATATGCCAAGAATGGATTCATACACTGCAGTTTTAGCAAAATATAAGTTTAAATATCTCCACGTCTGCACACAAGATAGTGCTTGCATTTTCTATTAAAAGAACTTAATGTTTGATGGCCAAAATGCAATTTGATTAAGAATTTTGACAATATTTATTTGTTCTCTGCAAGGGCACTAACTCCGTGGTTTTTCATAAGCTACCATGCAAGGCAATTGTCCAATTTTTGTCATAAGGAAAACAACTTCAAATGATGCCATAATAGATTTGTTATCATCTCTACCATTAGTGACTGTATCCATCAAAATCATCCTGGACAGCAGTACTCTGTGCTTGTTCAGGAAAATCTATTGACACAACAGAGAGGTTACTCTGTTTTATTTGAAAATGTCAGGAAAATAAACTATGGCTTCAAGACACTGGTGAAATATTTAACAGATAAGATAACGGGGACTAGGGGAACAATAGTTGTCTTTACAGGAAAAGAAAGATCTAATTTTCAGATGTCTACATTATACTAATCTATACTTCGGTTTTGATATTCATAAAAAAGTTACCCCACTTGCAGATAAACTTTTTTGAGCACACAGAGGTTCATGTTGTCTTTTTGGATTAATAGGATTTATGGCATTTTGTTATGCTTGTTACTACTTTTGTGCTTTAATGGATCATTTTTGATCTACTGGACTTCTAATTATAATTTGGGATTAAAGTAGTAAAAATAATGAAAGTGTCAATTTAGCAAATGAACTAGTACTCAAAAGATATGAAAATACTCCTCTTTATAGCTAAGTAATATTCCATTGTGTGTATATATATATATATATATATATGGTATATATATATATACCACATCTTTAACCATTCATCAATTGATGGACACTTGGGTTACTTCCATATCTTTTGCTATGGTAGATAATGCTACAATAAACATAGGGATGTATATATCTTTTCAAATTAGTGTTTTCATTTTCTTTGGGCAAATACCCACTAGTGGAATAGTAGATCATAGGTTATTCTATTTTTATATTTTTTGAGGAATCTCTATTTTTTTTCACAGTGGCTGCACCAATTTTCATTCCCACCAACAGTTCATGAAGGTTTCTTTTTCTCCACATCCTCGCCCACACTTGTTATTTCTTGTTTTTTACTTTAGCCATTCTTACAGGCATAAGTTGATACCTCAGTGTGGTTTTGATTTGTATTTCTCTGATGCTCAGCCATAAAAAATAATATCTTGCCATTTGCAACAACATGGATGGACCTACAGGCCATAATGTTAAAGGAAATAAGTCAGAGGAAGACAAATACCATATGATTTCACTCATGTGGAATTTAAGAAACAAAACAAACAAACAAACAGAGGGAAAAAAAGAGACAAATCAAACAGGCTCTTAAAGAGGGAGACAAACTGGCGATTAACAAAGGGGGGATGGGTGGGGGATTGAAAAAATAGGTGAAGAAGATTAAGAGTACACTTATAGTGGGGCGCCTGAGTGGTGCCATTGGTTAAAGTGTCTGACTCTTAGTTTCAGCTCAGGTCATGATCTCAGGGTTGTGAGATCAAGCCCCATGTTGGGCTCCACATTGAGCCCAGAGTCAGCTTTAGACTTTCTCTCCCTTTCCCTCTGCTGCCCCCCTCATTCTCTCTCATAAATAAATAATCTTTTTTTTAAGTACACTTATCATGATAAGCACTGAGAAATGTATACAATTGTTGAATCACTATATTGCATACCTAAATATAACACTATGTTAATTATCCTTCAATAAAAAAAAAATGGGAAAATACTTAGGCTAAGACAAGGAGCAACTTGTAAACGGAAAGTTATGTGAAGGAAACTGCTCCAGATAGTCTTTGATAAAAACAGTGGATGATATTTTGGTGAACACTTATATCTTACATATGATAACATTTGTGAAATAATTGTGGACAAATTGCTTCATTTTTTCTTGTTTATAGATCACTTATAAATATATATACTTATTTATTTATATGTATTATTACATATTGATATATATTGAAAATCCACAGTAGCCCACAGAACACACTGCCTTCATAGTCCTCATCGAGCCCCAAACCTAAAAGATTTCAGCAGCTGGAAATCCTTGTCTCTCTCCTCCTTATAGCAAAAAGTCGACTCTCTTGAGTAACCAGGAGGAAGGCAGATGGTAGTTCCTAACATTTCCTTTTACAGACACCCAAAGAAGAAAAAAAGAGAAGGGAAAAAAAATGAATATATTGGTTAAAATTATAACCTGAGCCAGACAGAAATGCATAAACCCAGGAGGTATAAGATTATCTGGTGAAGAGGCTCGGTCCTATTTTCTATACCTGTGTCTGGTCTTCTTGCAACTTCCTATTGCCCTCTGAAGACACTTTCATTTTTGCTGGGCAGGGTTTTGGGAAAGGAAGGAAAGGTTGGAATAGAAAATAACTTCTCACATTTCTCCCTGGGTAGCACTCTCGTTGTTTTCTGTTGGAATTTGAATAATTCTAACAATGAGCATTAACTCCAGCACTTTGACCTAAAAAGTCAGTAAAATTATAATGAAATAATTGAGTGGCTAGGGTTAATCATCGTCTCATTGGTTGAATACAGACACTTCACCTTTCTTAGTCCATGGTATGAGAGAGCTGGACATTCCTGCCAACAAGTCCTGAGAGGGCAGGGTTTATTGTCTGTGCTGGCTCTCATAAGACAGAGTTTGATGAAATGATTTTACTCGGTTACAATCTCTTCAATCAAACAATGCATAATACATGGAAGTTTATATTTTACCAAGAAAAATCTTTAAATTGACAAATGGCGGCAAATTCTAAGGGGCATGATTCGTATTTGTCCATTCACTGTGAATACCCATAATTGGATTTCATGATTTTTATAAAGCCTCCCTCTGTTTCCAACAGTAAAATGGCAAAGACATTTAATTTTAATTGTATGCTAAACAAACTATAAGAGGCAGTTTGTTTATTTGGAAAAGGATTTTGTCTTAAAGGTATCCTGAAACAATGAAATTAGTAATGCATTTGAGCAACCTATTTAATTTATGCTATGTTATTACATTTGCAGATAGACAATGGGTCTAAATTCCATGATGGGTGTTCTAGCACAGAAGGTCCTCGACTCTAAGTAGTATCTATATATGTAAGAAATACAGCTTCCTAAGTTGAAAACCATTACTAGAGGGTTGAATATCTTGTACCCTGTGCATTCTCAACACTCTACATTAGAACTATGTATAAGAGACAGATAAAATACTACTTTCACATGAAAATTTATCTACAATGGAATATCTACCTTCACAGTTAACTTTTAAACCTCCAGAATAATCATTACTATTTCATCAGTGCTTATTCTGTTCCAGGTACTGTGCGAAGCACTCAAATGGGACATTCTTACTCACTTTTTTTTTTTTTTTAAGATTTATTTATTTATTTGACACAGAGAGAGATCACAGGTAGGCAGAGAGGCAGGCAGAGAGAGAGAGAGAGGGAGGGAGAAGCAGGCTTCCTGTTGAGCAGAGAGCCCAATGCGGGGCTCGATCCCAGGACCTTGGGATCATGACCTGAGCTGAAGGCAGAGGGTTAACCCACTAAGCCACCCAGGCGCCCTGGGACATTCTTACTCTTGGACAGTCTAATAAAGTAGTTATATCATTACTAACACATAGGTAAAGATATTGAGTTAGAGAAAGGAAAAATAACTTATTAAATTCACATAGGGAACAACTACTTAAAAACAACTATCATTTGATTTCAAAGCCTGTGCCAGGCTGTGTCACGCATATTGGTATGTGCCATGTGGGTACTTGTATTACAGTATAACTATTTGCACATGAATTTCATCTCCCTTCTTGGACGGGGAAGTCCTAGAAAGCTGGAAGCAAGGCTTTCTTTGTATCCCTCAGATATATTCACATGAACTATCTGGGAATCTTGTTAAAATGCAGATTCTGATTCAGTCTGAGGCTGGCCTGATAACCTGCATTTCTAACAAAATCCTAGGTGATGCAGATGCTTTTAAGCTGCAAAGCCTTACAGTCCTAGTGGTACAGATTTTCACATAAATATTCACTCAATAAATGTGTATGAATCCAATAATATATGACCTCATGAATGAACAAACAGCTTTCTCAAAGCTAACTCAGCAAATTCCTCACATGTGAGTAACTAGGAAAGTTTTTATGGACAACTGACTACAAACACTTCTCATCTTGGTAAAGATAGTCATCAGATTACTTGCTCTGCATATTTAGAAAATGCCTAGGCATCTTCTTTGCTGGCTTCCATGCCAAATGTAAATACAATTCTACAAAGTGTCTCTCTGAATCTTTGATAATAAAGTCCTCTACCTATAATGTCTTTCTCCTTTGTACTCACCATGGTCAACTCCTACCATTTTTTCTAGACCAACTTTCTCTAATAAACCCTTCCCAAACCTTCCCTCTGATCACTATTGGTCAATTTGTCACACACATATTTGCACCAATCTTCCATTCATTTTTAAATGAACACTCACTAAATAGGTATTATGTGCCAAGCTTTATAACAGGTATTTGTCTCCATATCAGTTAGAACATTTCATTGCACTTATGTGTTTACTCTTCTTCTTGTCTATACTTTAAGCCTATTTAAGACAAAAAAAAAAATGACCTTATAATTATTGTAGTCTTCATACTATTAGATACAAAAATTCAGGATACAAAAATTCAGGCTTGCTCAATAAAGCAGGAGTTAAGTCTTTGAAATTTGGTTATCTCAAATATGATCTAATTATGATATAAAAACTAGTATCTTTGACGTCCATGCAAGTCTTGATTAGGATCTTAACCCATAGGTGACACCACTGGGTACACATTTCACATTGCCAATCATTTGGCCTCCTTAAAAAATACGTTCTTCTGATTACTCTCTCCACTTGACCAATCTGTCCACCTCTACAGTTGCAACCGATTTTTAAAAGATATCTTATGGCTATTTTATCTTTATTTTAAAGATATCTTGTTTTTTTTGGTTATCTTTGATAGAGTTCTTATGTATTTCTCACTATGGATTTAAGAGATATACATTTCTAAATTATGCAAAAGTTCCTCAGTTTATGGTAAAGATTGAGCTCTTATTCAATGAGAAAGTTCAGATCCATTCAGATTAATCAACTGTTGTTCTTTCCATTAGCTTGTGCCAATCACTGACACAATGATTGCGCAGGATGGGCCAGATATTCAGATGATAGGGTTTGATTACTTGAGGGCCTAGGGAATATGTAAAAGTTTTGAGAAAATCAGCAAGAGAATAAAAAGAAAGAGTTTCATCAAGGAATTGTGATGTAATTTAAAGCAACCAGAGCTTTTACTTTCTTCTCTGGCTTAAGGCAAGACCAGAGTTGGCTTAGTGAACTCCTTGGCCTTTTCGCCCCATCTGTATGCAGTAATCTTAAACTTAATTTGTTTTCTACTCTAATCACAAGAATTGCAGGAAAAAAATAACCTTTTGAAGCAAGTCCACTAAGCAGAATTTCCCTAGGCCACCTAATCCTTGTCTGGGTGGGTCCAGTGATCTTAAATGAGAGACAATGCCAGGCTACTCATGCTTTACCAGCAACAGGAAGAAGCAAATCAAAAGAACACGAAGAGTTTGTGATTTCCAAAAATAGGAATCATGTCATTGGTAATGGTGTTTAGAAGATATGTTAAATTTTTGCCAACTCAACTGTAGACTTTTAAATTTTAAGTATTGAATTTATTTTTACTTTGGTACTTATATCTTTGTATATGAACCCAATAGTGTATGGAAAATAAGTGAATTTCAAATAAATTAGTAACAGGCAATTGGTAGGAGCCTAACATATATCTATATTACATAAAATATGTATATATTTAAATCTTAAACTTTTTATAGCTAATATTCTGTAAACCGGTTTCTGTGGACATCAAATGTATGGTATAAAAAACAAGGTAAAATATTAACCTTTCTTCTTAAAGAAGAGAAATGGTTGGTTAAGATTAAAGACATTATTATTTCCTTAAAATGACTTGTCTTAGCTGATTCTAAAATTTGTATGCAAGAACAAAGGAACTGAAATGGCTGTAATAGCTTAGAAGAGAAGAACAAGTTTGGAAGATTAATACTACTTGATTTTAAGACTCTCTATCAAGTTACCATAATCAAGAGGGTGGTATTGGCACAGAAAGGCACAATCACTTGAAAAGAACAGGTAAGGCAAAAAAAAAAAAAAAAAAGGCTCAAACAGATAGAGCCATTTAATATCTGAAAAATGAAGAAACAAATGGTTAAATGGAGAGAAGTTGGTCTTTACAACAAATGGCATTGGAATAATTGGTCATGCACAGGCGAAAACAAACTTTGACCTAAATATCACACTTTATACAAAGGTGAACTCAAAATGAATACTAAATCTAAATGTAAACAAAAAATTATAAAACTTTCAAGAGAAAATTCTCATAACCCAGGTTTAGAACAAGAGTTCTGAAGAATTCTTAAGAGTTCTTAAGAATGACACCAAAAGCATTTTTGATGATAAAAATGATAAAGAGGACTTCATCACAATTGATAATTTTGCTTGCCAAAGACTATCAAGAGAATGAAAAGATAAGCTGTGGGTTAGAAGAAAATATCAGCAAACTACACACCTATAAAGAATTGTATCCAAACAATAAAGAACTCTCAAAACCAAACACAATTATAATGGGAAACTCACATTTACAAAGTGGGCAAAGAACTTGAACAGACGCTTCAAAGAGATACAAGGATGGCAAAAAAACGCATGAAGAGATGTCCAACACATCATTAGCTATTAGGAAAACACAAACTTAAGCCATAATGATATACCACTACCCAAATATTAGGATAGCTAAAATAAGATTATAGACAATATCAAGTGCAGAGTGTGATGAAGAGCAAATGGAACTCATGCATTGCTGATGGGAAAACACAGTGTTACTGTCACTCTGGAAAAATGTTGGACAAAACTTAAAAAGTGAAGCATATACTCACCATTTGACCTAGCATTCTTATTCCTAGGTATTGTACTTAGGGAAATTAAAATATTTGTTCATACCAAAACACATATGTAAATGTTTATAGCAGTTTTATTTGTGATTTCTAAAATCTTCCATGGTCCAGTCCTCATGAAGTCCTATGGTGACTGTAAAATAGCCACAGTGGAAAACCATGACCCAAACTCTGAAGGAAGGAACCATCCTCCAGGCTGAGCAGAATTGGATAGACTTCCACTCAGGTCCCATACTGACCACTGAGTGGGAGACAACAAGACCACTGCAAAAGCTCTGAAGGCTTAACTAACACAGGACAGTAGAGCCACAGCACACAGAAGGCAGGCTGGAACTTGTGACCTGAATCCAACCACAACAACTGCCCAAACTCACTGGATGAGCCTCAGGAAACTGTGAGATAATAACAAATACATAATATATAATATTTAAATGATCAGAGTCCAGAAGGAGAACAGAAAGAATGATACTGAAAATATCCCTAGGATCAATTGGAGAA
This sequence comes from Mustela nigripes, assembly GCF_022355385.1. Taxonomy (NCBI): domain Eukaryota; kingdom Metazoa; phylum Chordata; class Mammalia; order Carnivora; family Mustelidae; genus Mustela; species Mustela nigripes. The sequence goes on along the minus strand of NC_081563.1, from coordinate 27,943,129 downwards.
ATATCAGCTTAAAAGTTCTCTGGAACTAAGGGAAATGATAGCAGTAAGAAAATACAGAATGTGAGAAATAAAAGAACAACAGATATGATAAATATCTGGGTAAATACAATAGATTATTTTTCTCTATTTGAGTCTTTAAAATTGTGTTTGGCCACTAAACACAAAAATAACATCGTATGATGAGGTTTTGGATGGGGAGTTAATGTTTAAATTCCAGATTCTCTGGAAAATGATTTGGCAGTTTCTTATAGAGATAAACATGCACTCTGAGCATGACCTAGCAACCCTGTGCCTAAGTATTTATCCTTCAGAAATGAAAAGTTAGAATAACACAAAAAACTGGCCATGCATATGTATAGCAGTAGTGTGGGTAATTGCCAAAAAAGCAGAAACAATCCAAGTATCCATTATTGGAAAAGTGGAAAAGCAAACTATGGTACAACCATAGTATGGAATCCGATTCATTAATAAAAAAAAGAACTATTATCAATATATGCAACAGCTTGGATGAAACTTACAGGCATTATACTGAGTGACAGAAGCCAGTCTCAAAAGGTTGCCATCTCAAAGGTTACATATCATATGGGTTCATTTATATATGTCATCTGGAAAATAAAACCTGAGTGATGGAGAGCAGATCAGTTCTCAGGTTTAGGGATGGGGAGAACATGCGACTGTGTATGAAGATCCAGAGGGAATGTGTTTGGGTGAAGGGTTTATCCCAATAAGAGTGATGACTCAATGAATCTGTGCACATGTTAAAAACCATAGAATTAAAAAATTAAAAACAGGAATTATAAAACTGTACACAAAAAGAGTAAGAAGTAAATTGAATTATATGATCATGTAAGTACAGATATTGTTTATAGGGTGCTTATCGGATTCGATTTTTTCTAAAGAAGTGTAATTCTTTAGAAATCATATATGTGAAGCAATAAATAGCCTCTTTGTGACATATTTGCATATAATGTTTATCCATCACTTGGACAAAAGTAGAGGCAGGTCATTTGCATTTCTTTCCAAACCTACATAACTAATAAGGGTAAATAGAGAGGAAAATGCTGAGGCTTGTGTCTTGTGTCTATCAAACCAAGGTGTGGGTTTGTCACTGCAGAGCAGTAGGAACTAGACATTGACTAGTCTGCCTTTTATCTCACCTTCTGCTTTAAAATTTAGTTGAGATCCTTGCTGCTCATCTTAATTCAGTTCCTCATGAGATATTTAAACTGACATCATCTGATATATTGTTTCTCTATATGTAGATTATTTATTACAGGTGTTTGCATACTCGAAATTTTCTTCTGATCATTTTTCATATTACAAAAAGCTATTTTTAAAACAGGATTTATCTGTCAGTTGGAATAAAATTGAACTCCTATTGCACAGCATGTCTTTTTAATGGCTTAAACTTGTCAGCAACTATTATATATTTCACTAGATTCTTTACTGCTATCAGTTTCTTACCAGTTTGGATTTCTTTGACTCTTCTCCCTCCAAATAAAATAAAGATTTCAAATCATCTTTCATTCAGACCTCTCTGTGAGAATATTAAAATATACCCATGAATGATGGTTTCAGTCATGTGATTTTTATTAATTGGTTTTAAGAAAACTTCATTTAATAACTTTGAGATGATGTTTAGGTTTACTTTCTTTCCTGTTACTACAAAATTGTAGCAAAAAAAAAAAATAGTCCTGTGCATGTCCCCCTCCACTAGAATATTTACTGGCTTATTATAACTTTAATATCATTGTATCAAAACTTTCTCCACCTACTTTTATGGCTATGATGTTTGCTTGCTTTCAACTCTAGCCAAACCCCAGAATTTTCAACCACATATTTGTATATTACATGCTAATTTTGTTGCACTTTTTTATAGTAGCCCTTTGATTAAATGCTTATACCATCTCTAAGATATGTAGAAAAATTCCTTGTGGGCAGAGCTCAAGATTTTCCACTTTTATATGCCTGGCTCATTATACAGTACTGGGTTATAACAGATATTTAATAACTATGGCTTATCCATAAACACCCAGGTATTAAGGTATTTACATTTTCTTTCTATTTAGTACTTACTCTATTTCTTATTACTGTCACAAAGATATCTGTGTGTTTGCATGTCTTAGGCAGTGTTTGTGTTGTTTTCTTTCCATTGCTACCTATTATACTTGGGATTGTTTGAAGTCCAGAAGTACAGAAAAGAACTACATGGAATGACAAAATGAATCAGATTTTTGGCAGAGGTAGATCCTCAGTGGTAGTGTCAACTAATAGGAAGTGATTATAATTCCATCTAGAAACTTCTTAGCACTCTGACCAATTGTGGCCACTCAGCTTCTCTAGCATATGGACGGATATGAGTGATATTGCATGTCCATTCTGTAGGTAGTACTTCCTTGCTTCATGTTTACCCTCTGAACCCCTAAGTAATAAAGAAGAGTCTTCATTTTGGGGCCTAAGAAATACTTTCTAGTATTCAGTCCACCATATACTTATTAAGGTGCTACTTCAGATGCTCTTGGAGAGTCCCACGGCTCCTGGGTTATAGCAGACCAAACAGGGCCTACTCTGCCCACTGAAAGGTAGGGTTAATGTCCCCTACCCTCAAATCTGGGCAGGCTCTGGAACAGCTTTGAACAATATGGTAAAAGTGACTCTCTGCCAGGTTTTTGGCTGATGATTTCAGACTATCAATTTCCACTTCTTGTATTTTTGAACTCTCACTCTTAGAAACCAGCTGCCTGCTTTAAGGAGGCCACAGCAGTCTCACTAAAAAATCCATATGGAATGGGACTGAAGTCCCCTGCTCTGATTCCCTTGCTGAGCTCCCAGTCAGCACTAACATGTCAGCAACATGAGAGAGGCCATTACCAGTGAATTATCCACTCCCATTCAAACTTTCCAGCTGAAAAGCCATATGGAACAGAGGTAAGCCTTTCCTTCCATATGTTACCTACATGGCAAATTCGGGGGCAAAATAAATCACGAATGCTGGTAGAAGCTACTAAATACATTTTAGGTTGGTTTCTCATGCAGTGATAGACGAATGAAGCACAGACCCTAAAAATTTAGGCTTATCTCTTACTTCTCCCTTTCCTAGAAATTGTACCAGCTCATTTATTAAAATCAGTCTTACTTTTTGGGGACTTTGAACCTTTTCATCCAGATTGGAAGACTTGTATTTGGGCCTATTTCACCAGCAGCTCCATCATTCTATCAGTACCTGAGGACATTCTTAGACCCTGCCACATGGCTGGATGTCAACTCCTCTACTGGCTGATACCTGAATCTTTATTTTTCCTATAAGCTTATGTATCCTTCAAGTTCTCTCCTCACTATGGATTTCTCCAGCTTTTAGCTCACTTGCAAACAAAGAAGACTGAGTCAAGCTTATATTATGGTACTTCCTGGATCAAGTAAATAACTCTAGTTTGTTTCTAAAGTCTTTCTCTACTTGTATGGTTAAGTTCATTTTTTATTAAAACTCCATGGAAAGGAGTTGGGGGGAAGATGGCAGAGGAATAGCAGGCTGAGATGACATCAGATAGCAGGAGATCAGCTAGATAGTTTATCAAATCATTCCAAACACCTACAAATCCAACAGGAGATCGAAGAGAAGAAGAGCAGCAATTCTAGAAACAGAAAATCAACCACTTTCTGAAAGGTAGGACCTAGGAGAAGTGAATCCAAAGCAATGGTAAGACAGACCACGGGGGGAGGGGCCAGCTCCCAGGAAGCGGTGGAGCAATGGAGCACAAAATCAGAACTTTTTAAAAGTCTGCTCCACTGAGGGATATCATTCCATAGGCTAAGCTGGGGTGAAGCCCACGCAGGGACAGCGTGGTCTCAGGTCCCATGGGGTCACAGAAGGATCAGGGCATTTGAGTGTCACAGATCTTGCAGGTATTAGAGTGGGGAAGCTGGCTAAAGAGATGGAGCCAAGGAGTGAGCTCTCAACTTGGGGTTATCTTAAACTGTAATCCATAGCACAGTCAGGCCACTGCTCTTTGAGCAGAGAGCCCACAAGATCCAGGAATACCCCCCTGCCCCGGGAAGAGCGCACGGATCTGCTGGGTTTGGAAACTCCAGCAGGGCTGTGTGCCAGAGACAGAGACACTTGGTCACAGGCTGGGTGAGCTTGGAGTGTGGCCAGAGGCAGGGAGACAGGAGTGATTGAGTGCCTTCCTCTGAGGGCACACTGAGGAGTGGGGCCTCGAGCTCTCAGCTCCTCTGGGCCAGAGATTGGGAAGGTGCCACTTTCATTCCTGTCCTCCAGAACTCTATGGAAAGCGTTCAGGGAACAAAAGCTCCTGAAAGTGAACCCGAGCGGAATACTTAGTCCGGCCCCTTGTAAGGGCAGTGCAATTCCACCTCAGGCAAAGGCACTTGAGAATCACTACAACAGGACCCTCCTTCAGAAGATCAGCCAAGACCAAGTTCACTTACCAAGGAGAACCGCAGAATTCCAGAGGAGGAGAAAGCAAAGCATGGAATTCATGGCTTTCTCCCCATGATTCTTTAGTCTTGCAAAGTTAATTAATTTTTTATTTTATTTTTTTCTTATGCAAATTTTTTAAACTTTTACTCTTTCCTCTTTTAACTTTTTTAAAACTAGTTTATCTTAATACCTTTCATAAAAAAATCTTTTGAAGCTTAATTATTATAGTCATACTTTATTCTTCATTCTACTTAACTATTTTTTGTATACACATAGGTTTTTTTCTTCTAAAAAATTTGGGATACAACTTCTTCTAATAGATCAATATATACCCTAAACTAGCACAAGGCTTTGTTCTAGTCTCAAGCTTGAGCAAATGCTCTCCACTTTCTTTTTTTTAATTCTCCCAACAAACTTACCAACTCCTTTTTTAGAAATTAAAAAAAATTTTTTTTCATCTTTATAGTCATATTCCATCCCTTCATTGTGTTTACAACCTTATTTTGTGTTTTTGTGTGTATGTGTGTGTGTGTGTGTATAAGTTTTTAATTCTTTAAAATTCTGAGAGGGAGTTTCTTCTAAGAGATCAAAATACTCCCAAAATTAAGTGGCTGACTTGGTTATATTCACTGGTCTAATATATATATTTTCTTTTTTATATTTTATCTTGTTTTTTTTTTCTTTTTTAAATTTTTTTCCCCTGAACTTCTTTTTACCCCCTTTTTCCCGCCATGATTTGGGGTCTCTTCTGATTTGGTTAAAGCACATTGTCCTGGGATCTTTGCCACCATTTTAGTATCTTATTCTCTCCTTCATATATTCTTATCTGGATAAAATGACAAGGCAGAAAAACTCACCACAAAAAAAAAAAAAAAAGAACAAGAGGCAGTACCAAAGGCCAGGGACAATACAGACATTGGTAATACGTCAGATCTAGAGTTCAGAATGATGATTCTAAAGGTGCCAGCTGGGTTCGAAAAAAGCATGGAAGATATTTTGGAGAAATAAAAGTCCTTTCAGAGAAATAAAAGAACTAAAATCTAACCATGTTGAAATAAAAAAAGCTATTAATGAGATGCAATAAAAAATGGAGGCTCTTACTGCTGAATAAATGAGGCAGAAGAGAGAATTAGTGATACAGAAGACCAAATGATGGAGAATATAGAAGCTGAATAAAACAGAGAAAAACAACTGCCGGACCACAAGGGGAGAATTGGAGAGATAAGTGGTACCATAAGATGAAACAACATTAGAATAATTGGGATTCCAGAAAACAAAGAAAGAGAGAGAGGGGAGCAGAGGGTATATTGTAGAGAATTATTGGAGAGAATTACCCTAATATGGAAAAGGGAACAAGAATCAAAGTCCAGGAGGTGCAGAGAACCTCCCCTCAAAATCAATAACAATAGGTCCATACCCCATCATCTAATAGTAAAATTTACAAGTCTTAGCAACAAAGAGAAAATCCTGAAAGCAGTCCAGGACAAGAAGTCTCTAACATACAATGGTAAAAATATTAGATTGGCAGCAGACTTATCCACAGAGACCTGGCAGTACAGAAAGAACTACCATGATATATTCAGAGCAAAGAATACTATATCAAGCTAAGCTATCATTGAAAACAGAAGGAGAGATAAAAAGCTTTCAGGACAAACAAAAACTAAAAAAGTTTGTATATACCAACCCAGCTCCAGAGGAAAATTTGAAAGGGGTCCTCTAAGCAAAAAGAGAGCCTAAATTAGTAGACCAGAAAGGAACAGAGACAATATACAGTAATAGTCACCTTACAGGCAATACAATGGCACTAAATTCATATCTCTCAATTGTTACCTTGAATGTAAATGGGCTAAATGCTCCAATCAAAAGATATAGGGTATCAAAATGGATAAAAAAACACAACCCATCAATATGCTGTCTACAAGAAACTAATTTTAGACCCAAAGAAACCTCCAGATTTAAAGTGAGGGGGTGGAAAACAATTTACCATGCTAATGGACATCAAAAGAAAGCTGGGGTGGCAATCCTTATATCAGATCAATTAGATTTTAAGCCAAAGACTATACTAAGAAATGAGGAAGGACACTATAGCATACTCAAAGGATCTGTCCAACAAGAAGATCTAACAATTTTAAATATCTATGCCCCTAACCTGGGAGCAGCCAACTATATAAACCAATTAATAACAAAATCAAAGAAACACATCAACAATAATACAATAATAGTAGGGGACTTTAACACTCCCCTCACTGAAACAGATCATCCAAGCAGAAGATCAACAAGAGATAAAGGCCTTAAATGACACACTGGACCAGATGGACATCACAGATATATTCAGAACTTTTCATCCCATAGCAACAGAATACACCTTCTTCTCTAGTGCACATGGAACATTCTCCAGAATAGATCACATCCTGGGTCACAAATCAGGTCTCAACCAGTATCAAAAGATTGGGGGAACCAGGTGGTGGGTATTGGAGAGGGCACAGATTGCATGGAGCTCTGGGTGTGGTGCAAAAATAATGAATACTGTTATGCTAAAAAAAAAAAAATATTGGGATCATTCCCTGCATATTTTCAGGCCACAATGCTCTGAAGCTAGAACTCAATCATAGGAGGAAATTTGGAAGGAACCCAAATACATGGAGGGTAAAGAGCATCCTTCTAAAGAATGAATAGGTAAACCAAGAAATTAAAGAAGTATTGAAAAAATTCATGGAAACAAATGATAATGAAAACACAATGGTTCAAAATCTGTGGGACACAGCAAAGGCAGTACTAAGAGGAAAATATAGATTGGTACAAGCCTTTCTCAAGAAACAAGAAAGGTCTCAAATACACAACCTAACCCTACACCTAAAGGAGTTAGAGAAAGAACAACAAAGAAAGCCTAAACCCAGAAGAATAAGAGAAATAATAAAAATCAGAGCAGAAATCAATGAAATAGAAACCACAAAAAAAAAAAAAAATGAAGAAATCAACAAAACTAGGAGCTGGTTCTTTGAAAGAATTCATAGGATTGATAAACCCCTGGTCAGACTTCCCAAAAAGAAAAGAGAAAGGACCCAAATTAACAAAATCATGAATGAAAGAGGAAAGATCACAACCAACACCAAAGAAACAAAAACAATTATAAGAACATATTATGAAAAACTATAGGCCAGCAAATTTGACAATCTGGAAGAAATGAATGCATTCCTAGAGACAATATGCCAGCAAATTTGACAATTTGGAAGAAATGAATGGACTCCTAGAGACATTAAAACTACCAAAACTGAACCAGGAAGAAATAGAAAACCTGAACAGACCCATAACCACTAAGGAGACTGAAGCAGTCATCAAAAATCTCCCAACAAATAAGAGCCCAGGGCCAGACAGCTTCTCAGGGGAATTCTACCAAACATTTAAAGAGAATTAATTCCTAGTCTCCTGAAACTGTTCCAAAAAATAGAAATGGAATGAAATCTGCCAAACTCATTTTATGAGGCCAGCATTACTTTGATAAGGATCCCAGCAAAAAACAGAATTACAGACCACTATCCTTGATGAACACAGATGCGAAAATTCTGAACAAAATACTAGCCAATAGGATCCAACAGTACATTAAAAGTATTATTCACCATGACCAAGTGGGATTTATTCCAGGGCTGCAAGGTTGGTTCAACATCCGCAAAGCAATCAATGTGATACATTAATAAAAGAAAGAACAAGAACCATAGGATACTCTCAATAGATGCTGAAAAAGCATTTAACAAAGTACAGCAACCTTTCCTGATCGAAATTCTGCAAAGTGTAGGGATAGAGGTCACATACCTCAATATCATCAAAGCCATCTCTGATAAACCCACCCCAAATATCATTCTCAATGGAGAAAAACTGAGAACTTTTTTGCTAAGGTCAGGAATACGGCAGGGTTGTCTATTATCACCACTGCTATTCAACATAGTACTAGAAGTCCTAGCCTCAGCAATCAGACAACAAAAAGAAATTAAAGGCATCCAAATTGTTAAAGAAGTCAAACTCTCACTCTTTGCAGATGATATAATACTATATGTGGAAAACCCAAAAGACTGCACTCCAAATCTGCTAGAACTTGTACAGGAATTCAGTAAAGTGTCAGGATATAAAATCAATGCACAGAAATCAGTTGCATTTCTTTACACCAACAACAAGACAGAAGAAAGAGAAATTAAGGAGTCAATCCCAATAATAATTGCACCCCAAACCGTAAGATACCTAGGAATAATCCTAACCAAAGAGGCTAAGAATATATACTCAGAAAAATATAATGTACTCATGAAAGAGAGTGAGGAAGGCACAAAGAAATGGAAAAATGTTCCATGCTCCTAGATTGGAAGAACAAATATTGTGAAAATGTCTATGCTACCTAAAGCAATCTACACGTATAATGCAATCCTTATAAAAATCCCATCCATTTCTTTCAAAGAAATGGAACAAGTAATCCTAAAATTTATATGGAACCAGAGAAGACCTTGAATAGCCAGAGGAATATTGAAAAAGAATGCTAAAGTTGGTGACATCACAATTCTAGACTTCAAGCTCTATTACAAAGCTGTCATCATCAAGACAGCATGGTACTGGCACAAAGACAGACACATAGATCAGTGGAACAGAATAGAGAGCTTAGAAATAGATCCTCAACTCTATGGTCAACTAATCTTCGACAAAGCAGGAAAGAATGTCCAATGGAACAAAAACAGTCTCTTCAACAAATGGTGTTGGGAAAATTGGACAGCCACATGCAGAAGAATGAAACTGAACCATTTCCTTACACCACACATGAAAATAGACTCAAAATGGGTGAAGAACCTCAATGTGAGAAAGGAATCCATCAAAATCCTTGACAACACAGGCAGCAACCTCTTCAACCTCAGCTGCAGCAACTTCTTCCTAGGAATATTGCCCAAGTCAAGGGAAGCAAGGGCAAAAATGAACTATTTGGACTTCATCAAGATCAAAAGCTTTCGCACATCAAAGGAAACAGTCAACAAAACCAAAAGACAACTGGCAGAATGGGAGAAGATACTGCAAATGACATATCAGATAAAGGACTAGTATCCAAAGTCTATAAAGAACTTATCAAACTCAACACCCAAAGAACAAATAATCCAATCAAGAAATGGGCAGAGGACATGAACAGACATTTCTGCAAAGAAGGCATCCAGATGGTCAACAGACACATGAAAAAGTGCTCTACATCACTCGGAATCAGGGAAATACAAATCAAAACCACAATGAATTACCACCTCATACCAGTCAGAATGGCTAAAATTAACAAGTCAGGAAATGACAGATGTTGGCGAGGATGCTGAGAAAGGGGGACCCTCGTACACTGTTGGTGGGAATGCGAGCTGGTGCAACCACTCTGGAAAACAGCATGGAGGTTCCTCAAAAAGTTGAAAATAGAGCTACCTTACGACCCAGCAATTGCACTACTAAAGATACAAACGTAGTGATCTTAGATGGGATCGGATGGGAGAGAAACTGTAAGAGACTCTCAATCTCACAATACAAACAGGGTTGCTGGGGGGAAGGTGGTAGGGAGAGGGTGGTTGGGTTATGGACATTGGGAAGGTATGAGCTATCTGAGTGCTAAATATGGCATTTCACAGACCTGTACCCCTGGGGCTAATAATAGATTATATGTTAGTAAAAAAAAACAAAAAATTATAAAAAACAACTCCATGGAAAAAAGGCATACAAGGGATTGCTTAGACTACTACACTGACCCCAACTTATACATTATTTTTAATTTTGTATTGAAATCCTATGAAAGAGCATCTTCCTTGACCCCTTTTCACATGTTTTCATCTTTACAGAAACCTTTCCACAATCTCATTATTGTTGTCTTTTTTCAGTGTTAGTTTAAAATTACAGTTTTTTTTTTAAAGATTTTTATTTATTTACTTGATAGAGAGATATCACAAGCAGGCAGAGAGGCAGGTAGAGAGAAAGGGAGAAGCAGGCTTCCTGCCGAGCAGGGATCCCAATGTGGGGCTTAATCCTAGGACCCTGAGATCATGACCTGAGCCAAAGGCAGAGGCTTAACCCACTGAGCCACCCAGGTGCCACCCCAAATTACACGTTTCTAATAAGCCTACTCAACCATCTCTTTTCTGATCCATAAAAAGAAAAATGGAGAGACAGCAGTTTTAAACAATTGCACCAAAAAATTCATTTTTTCCCTTAAATATTGCCAGGTATCATTGTAGGATTTGTAATTTTTTGCTGTTGTTGTATTGTGTTTTAGTTTGGTTTGGTTTTCAAAGTTTCCTAAAAATCAAAGAATAGAAAGATTACATAAAAACAATATTTCAATTTCAGTTTCTAAATGGTTGTTCAGTTTAGGTTTTTGAGTCAACATCCTCAAAGAATGTATACTAAGTAGAACATTCTTTCAATGAACACTAAGGTCTTTAAGTGGTTCTATTTTATATAGTTGAACCCTCTCTCCATCTTAGCTACCTCTGAGAGATGTACTTCAGGTACATGTTAAATTTCAGCATGAGCTAAATACGGAAAGGCAAGATGGAAATTAGAATGAGGCTTAAAGTAAAGGAGGTATATACACAATATATGGCTGAGTGGAGCTGTCTTTCTTGGATGGAATTGGCCTTTCTTTTATTATGTGCTTGTTCTTTCAGATAATTTCTACAGAAATCAAAGTTATAACTATGTTCTCACAAAAGCAAAATGCATTACACTTAGTTAATTTCTTAGGCAACAGCTTTGAGACCCCTTTATATATCATGTCATATTTCCTACCCATAAAGGATAATACCTGGCTCCTAGTCACCTCTTCTCTCATGGGCACAATTATTTCTCACACCCATGTTCAAACCTCAGTTGGCTTAGGTCTCTTAATGGGATTTCTGGTGTATCATTTTAAATACAAGTCTTTGGGGGCCAGGACCTGAGGGTTAACATCTCTGGGTAGATGGGATTAGGTATCATGCTTTCTACCATACTGAAATACAACCTGCCTTATTGGTCAGGTGCTGTTAGCTGAAGCTTGATTTTACCTATCCCCTACAGACCTATTTTCTTCTCTATAATTATATAGAAGAGATGCAGAGCTGGACATTGGCATGTGTATTATGGGCATGCTACTTATTTAGAGCCCCTTCAAAGCTATACTTCATAAATATTCAGCATTAAAAAATAGCATGGGTGTTACATGAATGAGGGATAACTGTATTCAAGTTTGTGACCTTTGTATGAAGTAATTTGTCTTTGGCTCCAACATGTTTATCAAACTCAGAAACAAACAAATAAAACAAAACAATGAAAGCCCTCTTCAGCTAATTAGATCCACTTTAATAGAAATTCAGACACTGAATTCTATCTCCAGCAAAAGCTAGCACTCAGTTCCCTTGGGTGTGATTGTCCTGTTTCTGGTATTGTTTCTCTTACTGAGCACAATCCTCTGCACGGTCTGTAATTACACTTCCCCTGGTTGTCCTCCTATCCCCTCAGTATACTCCTTGCTCCTAGGTATGACCATGTTGACTCCTTCGCAACAAGCATGGCCCTCTCACAAAGAGAAGGGCATGGCAGTCTGTAAAGTAAATAAGGCAGGTAATTTATTCCTATTTTGTAGACAAGTCACTTGTAGTCCGGAAGTGTTCATTGATTTTTCTGAAACCAATAGAAATGACTTCTTAAGAACAGACTAATTTCTCAGGACTCTAGGCTCCTTGAAATACTCTCCAAAATAGCCCTATGATAAAATAATAAACTAACAAAAACAAACAAACAGAAGATTCTTATACACACATACACACACAAGGATAGATACAAAACCACCGGTTAACTGCAATATGACATGTGTGCATGTGCATGTGTGTGTATATGTGTGTGTGTGTGTGTGTGTGTGTGTTAACACAAAGTTGTTGTAAACTAGACACTGGATACAAACTCAAAAAAGCAAAATGAATTAAATCCTCATCTCTACCCTTCGCACAGAGCTCTCCTATTTCCCACAGAAAGGTGAAAAGTATGTCTGGAGGAGGGATAGCTGATAAAAATCTGTAAAGAGATGACAGAATGAAGCATTTCTCTGGAAAATAATGTGGAACCAAGACAAAAGGAAAGTATTCTCTTTCCAGTTCTTGTTACATAGAAAAACTGAGCTCATTTATTCATACACAAAATTACCAATTACATGTTGATCACCTTCTCATTATTTTCCTAATGGTTTCCACCTAAACCTTTCAAGTTTCCTTGTAAAGACAGGATGGAAAATCACATGGGCTAAGAGCTGAAGGTGTGTGTATGAGGAGAGTGAGTTAGAAAAGCCAATGGGCTGTCCTAGCCTGTCTTACTGGCCACAGATTGTGTATCTCATGGGTGGGTTTCTTGGAATGAAGTCTAGGAAAGAAGAAAATGAACAAAACTCCCCACTCTACCTGCATTCGTCCACTGATGATCCTGCAAACATGGATTATATGTTTCTGTCCCACCTCTATCCCTTTCTTACTGCAGCAAATTCCATGGTGCCTTCTATTTTTATATCCTTGGTGAGAACCTCATGGACTTGCTTAAGCAAGCATTTCCTGACACCGTTTTCATAAGACTCTCTCCCCTGAGCTTTGTAAGCTCTACGTAGGTGGGTCATTGCTGGTTTCTCTTTATCACGGTGAGCACTCAGACTGAGGGTACATATCTAAGACACACGAGTTTCCTTCAGCGTTCACATTCTTCTGAGGTTTCTGCTCCTCTCCTTTCTTTCAGATTGTTTTCTCTTTTTTCCTTCACTACCAAACTTTTTAGAAAAATAAATGGCTACGATTACCACCTCCAGTTCCCAACACCTACTTCTGAATTCTTGGAAATCAGTTTCTTCTCATCCCACCATATCAAAGTTATTTCATTAGATTGGAATGTGTGGTCAAATGCAAAGGTGGAATGAATCTGAATTTCTGTATGAGAGATCAAGGATTGCCTATTGACTCTTATATTAAGTATGCGCTTTTGAGTAAGTTGTTAATTCTATATGAGCTTCAGCTCTTTTGTTTATAAAAATGCGTATAGTAATAACTCCTTGCTCTGAGGACTGTAATAACATATATAGGCTTCTGGTCAAGATGGAGTAACAGGACTGACAGACCCTCTTGCATGAAACAACTAAAACAGTTGGATAAAATATATATGGTCCAACAATTTTAGTACAAAGGAGTGATCCCTAAGATAGGGAAATAAACTGAATGATGTGGTGATTGCCTCCACATACTGCCAGAAGACAGCTTCCAGGCCACAGCACAGCAAGAGGAAGCCCAAATAGGACCCGGCAGACAGTCTCAGGTGAAGTACAAAGTTGAGAATTCAGAAGCCAAGTTGGCTAGTCCTTGAAGAATAAGTACAAAGCAGAGACTGCTGGGTGGAGAGGGTAGGGCCACATGAAAGAAGAAACTGCTACAAAGAGAGAGAGCTCTGGAGATTTCCAGAAGGTTTCCTTTGAGTCCTCAGCTGAGGACTAACAGTGCATGTAAAACAAAATCTTATTGTGGGAAAGAGCTGCCAGAAAGGATAAGGCAACAGGGTCCTGAGACCCACAAAGGACTGAGAGTAGTTAGGGTTCCTGTGAGATAGAGTGGAAAACCTCATAATGCATAGGCCGTTGGAGAGACTACTCAGAAGGCTTTTTTAAATTTCAACAGTGTAGCAAAATCAGCCTTAGACTTAAAAGCGCTGTGATCCCACATAAAAACGCTTAAAAGCAGGCCTGAAATGGATTAAAGTGCTCCGAACTAAGTTAATTGTAACCCAACTGAAAGCTCACAATTTAAAGAATACAGTATTACCCAGCATTCAAAAAGATAAAATCCTAATGTCTGGCATCCAATCAAAAATAACCAGGCATTAAAAGAAGCAGGAAAATATGACCCATAATGAAGAAGAAAATCAACCAATAGAAACAAATGGAGATATTATGCAGATGATAGAATTAAACTGGGACATCAAATAACTTTTATAAATATATGTCATGTACTCAAGAAGGTACAATGAAGCATGGGAATGTTAAAGCATGGACAATGTGTTAAAAGTTCTCAGTTGATTGGAAGGGGAGGTGAATCATGAGAGACTATGGACTCTGAAAAGCAATCTGAGGGGTTTGAAGTGGCGGGGTGGTGGTGGGAGGTTGGGGTACCAGGTGGTGGGTATTATAGAGGGCACGGATTGCATGGAGCACTGGGTGTGGTGAAAAAATAATGAATACTGTTATGCTGAAAATAAATAAATTTAATTTTTAAAAAAAGTTCTCAGTTGAACTTCTAGTGATAAAGTAGCATAAATGAAATCTTCCAGGTTAGTTGCCTATAATTCTCATTCATCTCAACTTCAATAGTTTAGAACATACTAGGCTTTCTATAAAATTGTTCACTCCCGGGGCGCCTGGGTGGCTCAGTTGGTTGAAGCCTTTGGCTGAGGTCACGATCCCAGAGTCCTGGGATCCAGCCCCACATTGGGCTCTCTGCTCAGCTGGGAGCCTGCTTCCTCCTCTCTCTGCCTGCTTCTCTGCCTATGTGTGCTCTCTCTGTCAAATAAATAAAATCTAAAAAAAAAAAAAAAAAATTGCTCGCTCCCTCAACTTCTAAACCACTCAAGTTCCTTGGGCACCGGAAGTGAGAGCAAGCAAGTTTAATTGGCTCCTTGTTGAAAATGGAAGTCAGGTCAGCATCTAAGTTATCTAGAATCGTATTTCTAGTATTTAGCATAGTGTCCGGCACACTATAAGCATGCAGTAAAAGAAGGGAGGAAGGGAAAAAGTGCAGGTACAAATAGGGAGAAAAGGGTAAGGAAAAGAGGGGAACAGGGAGGAAAGGTAGAGGAAAGAAGAGAGAGGGAAGAGACTGCTGACTTAGCCAGAGAACTGACAACCTCTTTTCAATGGCTTAAAAAGCTCCAGAGGATTAACTCATCTCATAGACACCTAATGTAAATGTATAGGTTCATTTGCAAGACCGGATCAAACAAACATGTTTAATTATATCATATTCCTTAAGTGAAGACAAATTGAAAGTAATCATTATGCAGCAATTTAAATTCATTGATTTAAATACCAAAGTGATATATAATTTAAGTGTGGAGCACTCTAAAATCCTACAAAGCATATTCTGAAGGAGCTGTAAATAAGAACTTATAAAGAAAAGTAAAATCTTCAGTGATGGATTGGGCACTTCAATCAACTGAATCACTCCGGAACTAAGATTCAGCACATGAGAGAAGCACACCTTATTAAGCTATGTATAAACATTGTGCCTCACAGATCTGGACCATCTAGAGACTGCAGAGGCTGCTTTGCATTGAAATGAGAAGCTATCCATATATTTGTAATAACTGAAGAGAAATCCTGCTAGAAAATAGAAGCAAGGCTTGAAGCGATTTCTTTAGGCTTGAACACTCTTCTGGCCAGAATCGAAATAGCATTTGGTTCAATTCTCCCTTCTGTGGAGGAAGAAGCAAATGACTGTCAATCAGACTGAGTGTTTGCTCCAGAAAAACAGGAGTCACCTCAAGCTCAGACAGGGCAACAGTGCTTCCTCAGAGGAACTTCACTGAGAACTAAGCAGTGAGCAAATCACAAAACTCAACTCTGCAAGCTTCTGTGGGCTCTGCTCTGACTCCTCAGAACCTTACTTCCATAATGCCTTTCTGGACTCTCCATGGTTACCAGTTCTCAGTTAGATCTCCTAATGACTGGCCGACCTTGCTGCTAACACAGATAAACCCAGGCTTGCACATCACGTTCACCTTAATTTTCCTAGTATGAAAAATAAGTCAAACTTTTCTTCATTTTGTAGAATAGAGTTGTTTATAAAATTTGTACAGATACTGGAAATTTAACAATCATATATTACCAAAGCACAACTCTGTCTTTGAAACCTGCACTGCTTTCCTTACAATGAGTGGATCCTAAACATGTTTTCACTACTTACAAAATAGTTCTGGTGCATTTTTCTTCTCCCCAACTTAATCATCATACATTGTGGTGGTCTGTTAAGTCTCTGTAAATATGAATTGTTTTCCATTTTTGTGTCTTTAATACTTGTGTTAGCAGGCTGATAGTTGGAAAACTGAAAATCATATAAAGTTTGGGTGTAGAGCTTACACCATAATTTTACAGCTTAATTTCTCAAGGTTGTGACAGTCTACCCAAACCCCTCCGGTGATTCTGGATACCCAAACTACCCATTATAAAGCAAATAATAATAGGTTATTTCATACTTCAGGAATGTTTGATAGCTTTTATGGAAAATGTTTTCCAACAAAACAGAATTAGAGAAAATAGTATATTAAACATTCCTGTACATACCATACAATTATCAATATTTTGCTGATATTGTTCCATCTATATTTTTGGCATTTCTCTATCATCTGGTCCTTCCATTCCCTCCTTCTCTGTCTCCCTCCATTCCTTCCTTTCTGTCTTCCCTCCTCGCTTTCTTTCTTGGATGAAATATTTTAAAGTAAATCCAGTAATCTTATTATATGTAAATTACTTCAGGATATCTTTAAAAAAATAAGGACCTTAAAAACCATAACTGGTGCTAATATAATCAATCTTAATTTCTTAGTATCTAATACCCAGATCTGATCAAATTCCCGTAACTGCCTCAAAAAAGTCTTCCTTTTTGCATAGCTCAAAAAAAAAAATCAGAACATGCTGTTATAAATATATTACATTTGGTTCCTCTAATCTCCTAAATTAAAAAAAAAAAAGAACTTCCTACCACAAGTTTCTTTTAAATGTCATCTATACATGAATGAAACAGACACTTGGCCCACAGAATTTTCTACTTTCTGACGTTTGTATCATCATATTGTTTTTTAAACATACACACTTATTCTCCCAATTTCTTCCTACCAGATACTTAGATCAAGACGCTTGCTAATATTCAGGTTAAATTATTTTTGGTGAAATACAATATAGATGTAGCTTTGTTCTTCCTATTGCATCATACCAGCAAGTGCATGATGTCTGGTTATTTCAGTTTTACTGATGTCAACTTCAGTCAGTGAACTTAGCTGTTTTCAGTCTAATCCAATCATTAGAAGTTCCTCATTAACTATTGCCCTAATAACATCAATATCCACCAGTAATCACTGCCTAAATATATTATTTTATTAGAAACTACAAAATGGTGATTTTCTAATTTCATGTTCCTTCTTCTGTGCTCTGTGGGTATCTCATCATATCTTGAGAGTAGTGGCACAGATGGCCTTTGCTTCAAAGTATCTTTTGAAGGACATATGTATAAGGAAGATAGAGATGGTAACTCCCTCTGGAGCATAGGGCAGGTCTGTCGAGTATAATACAGGTAATAATGAGTTCCTCTGGAACAAAAGTCAAATAAGTTTGTTGCAGTCCATCGTAAAAGATCACTGATTTAAAAATCCTAAAGCTGAGGGCTCCTGTCCTTTAACATAATCCACTGTGTGTGCGACATCACCTAATCCTCATCAAACTGCTCTGTGGAAATTGGAGTTTAGGGAACCAGTGCAAAAAACAGGCTACTACTGTTGATTACAGAGTAATCAATCTTGATTATAAAGAGTAATAAACAAATCTTCTTTTTGCTGTCATCCAAGACTTTCATGTCTTCTGCCAGCATCCACAAGACTATGCCAGGCTTCCTTCTCAGCCTGCAAGTAGGGTAAAATCTCAGACCCTTTTGTTCTTGACATTTATTAACTAGAACTCTTCTAGAAGGAAAAATTTCATCACAATTTTTCACCTATGTGGTTACTCTGAGAGGGAGTCCATAGAGAAAGGAGGATCAATGTTTATTTTTCTATATCTGTGCTAGCTGTCAGAATGAGCTATGGTGTAACAACCCAAAACTACAGGTTTTTCTATATTTTAATTTTAATTTTTGAGTATCATTATGAACTCACAAATTTTTATAAATCAAGTTGCAATCATTGAGCACCATGGTTTTAGTGAAAATTGCCCCACGTTTGGCCAGTGAGGCCATTGCCTTTGGTTCTGGTATCCATTTCACGTAATCCCATCAGTTTTGATAGATTCTTTGTTTTCCATTTCAAATTTAATGGGCTCCTTTTACCCCTTCTCTGTCATAGACCTGAAATAGCTATTTCTCCAAGGAACCTTATTTGTTTTTGTGGGAAATTCTATGTGGATATTATAATAGTACATGTATAATAATTCTATGTGGATATTACAATTAAACATGTTCTTATGAATTTTCATAGGTTGTAGGCAGCAAAATAGAATATATGTACATTTTTAGAAAAACATTAGGAGTTCATACTGCTATTTCCTGATCAAAATGAGTACATCTGAGATTTTTATCTAACTTGGATGATTTTACATTTGTATTTATTTTCTCTAATGCTGAAAACAGTGTTTCCCAATGGCCTTAATTATTGCTTTGCTATATGTATTGTACTTAGATAGATGATTAATTTGTTTCTATTTATTTATTTCTACTTTTTAAATTTTGCATGCAGTGAAAGTCACTATTTTGGGTGCAGACAAATTTGTACATGTGAATAGATTCTTTTAACCATAAACTCAGGGAGCATACAGAATGAATCTAATATCCCAAAGAATTCCCTTGTCTAAATTTAAACCTATTCCTTACCCTTAAACCCTCCCTTGGGATATTTCAGGGACTGAACTGAACTGATGATCTTACATGTGGGTTACTACCATAAATATATATCTCCACCTGTTGGGCTTGTGGGGGTACTTGGCTACCTATGTTTTGTTTAAATGTTATATAGGTATATTTCTTTAGTTTATTGATTTTTTTTGTCTTTTAAAAGGAAATTAATATATTCACATAATACATCTTTACTGCTATCTTGTAATCATTTGAATACCATCTGTGTCCCACTGAAAAGACACTCACTAAAGTTAGTTACAATGTGGCTAATTACTTGAGAATGTGCAGTTTTCTCTGAGGCTGTAGCAAACCAGTAACATTAATTTGGTGCCTAATTCTGCCAAACATCATGCCAGGGACTTAAATATAATATCTCATTTAATTTTCAGAGTTAGCCTTTGAATTTAGCAATACTATCACACTAATGTTAGCAAATACAGTCTTGAAAAGGTTAAAGCATTAGTTCAATCACATCGCGAAGGAATGTAGAGCTCAGAATCACAGTGACCTATTAATACTCTCCTTAGGGTGTTTCCCATGAGATTTAGTGAAAATTTAAACTATATCTCTGGTTGGAGAATAAAAATCACTGACTTCAAATTTGAAAGAAAGAAAATCAATCAACAGTTTGAAAGCATTATTTGAGATGATTATTTGAATACTAAAACTTTGATTGTGTGAATGTTGGCCTAAATTTAAAATGCCATCTAGGGGCCCCTGGGTGCAGTTGGTTAAGTGTCTCATTCTTGGCTTTGGCTCAGGCCATGAATTCAGGGTATTGAGATCAAGCCCCTGGGGTTAGGCTCCAAGCTCTGCGAGGAGTCTGCTGAAAGTTTCTCTATCTCCCTCTGTCCCTCCCCACATGCGCGCGCTCTCTCTCAAATAAATATATCTTTTTTTTTTTTTTTTTAATTTATTTGTAAGAGAGAGTGAGAGCGAGCACAGGCAGAGTGGAAGGCAGAGTCAGAGGGAGAAGCAGGCTCCCTGCGGAGCAAGGAGCCCGATGTGGGACTCGATCCCAGGACGCTGGGATCATGACCTGAGCCGAAGGCAGCTGCTTAACCAACTGAGCCACCCAGGCGTCCCTCAAATAAATATATCTTTAAGAAAAAAAAAAAAAAAAAAGCCATCGCTACAGGGAAATTGCCCTAAAAAGTATCCACAAAACAAAAAAAACAAAAAACAAAAAAGCAAGCCATAATATGATTACTCCTGATCACCTCTAATCATTAGTAATGGAAATCATATCATTGTGGTGGGTGAGAGTTGGGTGGGAGGAACTAATTACAAAGGCTACAAAGGAACTGTTTGGGGAGATGAAGATATTCTAGAATATGATTATGGTGGCACACTCAGGAATGTAACAGGATGCATACACTAGTCCCAAACCATTGAACTATCCACTTAATATCTGAATTTTATTAAATTAAAACCATACCAAAATATTTGTGATCCTCTACCTAAACACAGCATACGACTAGAATTTCTACCAATATCAAAGCCAGTGGAACCGCATAGAAAATGAAAACTTAAGCCTACTGGAAAATATAGAGTATATTGTTCCCACTGAAATGATCTGAATAACCATAAATCCTCCACAATTTTTAGAACTCCTCTAATTAAGAGACAAATGAGGAAAAAATCCATAACTTGAATAGATTTGGGGATTAAAGTACAAGTAATGAGAATAGACAAATTCTTGCAAAATTGCTTTAACTTGATGTAAAACACAAAATTTTAAGCAAGCATGTAGGTACACTGCATATATTAAATATTAATTATGATAATTATGAGCAATAAAATAAGCATGTAGTTAATTTGAAAGTAAGCAAAACTGATGATTTAGCAGGAATATTTAATTCACTCCTAGAAGAAGTGGCTAACCTGATAAACAAAAGTAAAAAAATAAAAAATTAGAAGTGCTATTTTGGGTCATACAATTTTACTGGAAATTTCACTTCAAATGTTGAAGTAGTAAATATTTTTTTGTATTCCTGAATATATAAAATATAGAAATTTTACAGATTCACATTATGTCAAAATAAGCAAAATAAACTACTGGGAATTCAACAAGATGAAAAGTTTTTACACAGCAAAGGAAACAGCCAACAAAACTAAAAGGCAACCTAGGGAATAGGAGAAGATATTTGTAAATGACTTTTTGGGGAGATGAAGATATATAAAGATCTATAAAGAACTTAACACCCAAAAAAAACAAATAACCCCTTCAAGAAATGGGCAGAAGACAGGAACAGACATTTCTGCAAAAAAGACATAGAAATGGCCAACAGACACATGAAAAAATGCTCTACATCACTCAGCATCAGAGAAATACAAATCAAAGGCACAGTAAGATACCACTTCACCCCAGTCAGAATGGCTAAAATTAACAAGTCAAGAAATGGTGGATGCTGGTAAGGATGCAGAGAAAGGGGAGCCCTCTTACACTGTTGGTGGGAATGCAAATGGGTGCAGCCACTCTAGAAAATAGTATGGAGTTTCTCCAAGAAGTTAAAAATAGAGCTGCCCTTCAACTCAGCAATTACACTACTAGGTATTCATCCCAAAGATACAAATGTAATGGTCCCAAGGGGCACTTACACCCCAATGTTCAAAGCAGCAATATTCACAATAGCCAAAGTATGGTAAGAACCAAGATGTTCATCGACAGATGAATGGATAAAGATGTGATACACAGGGCGACTGGGTGGCTCACTGGGTTAAGTCGCTGCCTTCGGCTTAGGTCATGATCTCAGGGTCCTGGGATCGAGGCCCGCATCGGGCTCTCTGCTCAGCGGGGAGCCTGCTTCGCCCCCTCTCTCTCTGCCTGCCTCTCTGTCTACTTGTGATCTCTCTCTGTCAAATAAATAAATAAAATCTTAAAAAAAAAAAAGATGTGATACACACACACACACACACACACACACACACACACATATACACAATGGAATATTACTCAGCCATCGGAAAAGATGAAATCTTACCATTTACACTGATGTAGATGGAACTGGAGGGTATTATGTGATGTGATGAGCACTGGGTATTATATGGAACTGATGAGTTACTGAACTGTACATCTGAATCTAATGATGTATTAAATGTTGTTTAATTAAATTTAAATAAAAAATAAAATAAAATAAAAACACAAATTAAGAATTCCTATTTCAGGGGAACCTGGGTGGCTCAGTGGGTTAAAGCCTCTGCCTTCAGCTCAGGTCCTGGGATCGAGCCCCACATCGGGCTCTCTGCTCCGAGCCTGCTTCCTCCTCTCTCTCTGCCTACTTGTGATCTCTGTCTGTCAGATAAATAAATTAAAAATCTTTAAAAAAAAAAAAGAATTCCTATTTTAATGTAGATATAAAATATAAAAGTCAATAATATCAAATGAAAATATAATCAGTTACATAGATTTTCTGAAAAAAATGCAATACATTAATATTAGAAAATCTGTGAATATGATATAGCATGCCAATAACCAAAGCCTATAATTCTAATTCAAAGATTTTATATTAAGTAAAAGAAATAGAAAGTCTGGTTAATATTTGATAAATATTATTTTCATTCTTTTTATTTAAAAAGAGAAGCTTCAAAGTATTGAAGACTAAATCTGAAACAAATGATAGGTTGGCTAATTGAATTTAAATAAAAAGATACTCAAGGAAAAAATAAAAAGAGAAGATTCAGTTCCGATAATTGTAGGATAGCTTGTATAAGATGAATCCTGCTATGAAGATCATTATGAACTGTAGACAAAATATACAAAGGTAAACACGCACACACACACAACTATTTGAAGGTTGAAGAATGAAAAAAAGCAAGTACAACCTAGAGGGATTTTGTCCTTTGAAAGAAGACAATCAATGGAAGAAATATTTACTTGTATAGCTTTTCCCCAAGGAAGCTTTCCTGTTCACATGATGAAGCATATCAAACACTCAAGTAGAAAACAGCAGTCTGTCCTCTTCGGATAGCAGAGGACAAAATTCCAGGTTACCCAAGAAGCTAGAAAGTAAGGAGAGAAATCTCAACAAGGAGGGAGCCACAATAGAGAAGACTTACAAAACTACTTATAAATTCCCTGCCAATTTTTGGAAGTCCATGAATTGTGCATGTGAAGGGAAGGTTCCAAGAAATCTGATGTAACACACCAGCTGGAAAGCTAAAAAAGCTGAGCAGAAGTTTTAACTGTCACCAATCTCAGAAAAGACAGATATTGCAATTTGAATGCTGCCAAGTTAGAGTGCCTTGGTAAGTATCTCAGGCTTTGCATTGAAACATCAGAAGGGCCATGCTACAGGGGTAAAGAGTACGTCACATAATTAAAGAGGCCAGCTCTAACAAGGTATAAAAATCAAGCCTCCAAGAGTTCAAGGTGATAAGCCAGCATATGAACTGTTGAACAGAACAAAAATAAAAATGGTTAAAGAAACATGATACGGGGTCTCTATAACATGTCATCTATCATGCCCAAGATGAAGTAAATTTAGAACATGTACAAAACAGCAAACAAAAGTGTGACAGGAACAAAAGTATCTATAAAACAGACACTGGGATGACTCAGATTTTGAAATGAGCAGATAAAGCAGCTATTATAAATATATTCAAAGACAAAATAAAAATGACCATAATGAGTTAATTGAGGAAGACTATCAGTAGAGAAATGGAAACAACACAAAGAATCCCAATAGAAATTCTAGTGTTAAGTGTGCAAGGTAAAAATTTTAAATTCTAAAGACGAGCATAAACAAGAGATTGGAGACAGCACAAGTATTGCTCAGCGGAATTATCCAAGGGTGAATGATAGACAAAATATAATGCAAAAGACAGAGAGAAATGAGTTTGGGATAAAAATTTCAGTTACCCATATTCTAACATACATGTGATTTGTGATTCAAGGAGAAAATAAAGAAATTGGAGCAGAAGAAATAATCAAGGAAATAGTTGAAACCTTCAAACATTGGGTAAAAAAACTATATACAGATACAGAAAGCTCTGCAAACCCAAGCAGGATAAACACAAAGAAAACCACAAATATGCACCTTCTATTCAAACTGCTGAAAACAGAAGATGAAAGGTAAATCGTAAACACAGCTGGAAAAAACAATAGTTTATTATACAAAAGGCAAGAAAAGAGTGAATGATGCCTGGTTCATTGAAACAATGGACTCTTAGACAATGGAAGGACTTACTGAAAATGATGAAAGAAAAAATACTCAATCCATAATTCTCTATTTAGCAAGAAAAAAAAAGAAAGAAAGAATAAGAAATTTAAAATACAGACATGGTCAGATAACATCTAACATCTAACATATAGACAACAGACCAGTTTAAAAAAAAAAATGCTTTAGAAAGAAGATATTCGTATTGAAAGGAAATGGTACTAGAGAAAACTCAGATAGAAGAGAATCAGAAATTACAAATATGTGAATAAATACAAAAATTGTATTTTATTTTCTTAATTTCTTTAAAAAGCAGATTTTTAATGAAAGATTATAAATTACATTGTAAGATTTATACAACAACAATAGCAAGAAGAATGCAGAAAAAATAAATGCACCATTGTAAGTTTCTCCCTTTGTGCATGAAACAGCAAATTCTAGGAAGACCATGAGAAGTTAGCAATGTGTATTATCAACCCTGCATGAATTATTATTATAAAACAAAAAAGTACACATAAAAGTCAGAGAGATTCAAAGTAAATTAATACAAAAAATAGGAAAGAAGGACGAAACAGCAAAAGAAACAATAAGAACAGAGATCAGTGAAAGAAAGCAACCTTTCAGCAGGAAGCACCATATTCCGGTAATACATCACAATGACCAACACAAAGTGGAAAGAGGAGAGGTGTCTCCTGTAAGTACCCTAGGCCTTTTAGAACACAGAGTGTTGTTCCCTTGGCCACATATATGTGAATCTACAAGAAAGGTAATTTTTTAAAAAAATATTTTATTTATTAGAGAGAGAGCATGAGCAGGGTGAAGGGCAGATGGAGAAGCAGGCTTCCAACTGAGCAAGGAGCCCCATGCAGGACTCAATCCCAGAACTCTGGGATCAAAGGCCGCTGCTTAACTGACTGAACCACCCAGGTACCCAAGAAAGGTGATATTATGGACTTCAAGGGAATGGGCACTGTTCAAAAAGCAGTGCCCCACAAATGCTACCATAGCAATACTGGAAGAATCTACAGTGTGGCTCAGCATGCTGCTGGCATTGTTGTAAACCAGCCAAGTTTAGGAGAAGATTCTTGCCAAAAGAAATAATGTATGTATTGAGCATATTAAGCAGTGTAAGGGCTGAGGTAATTTTCCATCACACCCTTCAGGAAGCTATCAGAAAAAGACGGAAAAAGAGAAAGGTACTTGGGCTCCTGAAGCATCGGCTTGCCCTACCCAGAGAAGCACACTTTGTGAGAACCAGTGGAAAGGAGACTGAGGTGCTGGAACCCATTCTCTAGGAAGTCATGACATGATAAGTGTAAAATAATAATAATAATAATAATAATAATAATAATAATGAAAGACCTCAAGACTGTAGAAAGAAGGAAAGAAAGAAAGGCAGGCAGGCAGGGAGGGAGGAGGGAGGAAGAAAAGGAGAAGTAAAGAGAAAAGTACAGAAAAGAAAAGAAGAGAAAAGAAAAAAAAAGACAAAATGAATTTTTTTGGGAAAAAAGATTATTGGGAAAAAGATTAATAAAATTGATATAAAAACACAATAATAAAAAATAAAAGTGATACAGAAAAATTTCAAGTTACCAATTTTGGAATAGGAAAGAGGGTTATCACTACAAATCATTAATATCAAAACAAAATAATGAATAGGAACTATCATAGGGACTTTGTGCTGGAAATTTTATGACGTTGACAACAGGTTCTGAAGGAGGGGCAGTATTGCCCCCTGGGGACAACTGATAATGTTTGTAAACGTATTTAGTTGTCACACGGGGAAAGTGTTAATGGTATCAGTGGAATTTGGCAGATAGAGGTCAGGGATGCCACTGAACGGCCCATATGTACAGGACAGTCCTCCACAACAAATAATTATCCAGGCCAAAATGTTAATGGTGCTGAGGTTAAGGAAACCCTGCCACAGATGAAGTAGATAAAATCCCATAGAGAACACAGTTGATCAAATCTGATTCAGTAATAAATAGAAAAACCTGAATATTTGAAAGTCTAATAATGAAGTGTAATTCGTAATCAAAGCCCTTCCTACTCAGAAAAAGGTACAGGTCTGGGGGGCTTTACTGTTAATTTCTATAAAACATGTAAGGAAGAAATAATGTCAATCTTATACTAAATTTCTGAAAATTAGGGCAGGAATAAACACAGGTTAATGGTTTATTGAAGCCAGCATAACCCTAATATTGAATCTGATAAAGTCATTGCAAGAAAGGAAAAATAAAGACCAATGTCCCTCATGAACACAGAAGCAAACATCCCAAAACAATACAGAAAAAAATACACTATAGTGTGACTATATGAGTTTTTTCCTGTGGGGCAAAGTTTTGTTTTTTTTTTTCCTAAAAACTTTTTTTTTTAAGAGTTTATTTATTTATTTGTCAGAGAGAGAGCCAGTGAGAGCGAGCACAGGCAGACAGAGTGACAGGCAAAGTCAGAGGGAGAAGCAGGCTCCCTGCAGAGCAAGGAGCCCGATGTGGGACTCGATCCCAGGACGCTGGGATCATGACCTGAGCTGAGCCACCCAGGCGTCCCCCCAAAGTTGGTTTAACATTAGAAAATCAATCAATGAAAAAAAATCAATTAATGAAATGTATCATTACTAGTAGAATAAAGGTGAAAAAAAATACAGGGTCATGTACATTTGTACTGAAAGAGGATTTGACAAAATCCAACACCTATTTATGACAAAATGTGGCTTGCAAATAACGTGTGGATTTTATGTAAACATATATTTAATTTACAAATCTATTTAACTTTGTTATTAGCAATATATGTTTATGGCTAGGTTAACAGGAGGTAAAGTCCTATATATAGTCCTATATGATAAGTAGTGGAAGAACATCACTTTTTTTTTTTAAGATTTTATTTATTTTTATTGGACAGAGAGAGAGAGACCACAAGTAGGCAGAGAGGCAGGCAGAGAGAGAGGAGGAAACAGGTTCCCCGCTGAGCAGAGAGACCGATGCGGGGCTCGATCCCAGGACCCTGAGGTCATGACCTGGGTTGAAGGCAGAGGCTTAACCCATTGAGCCACCCAGGCACCCCTCACTTTTTTTTTTTTTTTTTTAACAATAAGTCAAAATGCCTTGATAAACAACAAAAGCCATAATTTCTTGAAGACATCAGAAACAAAGAAGGCTAGATGAACTAAAAATTCTGTGGGAGAAAGAACTGTCCTTCACTGCATTGATAATTGATATCCCTTGTTTCCTTGAGGTCTTTGCTTCGTCTGACATGGGCTGAGATTTGGGGTTGGCTTTTGCAGCAGATATCTACTAAGGAAACTCCATCACCTTGTGGTGACAAGACTGTTCTGAAACTTGACTACAGTGACAGAGAAACCTACACGCTGGATTGAACTAAGCACACAGGCACCATAGGTTACACAACTGATGATTTTTTGGTTGAGATAGGACTCTGGTTGCTCGGTTACAACCATACCTGCCTTATTCCAGTCTCATTCCCTATCTCTAACCCCTGCCCACCGTGAATCTGTCCTTTACATCTATAATTATGTCAATCATTATTTTTCCTTTGTAGTTTTCATAACACTAAAAATATTTTCCTTTTTATCTGATACTATAAATAATCACAAATTTTAATAAAAATATCATGCGATAAACGTTTGTTCTTTCTCTTGGCCTGCATTTACATATTGGTATCCATAAATTACTCTACTTGATGTACTCCTCTTTTTTTACCCCATTACTGTGAACTTTGTCAAACTCACCTGTAGATTTGACTACTACCAGGTTCTGGAAATTTCCATAATTATACCTTTACCTGCACACTTTCTTTTGAGGCCCAAGCTGTTTACCAAATAACCTAATGGATTTCTTCATAGATTTAAGCACAGCTCACCAAAATTAAAACCATCATCTACCGTCTCTTCTTTACTCTCCCCTTACACACCCCATTTTCTTTTTTTTTTTAATTTTTTAAAGTGGCATCTTTTTTTTTTTTAATTTTTTATAAACATATATTTTTATCCCCAGGGGTACAGGTCTGTGGCATCTTTTTATTTTATTTTATTTTTTTAATTTCTTTTCAGTGTAACAGTATTCATTGTTTTTGCACCATACCCAGTGTTCAATGCAATACGTGCCCTCCTTAATACCCACCACCTGGATCCCCCAATGTCCCATCCCCCACCCCTTCAAAACCCTCAGATTGTTTTTCAGAGTCCATAGTCTCTCATGGCTCATCTCCCCTTCCAATTTCCCTCAACTCCCTTCTCCTCTCCAACTCCCCATGTCTTCCATGTTATTTGTTATGCTCCACAAATAAGTGAAACCATATGATAATTGACTTTCTCTGCTTGACTTATTTCACTCTGCATAATCTCTTCCAGTTCCATCCATGTTGCTACAAAAGTTGGGTATTCATCCTTTCTGATGGAGGCATAATACTCCATAGTGTATATGGACCACATCTTCCTTATCCATTCGTCTATTGAAGGGTATCTTGGTTCTTTCCAGTTTGGTGACCATGGCCATTGCTGCTCTAAACATTGGGGTACAGGTGACCCTCTTTTCACTACATCTGTATCTTTGGGGTAAATACCCAGTAGTGCAATTGCAGGGTCATAGAGAAGCTCTATTTTTAATTTCTTGAGGAATCTCCACACTGTTCTCCAAAGAGGCTGCACCAGCTTGCATTCCCACCAACAGAGTAAGAGGGTTCCCCTTTCTCCACATCCTCTCCAACATACTTTGTTTCCTGTCTTGCTAGTTTTAGCCATTCTAACTGGTGTAAGGTGGTATCTCAATGTGGTTTTAATTTGAATCTCCCTAGTGGCTAGTGATGAACATTTTTTCATGTGTCTGAAAGCCATTTGTATGTCTTCATTGGAGAAGTGTCTGTTCATATCTTCTGCCTGTTTTTTGATATGATTATCTATTGAGTTTGAGAAGTTCTTTATAGATCCTAGATATCAACCTTTTGTCTCTACTGTCATTTGTAAATATCTTCTCCCATTCCATGGGTTGCCTCTTTGTTTTGTTGGCTGTTTCCTTTGCTGTGCAGAAACTTTTGATCTTGATGAGGCCCCAAAAGTTCATTTTCACTTTTGTTTCCTTTGCCTTCAGAGACCTATCTTGAAAGAAGTTGCTGTGGCTGATATCAAAGAGGTTACTGCCTATGTTCTCCTCTAGGATTCTGATGGATTCCTGTCTCACGCTGAGGTCGTTTATCCATTTTGAGTTTATCTTTGTGTACGGTGTAAGAGAATGGTCGAGTTTCATTCTTCTACATATAGCTGTCCAATTTTCCCAGCACCATTTATTGAAGAGACTATCTTTATTCCACTATATATTTTTTCCTGCTTTGTCGAAGATTATTTGACCATAGAGTTGAGGGTCCATATCTGGGCTCTTTACTCTGTTTCACTGGTCTATGTGTCTGTTTTTATGCTAGTACCATGCTGTCTTGGTGATCATAGCTTTGTAGTAAAGCTTGAAATAAGGCAACGTGATACCGCCAATTTTATTTTTGTTTTTCAACATTTCCTTAGCAATTCAAGGTCTCTTCTGATTCCATACAAATTTTAGGATTATTTGCTCCACCCCATTTTCAACAGATTTATAGAGTCTAATGACTTTATAGCAAGGTAATGTCTCCAACTACAATTACAGGTCCAGGTTTCCTTCAGTTTTAACTATGTCACCAATTGGAGAGTGGCTCTAGGTCTTGTGTCTTCTTTCTCCCATTATCATTAATCTCTTTCCCCACATTGTGGAAAAAGCTCTACCTCTTCTGTGCAAGTCCTTTATTTTACTACTAATTCTACACTTAGGTTTCTCATTTATGACATATCTTTATTAAGAATTCTTATGAAATGGAAACAAAATTCATGCATTTACTGAAATGGTCTCTAAAAATGCATTTCCTTGCTCTGATATGTATGGTTTTGTCTGGGATAAATATACCTTCCATTTCCTTTAAGACATGTATCTCAAAGGCTCTGGACAATTTGTTTTTGTCAAGAGCCTTCAATCCTATGCTGATTTTACCTCACTTTTTCCTACCTTTTGAAAATTTTACAGAGATAGGGATAAGGGTAGCTCACAAAACTGCTTTGTTTCAACCTTGATGATGGAGATTCAAGAGAAATCTGTGAAAAAAGGATTGTTGAATTCCAAATGACAGAGCACTGCCAGACCACCTGAGTACAGAGAAGAGGGGTTTGGAGAGCGAGACTTTCCAATACCAATCCTTGCTATGAGCATTGATAAATCAAGAACATTAAATATAAAATGTGAGAAAGTGAATCATCTTAGTAGGCTGAAATATTTTGAGAAAGCTGAGAAACTGAAAATTGAGAATTCCTATGGGTTGGATATGCCTTGAGGAATACTGGGCTCCATAATTATGTTATTAAATATTCTTTTAATGAGAAGTCAAACCGTGTCTTTTATGTAGACAAGAAAGAAATCAAGATAAGTAGTGGAAATAAGTAATTTTATTAATTTATGTATATAATATTTAAAAACAATGTAAAAGTAATTTTAAAGAGAAAAATTGAGTTGTTTTTAAAATTATCTGTGCATGGTAATTACACTGGCTGGGAACATTTTCTAAAAATTAAGAAAAATATTAAATTCCACCCTTATAAATGGAAAACATAAAAAGCTTATTCAGAATTTGAACAAATGAAAGGAAATAAAAAACACCAAAAGTGCATTTGAAAAAAAGAACTCAATAGAAATGAGCATGTCTGCCATACTAAAATAATTACTCCTAATTTTTGAAATAATTTAGTTTGCTATCTTTAAAATCACTGTTATACCCATTATATTCCTTTACATTGAAAGCAATTAAGAGAGCAAGTATTGTCAGTGTTTTTCTTTATCTCAGATAGTCAAATTGTTTTTAAATCCCTATAATTATTTCTTTATGAGATCTGTTAGAAAAGATGCTAAAACTGTAAGACTATAGTCTGTTTGCTTTATTGGAAAGAAGCAGGTTTGAGTATATTCAAGTTCAATCTTATGGTACTATTGCTAAAATTTACAATTGCTTTCATTTGGATTTTTTAAATATTTCTTATTCATGTTACATTTATTTGTTAATCATCTTTTTCCTAATTTAATATAATTATTCTTTAAGCAACATAGAAATAACCATGTATAAGGGAAGCACATAAATATAAGAAAAATAAATATACTTTTTGATCAACTTTATGCATGTTCTTTGGTTACATGTAGAGAGTGTTTGCATGAAATATGAAATAGCAAAGTGATTGAAAGCTCTTTGCTCCTGGCAGAGAGACCAGGATTTGAATTCTGCCTCTGTCACTTGAGGACTGTGTGGTATTTTTTTGTTTTTGTTTTGTTTTTAATATTTTATTTATGTATTTTGAGAAAGAGAGCGAGCAAGCAGGGGGGAGGGCCAGAGGAAGAGGGAGAAGCGGAATCCCTGCTGAGCAGGGAGCCTGATGGAGGACTTGATTCCAGGACCCTGGGATCATGACCTGAGCTGAAGGCAGATGCTTCATTGACTGAGCCACCCAGGCACCTGATAAGTGTGTGGTCTCAGTAAGTTTCATTTACTGAGCAAATGTTTATTCATTTGTAAATTGTGGACAATATTAATATTTACCTTTCTTATTGTCATGGAATTTTAATCCATGTTTTTTTTTAATGCTATGTTAGACACCATACAGTATTTCATTAGTTTTTGATGTAGTGTTCCATGATTCATTGTTTGCATATAACACCCAGTGCTCATTGCAATATGTGCTCTCCTTAATACCCATCACCAGGCCAACCCATCCCCTCATGCCCCTCTTCTCTGAAACCCTCAGTCTGTCTCCTGGAGTCCACAGTCTCTCATGGTTCAACTCCACTTCCAATTTCCCCCTTTATTTTTCCCTTCCTTCTCCTAATGTTCTCCATGCTATTGCTTATGTTACCATATGAAAAGTGCCTTTCTCTGCTTGACTTATTTCACTTAGCATAACCCCCTCCAGTTCCATCTGTATTGATGCAAATGGTGGGTATTCATTCTTTCTGATGGCTGAGAAGACATACAAATGGTTAACAGACACATGAAAAAATGTTCAATATCATTAGCCTTCAGAGAAATTCAAATCAAAACCACACTGAGATACCACCTTATACCAGTTGGAATGGCAAAAATTAACAAGGTAGAAAACAGCAAATGTTGGAGCGGATGTGGAGAAAGAGGAACACTCTTACACTGTTGGTGGGAATAGAAGTTGGTAAAGTCACTTAGGAAAACAGCATGGATGTTCCTCAAAAAGTTAAAAATAGAGCTACCCTATGACCCAGTAATTGTTCTACTGGGTATTTTCCCCAAAAATACAGATGTAGTAAAAGGAAGGGGCACATGCACCTCGATGTTCATAGCAGTAATGTCCACAATATCCAAACTGTAGGAGGAGCCAGGATGCCCTTTAATGGAAGAATGGATAAAGAAGATGTAGAATTTTAACCTATCTTTAGACAAGTAACATCAACATACATACACACTGAGAGTATGATTTACTATGATAAAACATTGCTGAGAGGAGAAAAATAAGAGTATCTGATTTGAATTGGCTGATCAGGGAATTCTCTCTGAGGAAGTGGCATTTATATGTGCTATCCTATGATTGCTGTTACTAATGAAAATTAGATCTGCTTAAAGGAAGTCATAGTATATCTCTCTCAAAGACTTGAAAGCGAAAAAACAGTAGTAAGGAATTTTGGACATCTTTTTGAAATTAAAAAAGCTCAATATTAGCTGTTTATAGCAAGATATGAATTCCTTTATGATTTCTCTGTCGTGAGTCATGAGTAAGCTCAAAATTCCTAAATCCAGTTTCATTTTTTACTGTTCTCATGACCCAATGAGAGTATTTGCTCTTGTTCTTAAACATACCATAAGAAAAAAAAAAAAAAATAGCATGAACTGGGGATATCTAGTGCAGCAACTACTAGGGTGATAGTAAGAAATTGTATATAATTTCAAATTAGAGTCAGTTACAGAAATTAGAGGTATTTAATTTAGAAAAGAGAAAATTTGAGGCAAACTGTAATTGCTAGAAAGATTTGAAGGGCTGGCATATCAGAAAGCAGGTACACATAGCCCCTGTAGCTCATAATTCAAAAATGGGAATGAACATTTTAAATTATAAAGCAGAGAAATTTTGTTTATTATTAGGAAAACATCACTAATAGATAAGCAGTTTGGAAACTGAATGGACTGTCTTGAATGAACAGCAAATGCCCTGCCATTAGAGATTTTAGATCAGAAGAGAAACATATCGCAGTAAAAATCATTTAGTTTAAAAGAACATAGGAGGGGCACCTGGGTGGCTTAGTGGGTTAAGCCACTGCCTTTGGCTCGGGTCATGATCTCAGGGTCCTGGGATTGAGCCCAGCATCGGGGTCTCTGCTCAGCGGGGAGCCTGCTTCCTCCTCTCTCTCTCTGCCTGCCTCTCTGCCTACTTGTGATCTCTCTCTGTCAAGTAAATAAATAAAATCTTAAATAAATAAATAAATAAATAAATAAAAGAACATGGGAGAAACACATACTTTGTGGAGGAACTACAAATGACTTTTAAAATAACTCTCAATTGAGTGATCTGTGCCATCAATGATACTATGCTATCTTTATTTTTCATATCCATTCTATCAGTAAGTCTTCTTAATTCTATCTACTCAGTACTCAGCATTTTCCCTTTCTTTTGTCAAGTATAATTATGAAAAAGTGTTCAAAACATGACAAATAAATACAGAATGAATATGTGCCTAAAATTTGCTTAACTTACTAATGAGGAAACCAGCTGAATGGTAAAGTTGGTTCAAAGAATTAGAAAAAGCAGATTTTAAATATGCCGCCAGAAAAGACATACTAAAATAAGTTTGCAAAATTGGAGACCAAGTGAGTAAGGTCTTACATAGCAATAAACTAACTTTGGGTTTGTATTTTTACTAGACAGAGATCATTTGCATCTCAAGTAGACCACATCTACACAGTATTCCCTAAGTTCACAGAGTCTCTATTCTAATCAGTGGAATTCATAGGTCAACCAAGTGTTTGCCACATAATTATGCTACATAATTAAATAGTTCTAATAGTCCTCACATGGGTCTGTTAGGTGATGTTCCAGTATAATATCAGAAGGATATGAAGTACCTCTCCTGCATGTTTACAAGTTTTGGATGTCTTCACATTTTCAGTACCCAATATAACTTATAACATTATAACACTCTATCTCATTTATCAGGCCAAGTTTATTAGGCAATAGTCACCTTTTAATGTCCACACCAAGATCCACCATGCTCAAGACTATTTATTTTAATCTTTCTTTGAACTTACTTTCCTCTGAACATCTAGAGTATATATTCTTGATACGTCAATTATATATTGTCAAATATTCATTCAGCAGTTTCATTTTCATTTGTTAATGTAATATGTAAAGAAGATGAAAATAAAATCCTTATCTTTTGCTTGAAAATTTTG
This sequence comes from Mustela nigripes, assembly GCF_022355385.1. NCBI lineage: Eukaryota > Metazoa > Chordata > Mammalia > Carnivora > Mustelidae > Mustela > Mustela nigripes. Next base: position 27,908,390 of record NC_081563.1, on the reverse strand, counting down.
ATGTATGAGGGAAGACATGATAACAGAAGTAAACAAGAAATAAGCCAACAGAGTGCATCTAAACTAGTTTCTTTATGGGACCGCTGCATGGCTGAGTTCAGCTCAGGTCATGATCCTGGGGTCCTGGGATTGAGCCCCACATCAAATGCCCCTAAGGGTGGGGACTCTGCTTTTCCCTCTCCCTCTGACTTTCATCCCTGCTCATGCTCTTACACCCTCTCTCACATGCTCTCCCTCTCTCTCAAATAAATAAAAAGAAAGTCTTTAAAAAAGATAAAATAAAAGTTTTTTTTTTAATTTTTTAAAAAGATTTTATTTATTTATTTGACAGAGAGAGAGAGAGATCAGAAGTAGGCAGAGAGGCAGGCAGGGAGAGGAGGAATCAGATTCCCCGCTGAGCAGGGTGCCTGATGTGGGCCTCCATCCCAGGACCCTGAGATCCTGACCTGAGCCAAAGGCAGAGGCTTAACCCACTGAGCCACCCAGGTGCCCGAATAAAATAGTTTCTTAATGCAAAACAAGAACACTGTCATTTTTGTTGCTAATAATATTAAAATAAAAATATCAATAATCAATTTTGTCTGGAAGTTAGTATTCAGAAAAGCTAAAGTTATCTACGTCAATATTATTTATGATTAATCACCAAGTTTCCAACTTGACTGTTCAGAAGTCAGTTTTGAACTACATGTTCCTGACATCTAGTCATCCAGTGGGGAAGGTAATAATACCAGGGATCAACTTTTCCCCCAACTTTCCCCATTCTCCAGCCTTAATAGTTGTAACAGTCTAGCTAGAGAATAAGAAAACAGAAGAAAGAGGCAAAGGATTAATTTTTCACTCTTATGAAAAGTGCTATTTAATTTGAGGAACCAAGATTTATTAGATAATAAGAAATAACACCATGTGGGTGTCATAAAGAGTGTACCCTCAGTGCAGACACTGGAAGATTGAACTTGTGGGAAAATACCTGCCTGAGGATTCATAAAAAATTCTAAATTCAAATTAAAAGAATCATACAATTTACTTAAATATAAAATACAGGGAAATGATCAACAAACAGCAAAGAATGCTGATCTAATTGATCATAATCTCCAATTTTTAGAAGTTTTTTAATATACAGATATTTGCATGAACTAACTTGCAAATGCACTGTTTTTCTATTTTTAAAAACATAATGAAAACATTTATTATAGCATTCAGCAAAAACACCAGAGGTAAATCAAATTCCACAAATGGTTGTTTAGCAATCCAAGGTTCTCAAAGGAGAAAAACATCTCTGTTCTGCGTAAGATTCATTTTCAGTCTGGTCCTTCTCAAGGTTGAATTGAGATTGGTTGAATTTCCAGTCTTTAAATCCAGATTAAGGATGACAATCAAAAGAATAAGGGGGTATTTCCCTTTCTTTGCATTTTGTAAACTCATCCCTGGAAACCCGAATAGTTTCCTAGCCATATCGGATGGCACAGTTCTAGACCACATATATATTTATTTTTAAAAAATATATTTAATAGAAGTATGAAATGAATGCCTTTTTGTGTTTAAAGAGCACTGCTATATATTACATTGCTTTATGAGCTTACATACATATATATACCAAGATAATCACCATCCAGATAAAGAACCCCCACATACCAAGCAAATAAAATTTTCTTTCATGCATCTGAGTCAAAATCCTACTAAGCAATTACTATTGTGACTTTAACACCTTTAATTAATTTTGCCTGTATTCGACTTCTGTGAAATCATAAGAATTATTCTCTTTTGTACTTCATTTCCTTTGCTCACCAGACTCATCCATACTATTCAGTGTAACAATAATTCATTCTTCTTAAAGCTGTATGATATTCCATTTTGCAAATGCACCACAAAATATAGATTCAGTTGTTACTGGACCATTTTTTCCTGTTTAGGTGATGATAAGGCTGCTATGAATAATAAATTGTTATTACTTTTGCTTAAAATTTTCAATCATCTTTTATAGAATTATTTTAAATCAAGGGAAACAAGTCATATTTATCTACATGTTCTCCATTCATGGTCCTCATTACTCCTTTGGGCAGACTGGAGTTTTCATGTACTGTCATTTCCTTTCAGGATGAACAATTTCTTCTGCTATTACCTATAGTACAGCTCTGCTAGTAACTAATTCCTTCAACTTTGAATTGTCTGTAAAAAGCTTTCCTTCACCTTCATTTTGGAAGGATATTTTCATTGGACAGAGGATAATTGGCTGAAAGTGTTTTTGTTTTTTTCTGACATTTTTATTTGCTTTTCTTAGTTTCTACAAAGATGTCAGGGAATGGTCTTTTTTCCTTATATTGAATTTGTCTGTTTTCTCTGTCTGCATTTATGCTTTTCATGTTACTTCTGGCTTTTGGAAATGTGATTTTGATGAACTTGTGTATGGTTTTCTTTGGGTCTCTTGTTTGTGTATAGCTGAGTTTCTCATTTCTATAGAGGTTTATAATTTTCATTATGTTTGCAAAGTCTCTCTTATTTCTTCAAACACCACCTTTTTTGGATATTCATAGTAGACTACTTGATGTTACCTCATAGGTGACTAAGACTTGGTTAATGATTTTTCAAATTTTCTTTGCTTCAGTTTAGGTAGTTTCTTTTATATATATATATATATATTTATCAGAGAGAGAGAGAAAGCACAAGCAGGCAGAGTGGCAGGCAGAGTGGCAGGCAGAGGTGGAGAGAGAAGCAGGCTCCCTACCAAGCAAGGAGCCTGATGCGGGACTCGATCCCACAATCCCAGCACCCTGGGATCATGACCTGAGCCAAAGGCAGCAGCTCAACTGACTGAGCCACCCAGGCATCCCGGTTTAGGTAATTTCTATAGCTTGGTCACAAAGGTCACTCTATCTAAGCTGCTGATAAACCTATTTAATGCATTTTCACTTCAGATATTGTATATTTCAATATAATTCCATTTAGATTTTATTTTTTTCTTATTAAAGATTTTGTGTATTTATTTGATAGAGAGAGAAAGAGAGAGAGAGAGAGAGAAGAGAGATAGGAAAAGCAGAGGGAGGGGACAAGGAGACACTGCACTGAACGCAGAGCTGGAAGCAAGGCTTCCTAAGATCATGACCTGAGCTAAAATCAAGAGTCGGGTGCTCAACTGACTGAGCCATCCAGGCACCCCTCCATTTAGGTTTTCTTCATGGTCTACAATCCCCCTATTATTTTCACATTGTCCCTTAAATCCTTGAGGATATTTATTATCATTGTTTGAAATTGTTTTTTTCCTGGCAAATTCTATCATTACTGTTGCCTCTGTTGGTGGCCTACTGATTAAATTTCCCCATGATTTAGATCACATTTTACACTGCATCCTCCATCCAGTATTATTTTTTCCCATGAAGGCTGAACAATAGGTATGTTATGTGCTAAAGATTTGCAGGATGTTAATATTGAGGGAAACTGGGTACAGGTGCCTAAAATCTCTCTGCATGACTTGTTATAATGACATACAATTACACCATAATAAAAGTTTTAATTTCAAAAAGTATGAATAATATACAGATAAGGAATTTTAAAATAGCTCATAAAACTTATTTATATGTGATAAAAATATATCACAAATAAACATATATAACATATAAAGATATATAAATATATAGCACATACAAATGATTACATATGCATTCAAACATACTTACCTTTAAGGTTTTCTCTGTGAATCTTATTGAACTAATAACTTAAACACTGTGCATTCCTTCTAGTTAGGCTACTGACCCTTTGTCAATTTCTTGCACTGGAATAGAGCTTAATATTTAAAAAATACATATATTAAAAAATTAAAAAAATTTTTTAAAACAAATATAATACATAATTGGATATGGAGCTCATATAGAGGTACATATTATATAAAAACTCATTCATCTTTGTATTATTTATCTTTTGTGAATTTAACAAGTTTACAAAATTATAATGATTATAATCAATTTTCAGGAGAAATTATAATAAAAATTCATGGGCTCACAATACCAAGAGATTAGAAACTCAAATTGCTAACATAAACATCATCTATGTTCCTGTTGACAATATACTGCATATAGTAACTATAGCATGAAAACAGACATCACAGAAATCTGGGCCAGACTAAAAAAAAACTGCCATTATCTTAATTAGGCCAGATTCAGGTTTAACTCATATATTAACTTTTTTTTCCTTTCATGGTCCTCTTATTACTTGTCCTTGCATCTGTCTGTAAGCCCCCTACCTCCTTCCCAGTGAAATCTGAGAGTCCTCCACTAGATAACCAGAATGCATGCCTTCCCCTGCCTACCCAGAGTGTTCCAGGGTCTTCTGCCTTCGGCATCCAGTCTTGTTAACAGCTTGTTTGTTTGTTTGTGTTTTGGTATCTTAAACATCCTCTGTCTAATCTGCTTTAGCAATTGCTAAATGGGAAATTTTTTTCATGACCAGTGCCTCAACTGGTACTCATAGCTGGTGATTATCAAAGCATTTAAAGACCAGTAGGGAACAGGGACTTCTCAATACGGATATTGTACAGAAGGTATGTATGGAACCAGTAACCTATGGATATGAACCTGTGGCATTAGTGGTGTATACTAGTTAATTATCAGTCCTAACAATAATGATAATGCTTCCTATTGACAATTTTCCAGGTTTCAATACATGTAAAGTGTTATTATTTCTTTTTTTTTTTTTAAATTTTATTTATTTATTTGACAGAGAGAGTTCACAGTAGACAGATAGGCAGGCAGAGAGAGAGAGGGAAGCAGGCTCCCTGCTGAGCAGAGATCCCAATGCGGGACTCGATCCCAGGATCCTGAGATCATGACCTGAGCCGAAGGCAGCGGCTTAACCCACTGAGCCACCCAGGCGCCCAAGTGTTATTATTTCTGATAGTACTTGCGTTTCAACAAAGATTTGCCAAATACATAATATCTTTACCAGGGAGAAGTTCTGTTGTTTGATAGAATAGTTCCTTGGGCAAGTATGTCTTTTAACACTCCTCAACTCGCTCTGTCTAAATGGTTCCTATTCTGTTTGGTTCTAAGTAATGGTCCTCAATACCTTCCCACAGACTAGAATATTCCTCAGGTATGCCTGGGCCACAGATCTGATTATATCAGAACCTCTGGGGATGTCCCTAGGCATCCTTATTTTTCAAGTTCCCCCTAGTAATTCCATGGTACATTAGAGTGTGAAAAACACTGTTCTAAACCTTCTCCTGACTCTTTAAGCTCATTTCTAGATATTTAGAATATTTCTTAGAAACCTGTGATAAACAATCTGAGGGGTTTGAAGTGGCGGGGGGGTGGAAGGTCGGGGTACCAGGTGGTGGGTATTATAGAGGGCATGGATTGCATGGAGCACTGGGTGTGGTGAAAAAATGATACTGTTATGCTGAAAATAAATAAATTTTAAAAAAAAGAAACCTGTGATAAAATTATTTTTTAGATCTCTTCTTTTTTCCAAGTTGATTCATACCCCAAGATTTTTATTTTACATGACCAGTGTTTTGTCTATATTAATTGGGGTGTGTGTGTGTGTGTGTGTGTGTGTGTGTGATTAAGAGGTTTTAATCAGGTTTTGCAGAGGTAATGTACTAGCAACCTACACAAGATTAAAAATCATCACCTTTTGGTTGAATCATTTACTTATATTCCTTTTTATCTCTTGGTCCACTGTATGTGTTGTGCTTACGTATGTTAGAGATTTAGCTGATGCCATAAACTTTAAAATATCTCCTACTTGCCCTTTAGTTTCATATCATACATTGGTTTTGCTGAATCATCACATGTTAAGAAAATTCCAGGGTTTAGTTGAGAATCTTCCTCCATGCCAGCATCTCCCAAAATATATAAGAAAAGAATTCGAAAACATGACACAGGGTTATGATGTGATTCAGAGGGAGTCCTCCTCAAAACAGAATCTTGTAAATGATGCCACTCTAGATCCTTCAATATTATTGACTATATTCTCTAATTTCCTTATATTTTTCCTCCCTACTTCCTTCTAAACTCCAATTTTATTACTCTTAATTTCATGGAGTTTTCTCATTATACTGATTGGATTTCTTTTCCTCTTACTTCAGATATTTTCAGACTTAGACTATCCTTAATTCGCGATTAATTTTAATTTCCAAAACAGTGACTTATCTTAGGTCTTATGGCAAGGGAAGAATATTTTATGCAAATGTCTTTCAGTGTGTTGAAATATTACAGATTTCCTAAAGATTCCAACTCAATTCCAAATGATTTGGAAACCACGCTCATAGAAAGACTGACAGGCAGTAGGAAAGCTAAAAGCAGGTTGAAATGGAAAGAAACTAATTTCTGCCTTCTCTAAAAGACAGGCATTTAAGGATCATAGGTCACCAATCAAGTTCCTTTAGTTTCTTCTTCCATTGTCTGTGGTTTAACAACTTTTTTTTTCTATTTTTACTTAATGTTTGAGTTGGGGGGGGGGGGGGGAAAGTGAGTGAGCATGAGCAGGGAGAGCAACAGGCAGAGGGAGAAGCAGGCTCCCTACTGAGCAGGGAGCCCAATGCAGGGCTCTATCCTAGGACTCTGAGATCATGACGTGAGCTGAAGGCAGAGGCTTCACTGACTGAGCCACCCAGGAGCCCCTCAACAACTTCTTAAGTGAGGATTTCTCAACATTTGGAATTCTCCTGAGTATTTAGGTAAGCATTTTGTACTTTATCATATGTGCTTCAACACACGGTACTGAACACTGAACAAAATCATCCAACTGATGCAAAGAGTACAATGTACTGTCAGATGATGACTGTCTGAGATCTGGATGCCAGTCTTCTATCTGTATTTTCAAAGCCCTGGTGCTGGGATACAATCCTCCAAGGCTCTCTCACATTTCTGCATGGCTTGCTATCAAAGGGACTAACTGTCATTTTTTTGGTCAAGACTATGCTTTCAAGGATGTTTGTATAGCAAACAGCCTTTGGAGATAGTGTGTCTATCTCCAGAGCCAGGGCAGGGTTGTTTACTGTTCAGTATAATGTCAGTGAAAACAATAATGTCTCCCTATGGGCCAAAGGGCAAGTTTGTTCACTGTCCTTTACAAACTCAGGGTTTCTCTCTTCCAACACAACCCATTGCCTGTGCAGGTGTCACCTGGCCCTCTTTTCTCTCACCTGGTAGGAACCAGAGGTCAGGGAAATTTACAAATGATGATTTTCTGGTCATTGATATTAATGAGTAACAAACTACCCTCTGTCTCTGACCCAGGAAGCTCACTCATGTGGAAAGCTCTGGTCCTTGTTGAATTTTATATGAAGTTTACTTTAAAACATTTATTTTAATGCATCTTAATTATTCTAGTAGCCCTGGGTAAACCATATTAGGTGAATTTAATGGAACAAGTACTTACTGGAATAGGTCATGTATTAAAAATGCATTTAATTATAAAAACCATAGGTATGAATTCAAAGTACTAATAGTCAAAGAAAGAAAATAAAACAGGTGTACATATAATTATAATATGAAGCTGACTTTAAGAAATACTATGAAATATGTACACCTAAAACAAAATAGAGTTTTAAAGGGATTATTTTTCTGAGGAAAATGAGCAAAGGTACATAGACGCTCTGTACTCGATACGCATTGGTCAGGATGTCATAAATATTTGTAAGATAATTGGGTATATCTGCCAAAACCATATCCATTTTTCTTCTGCTTCTCTCTAATTTCTTCTCCCCCCTCCTCTTGTTTTTCTTCAGATTTCAACATCCACTGTGTAATGGCAAGGGCATAACATTTGTAATAGCAAAGCAATGATTTTTCTGGACTTAATAATGTTTGGTGAGGCATCAGACTGACTGACTTCAACTCTGATAATCTTGATTGATTAGCGATGTATTTCCTTTGTTTAAAACACATGCCCATAGTTGTTTAAAATCCACCCTTTCATAACTGATTGGTTTTACCATGGAGTTTGTTAATAAACTAAAAACTGAAAGCTTCTATGCGCAAAGCATTGCAGATTCTTTTCTAATTTTTAATTTTTTTTATTTTTTATTCTAGTTTTATTTTATTGTATAGTACTGTAATTGTGTGACTATGAAACTTAAGGTCCATGTGTAATCTATTTATTTTTGTATTTGTGTTACTTACACTGGAACTAAACCAAGCAGATGCTTAAAATATTAGAGAATGCCAGAGTCTAATCCCAGCTCTGGTGCTTATTACCTTTGTGGCCTGGGCAAGTCATACTATCTCTCAAAGCCTCGTTTATCTCACCTACACTAAGAACTTACTCATAATGCTATATGAGATAATAGATGGAAAGTCCTTTGGAGGGTGGCCTGGGTGCCTCAGCTGTTGAGCATTGGACTCTTGGTTCTAGCATAGGTCATGATCTTGGGGTTCTGAAATCAAGCCCAGCATGGGGCTCCGCACTCAGTGCAGTCTGCTTGTCCATCTCCTTCTCCCTGCCTGTGCGTGCTCTCTCTCTCTCTCTCTCTCTCTCTCCCTCCACCTCAAATAAATAATTTTTTTAAAGGAACTTCTTTGCAGACTATCTAGGACATAGAAAACATTTAGTATATATTAGCTGTTATAATTAGCCATTAACAAGATATTTTTGTATATGCTAAACACCTGGCCTTTTCCTTCACCACATACTCAATTCCAAAAAGTACTTTAACATCAAGAGAATAAGAGATATATGTACGATGCTAAAGATTGTCTCATAAATATTAAAGGATTGCTTAAAACAGTATATTCAGTTTAGCTACTGCCAAATGAGCTATAATTTTTACATTTCCAATCTTTATACATATGGGTGTATGTGATAATTCTTTCCTTGATATAAAGATATGCATTTAGTGTGCCTGCAAATACTTATCATTCAGTGGTGTTCAATTTATGGAGAGCTCCATTCACAATTTCCTTTATATAACTGCCTCCATTCTTCAGGTGGCAGGCCTTATAGATAATATATCATATACCATGCACCCCTATAATTGCTGGATGGCCTGGTTCACCAACAATTCAAGTCAAGAGAATGGTGTCTAAGAGGTAAGAGAATGAATTGATTTGATAGTGCTCTATTAAATCAATTTAGGCTACCATAAAAGTAGCTGTAAAAGAATTTTCAGTACTTTATGGTTGCCAGAATTCTATGACCAGTACTCTTGAGAAAACTGCAGTTTCCTCTAGATCAATATATAAATCTATGTGGTATTCCAAATGTTGTTTCTGCTACTTTCAACTTAGAGGCTCTGGGCTTGATTTCATCTAAAATCCAATAGAACATAAGACCTTCTCTATCTATGATTCTCAAGGAAAGTACCTTCTGGAGAACTGAGGCATTTTGTTCTAGTCTATCTCACTGTAGCAGGTGTTCATTTAAACACTTCGGAAATATTCTGTTTACATTCTTTTTCACAAACAACTGCATTAAACTGTAGATTTAGCAGTTATGGATTGCAGTCACATAAACTGCAAACTCAAATGCCAACATAGTCCAGGACAGTAATGCCCATGAGTAAATCTTTATCTCTTTTTTGAAACTAGAGCATGTAGAGATTTTATTGAACGGGTCATTTGAAGGAAGGTAGTTGCTCTTTACATGCTTTAACGTGTTGCCATATAGGAATATGGGCCCATGTTTTTCAGATATAACACCTGAAGATATGTTACATGTCTAGATTTAAAAAAAAAGATTTTATTTATTTATTTGACAGAGAGTGGAAGAAAGAGCAAGAGAGAGCACAAGCAGGGGGAAGCAGCAGAGGAAGAGGGAGAAGCAGGCTCCCCACTGAGCAGGGAACCTGATCCAGGGCTCAATCCCAGGACCCTGAGATCATGACTTGAACTGAGTGCAGACACTTAAGTAATTGAGCCACCCAGGGGCCCCACATGTACAGATTTTTATGGGAAATACTTTAACTGTTGTTTAAATGTAACAAAACAAAAGATGAAGTCTGTTAAGTCTTTTTAGTGAGTTTTGCTAAAGCAAATCAGCCTCCAGTTGGTCAAAATACTTCATCTCTGTGGACTGATATTCTTAAGAATTTTCACAGTGGCATTCCAGAGAATGTTTTCCCTGATATCTCATCCCATCCTCCAGGTTGATACGTTGAACAGTACAACCAGTGAAGCACACTTCAAGGGATGATTATGAAGTCATTATATACTGAGACTCATTAATAAATCTATACAAACAGATGACTTAAGGCCACGGATGGAAGGAAAAAGTATTTTATAAATAGGCGGTTTTCAATGAGAATCTGAAATTTAAAATCTTACTGGAAAACAAATATGGCAGAAGAAATAAACCTCCAGGTGATACTTTCATTATCAAATTCTCTATTGGCCCTTTAAAGCAGGAGGCTGTGGTACTTCCGTAACACACGTGAACAAGGACATTTATACTGAAATTTTTTTTGGAAAATATTTCTTTAGAACATTAGTGTATTTTTCACTTGGGTTGGCAGATTTTTAGTAGGATATGCGGTCCTACACTATAAAAAAGTAGATTCTACAAATAAACCAGTACTTGATTTATTCACTAACCAATAATTAGTGCACTTCTCTTTTGTCACAGGCCAAAGAAAAAAAAAATCATTGCACACACAGGTGGATTTTTCTGTGGAGTCAGTAGAGGCGGAAAATAACCAACTAACAATGAACTACATAAGAATATATAGTATATGAAAAGGGATATAAGTTATGCGGAAATGTAAATAAAAGTAAAAAAAGCACTGTTGGATGTGTACAATTATACATAGGGGGGAAAGGGAATGTGTTATACCCGAAAAAGGTATTTGAGCATCACTCTGTGCACAGGGATGAATTAAACTATAGAAACAAGGCATGACTAAGGGAGTCCAGTTAGGCTTTTGCATTAATCGAGGTAAGATACACCGGTAGCTTCTCAAAGCCTGGTAGCAGCAGAGGAGGTTAAAAAGTGAAGGTGGAGCTCAGAGACTTTGCCCATGTACCCAATGTGAAAGGTGAGAAAGTCATGGGAATGATGAATGATCCAAGCTGTCAGCCTGAGCAGTGTGAAGTTGTGGGAAGAGAAGGTAGTTCACGGCATAGTAAGTTGAGATGCTTCTCAGACTTTCATATTGAGGGTTCAATAGGTAAAAGTTATACTAGCCTGGCTTTGAGGGAAGTGGTCTTGACTGGGGACAGCAATTTGGCACTTAGCCAGGTTTCTGATGTTTGTTGAACAGTGAGTGAAGATCCATGTAGAGATAACTTGAAGTTGTAGTAAGTTATCCAACAGCAGAAAGTAAATAATAACATAGTTCTGGGTCAAGCTGCTGGTTTTTCATGTTTAGATGCTGGCTTAAGAGTTTTTCTTAACAAATATAATGGAGAAACTGTCTGAAAGTGGATCTCTAATTCTAATCTTAGGATACATCTTAAGAGAGAGGATTAACAAGTAGAAGTGTTTTACACTGTTAATAGAATTTTAACAAAAGAAATATCAATTTATATCCCCAGTAGGAGAGTACTCAAGTTCTATCTGTGCCTTGGCCAGGACTCAGTTTTATTGTTCTTGTTTTCATTCATTTATCACTAAATTGACAAGAAAAGCTACTCACTAAGGCAGCAAGTAATTAGGACACTTCCTTTATAAGTACTCATCAAATGTGGATAGTATATGTCTTAGTCATCTCGGCTGTTTTTTTTTGTTTTTTTTTTTTTTTTTTTAAAATTTTTTTTTTTTTTTTTTTTTTTTTTTTTTTTTTTTTTTTTTTTGAGGCAGGCAGAGAGAGAGGAGGAAGCAGGCTCCCCACTGAGCAGAGAGCCCGATGTGGGCCTCGATCCCAGGACCCTGAGATCATGACCTGAGCCGAAGGCAGCGGCTTAACCCACTGAGCCACCCAGGCGCCCATCTCGGCTGTTTTTAACAAAATACCAAAGTGCCAGCTAATCTAGTTCAGGCTTCCTCTTGTTACGTCCTCACCACGGCCTTTCTTCAGCGTGTGCATGTGGAAAGGGACAGAGTTCATGAACTTCCTCCTTGAATAAGACAACTAATCCCAATAAAATCCCATCTGCTGTCAAGATTTAATTAATGCTAATTATGCCCCAAAGGTCCCATCTTTAACTACCTTCACATGGAGTACTAGGACTTCAACAGACAAATTTGGGGGAGACACAAACATCTAGTCCATAACAATATATAAAAGGAAAAAAGTAAAAATACGAACAAGTTTATCAATGATAACAGCATGGAAATGCAAAGAGGAAGGAGGGTTAAATATGACCCTGCTGTACTCTAGACCAGAATTACGAAGAGGGCTGCAGTCTGATCTGTAGAAGGAAGATCGAAGATCTAAAGAGCCTCACTGGACAGAGGACAGTGGAGTTGCGGTCACTACTTGACATGGCCACTACATAACATGGTTTGTTGGAATTTCTCAATCTGAAACTTCCTCGCATACATTTATAGAAAGGTTGGGAACAGCCTGTGATAAACTTCAGTCCGAGGCTATGGCTTATACAAACCTCCTTACCTAGGAAGGTGAGAAGACGCAGAGTCTCAAAACAAGGACAGAAACACAATACACTGCTGTTCTCTCCCACGTTCACCCTTTCCTGTTTCTTACTTATTTCTTTTTACCATAACTGCTCATTTCCCATTAAAAATTGGAAATACGGAAATCCTTGAGGTATGAGATAAAGTTGGTTTCCTCTAGAGCTTTGCAGAAAGAAGATACCAGTGCTGCTTCATGTAAACTAATTTCTTCTCTTACGGGTTTTTAGAACACTTTGTGATACATACTCAGCCAAAAAAACTGGCTGAATGCTCACATGCTGTTCCAATTTCTCAGGGGTTTCCTCCGGCCTTTCCTCCTATTCTTCCTAATAACTAGACTTGAAATTGTAGTTTGTTCTTGTGTTTCTTTTTTATTTTTATTTTCTCCCTAGTATTAATTTTGTAGGCTTTGTATTCCTAGTTTCATGGATCATTTCACGGATTAATACATCCTCCAATTTGGGTTTTCAATGTACTCTCTGAGACTGTGCAAATCCAAACTCAAGGTCTTATTGTTTAGCAAATCTTTTTAGGGCTACAAACTTGGCACAAAGCTCTGCTTATCTAGTTAGGTTCCCCCCACTTTCACTTAGTCTTTTGCTCTGAGAATTGCTTTCTTTCCTGCCAGCTCATTAATACATTGACATTTTTTTTTTTATTTGTATCCTGGATTTTAGGCAATGTCAGTGAAATAATCCAGATGTTTAGCCCATTGAAACTGAATCCTGAGTTGAGAAGAAAAAAATCATTATATTGGTACCTGTTTGAAATTTTTCTCTTGGAAAAGGAACAATTACAACTCTCTTATTCCTTTTCTTGTGGTCTAGTAAGCTTACCAAAACAAGAATTTAAAAGAATTAAAAAAAAAACTGTGATGATAATTTATGATGCGATAATGATAAAAAGTGGTAAATTAATAATTCTCTGAACCCTTTCTATTGTTATAATTCTCTGTAAGTCTATAATAATATGGCTTGCAATCATTATAATACATGTATGTGTGTGATGGAATTTTAAGACAGTTGAACTATTTAGACTATCAGATATATTACACTTGCAATTTCAACTCAGTTTTTAGGGGAAATTAAAGAAAATTATAGATTTTGTCAAATATTTAGAAAAGCATGCAATTTTTTAATTTAAATATTGACTTATTGCATGTTAGAAAGTACTGCAATATTTAGAAGAGAATCATTTAATGTTTAAAGAAATCTTAATTTTTCAGTAGTTTTGTGAGATTAATACACGGAGCACTAAACAGTGCACAAATATTCATGAGTCTTTCCTTGTTGGCATGAACACTTTAGCATATTAGAAAGGCCAAGAAGAATCAGGAAGATAAAGAGCTTTAAATATCCTTAGAAAGTAATTGTTCATCTTGGATATTTATGATTCTTATAACAACATGGTGTGTGTGGCAGGGGGAGGGAGGCACATATGCTGTGGCTGGTGTTAGTAAGGACTGAACGTGAGTGAGTATTCAGGAGACTTGAATTTATAAAGTCAGCCCTTGATAGGGTTCAAAGGTTTAAAGTTGGGTAACTTGCAAATTATTTTTTTGTAGGAAAATAAAATAGTTTTGCTTTAGTTGTTGTTGTTTTCTATACTGCCACCCATCTAAAAAAATGCTGGAGTTTTAGATTAACTTTGAATATATGCAGCTCCTTGTTTGAAATTGCAGTCTGGTTTCTGAAAGAGTTCTTTCAACTCCAGTGGAGTGCTTTTTACTGCCAGTGGGGATAAGTAAAACATTACCCATCCCTAGATGAGGTTCTCTATAGGAGTTCAGAATCACTCCTTTTTTACTGTTCTACCACAAGGTGCCATAATAAATATTAAGTAGTTAAACTTAATTCTTCATAATATGGGCGTATTCACAGTACTTCTTCAGATGTATCACTACTGAGGAATGCTTTGGTCTTAAATAACATACAGAAAATTGGGAAAAATGCAACCAAGCTAATTATGGGAGTGTAGTTTGGCCAGGAACAACTTTAAAACTTTAGTTGCCTTTGTTGTGATGCCCAGCTCACTTCCAATTTCCTCCTTGTATGTTATTTGGGTTGCCTCTAAGCATCTACACTGAATACACCACAGAATATTTGTGTCATCTCTTCCTCTTACAAGGTTGATTAAGGGTTGGCTATATTGCTATTTAAATGAAAGTAATAAAAGATAATCAGACTGCCCTGTCATTTTCTGAACAGTAATAATACTGAACACTTACCAACAGCTCACTGTATGTTTAAGTCTTCTGCTCATTTAATAGCTTATTTTGTCCTCCAGGTATGAGCTGAGGTAAATGCTTATTCACTCTTTTACAAATGGGGAAACTTAAGCTCAAGAAAAGTAAGTAAGTGCCCAAAGTTCCATGGTTACCAAGTAAGGACAAATACCAACTTTGCTCTGTACGAGCCCAGTGCATTTTGTTTTGTTTTGTTTTATTTTTACCACTAGACTATTGTATTTCTTTTAAACAGTATTAATACAAAGACCTAAACTATCATGGGAAGTTTGGGAAACTGGTCTTCATTTTTTATCTCAGTCTCGTTTCTGGTGCTGCTGTCAACTCCTAAGGCAATTTTGAGACTGTGTGTCAGTGTTCTACCCCCTGCTTCCTGGAGCTCCTGCTACAGTCTTCCTCATCTTTTCTTTTCTCCTTATGTTCCCTTTTCTTTTTTTTTTCAGATCAATATATCTGCTTGTGGGTTAATATTAATCACCTGAGAGATTATCTTTGTACAGCTGTTACTATAATGTTAGTATATATACCAAGTATATACAAGTATATACACCAAGAAGTGTAATTTGTTAGCATTATTATATTTTAATGAGGAGCATCTGTATTTTAATGGGAAACCACACTTCCTTAATAGAAAATAGAATAATGCATATAGTATCTTGAGATACTGTGATCTCTAAATATTTTCGTTTTTATTTATTAAATTCAGATTAATTAATTTTAAAAATACTATAAATTCTTTTCTTTAACATTTTGAAATTTTCAAAGACAGAAAGTTCTGGCCGACTATAAAAAAATAACCTCTAGAAGAAGTTAATAGTGAGAAATGAAGAACCAATAGCTGGGGAGAGAGGGAATCACAATATGGACAATGCAGTGCCCTCTTCATCTCTTTATTTGAGAAACCTTTTCATTTTGGGGGTTTAGATGACCTTGTGATGCCAAGGATGTAGATCTACAGGTCAGAGTTGACTTTCATTGTAAGATATAGAAAACAGTTTCTCTTAGAGAAAGTAGCATGCTTCTTAAATATTTTCACCATAATGCCTGAAAGTTTAGAAACAAGAGCATTTATCCCCAGAGGTCAAGGAAATCTAGACCAAAGCTGTCACATATTAGCATAAAACATCTTTTAATTATCCTTATTTTAACTTTAAAATTAATATAAATTTTATATTCCACTCCATAGTAAATATGTCCTTGTCACTCTGCCTGCTATATCATCTTCCCTCATTGACCTCTAAATAATGTATCAGAACTCTATCTGTGGTTTTTAATTTTTCCTATAGATATTCTCAAAGCAGGCTTTCTAGTTGAATTCATTATATATTATTGATTTATCTGCAGATGATTTCCCTAACAATATCTGTAGTTATAATCTGTACCATAAGTCTCTCACACGCACATCCAACACTTCTCAACAACTGTAGTTGGATATCTAGCAGGTATTTCAAATGAATTATTTCCAGGAAAGAACTCTTGAGCTCCTTCTGTCTTTCATCACCACCAAATCATATGTATATTGAGTATTCATCCAATATTCAAGCCAAAGCACTTTGATTTCTTCTTCCTTTCCTCCAAATCTAATCAGTAATTCTATCAATTCTAAAACAGTGGCATTAGTAACTGATGTACTGACTGATCAATGCGTTTTAGACTCTGTCCCAAGTTCTTGATATGGAATATTTTATTAATCTTCATTAAAAAGGCTAGGACTTACAATTTTTCCTGATGCAAGGATGAAAAAACAAAAGCAATTTGCCTAATCACTTGAAATTCTGGTATGATTCTTTTAAAAATATTTACTTATTTATTTTAGAGAGAGAGCAGGGGAGGGGAGGGGGAGAAAGAGAATCAGAGGGAGACTCTATGTAGACTCCATGCTGAATGCAGAACCCAATGCAGGGCTCAGTCTCAGGACCCTGAGATCATGACCTGAACCAAAGCCAAGAGTTGGATGTTTAACTGGCTAAGCCAGGTAGGTGCCCCTAAAGATAGGATTTAAACCTAGCCAGTTTGATTTCCAGTGCTGTGGTTTTATTCAGTACACCCTATCACCTCATAGTATCTATCGTCTAATCAAAGATATTTTCTTTATTGCTGCTGCCCTGGTCCACACTGGTTATGCGTCACTTGGGCTACTGTAGTTGCCCACAACCTGCTCTTTGCTCTTCACTTTTTGTCCACTATTTATTCCCCCACTGAGCAAGGCTATTTTATATAAAGATTGTATGACTTCCCTTTTTAAATCCTTTTGGTGGCCTCTAGTTCTACTTGGAATGAAACCCAAACTTGTTAGAAAGACCTGCCTAGAAGACATGAACAGACATTTCTGCAAAGAAGACATCCAGATGGCCAAAAGACACATGAAAAAGTGCTCCATATCACTCGGCATCAGGGAAATA
>NC_081563.1:27883475-27888239 GCF_022355385.1 Mustela nigripes | reverse complement strand
ATTTTTTTTCTTTTTTTTTAATTTTTTATTTTTTATAAACATATATTTTTATCCCCAGGGGTACAGGTCTGTGGAACTCATGGCTTTCTCTCTCTCTCTCTCTTTTTAAAGATTTTATTTCTGTATTTGACAGAGAGAGCACAAACAGGGGAAGCAGCAGAGGGAGAGGGGAAAGCAGACCCCCGCTAAGTAGGGAGCCGGAAGCTGGGCTTGATTCCAGGGTCCTGGGATCATGACCTGAGCAGAACCTACACACATAACCATCCAAGCCACCCAGGCACACCATCCTCTCTGTTTTTTTGTATTGAGATACATTTTCTTTAGATTTTGAAGAGTTACTAGAAGCAATTAAACCCCAAGAGTACGAAGAAATTTTCTATTCTGGAACCTTTTACTTCTTTCCTCAAGTCACAGATTTTGTCTCATGTCTACCCAGTTTTAGGATCCTATGTCTATACTGCATCTATATCTTTGTTTTACCATGTACTCTGCTTTGTGACTCAGCCTGATACTGTCATATACTACGCTCTCTCCAGAAAAAAAAAAAAAAAAAGACTTGTTGAATGCTTTTTTCTTTTATTTTTGCTAAGTCACAGAGCAGAGTCAAAAGTTCACAGGATACTGTCCTCCATAAGATGCCCATCTGTGCTGGCTGACGATGGACTATCTAACAATAGGGTACAAGCGCTCTTCAGTGTATGTTAATATGAAATTAAATGATACAGCTGTTCAGAAGTCCCTATGGCTTCAGTTGCTTAGTAAATTACTGTTAAATCTATAATAACAAAAGTACAGGTGATTATTCAGTGTTCTTAGACTAAACAGTACTTGCACACCTACGCATACACATGTCACACGCACACACACTTGCATGCATGCATGGATTTAAAAAGAAAGAAAAGAAAACTTTATATTGCTAATAATTACTTGTAGAAACTCAAAGTCTAAGATTTAATGTTTTAAATTTGTCAGCAGGTGCTCTGTTAATGCCGAACTGAACAATATTCTACAAAATCTCGCTGTGCCTTTGGAAAAAACCCAACAACAATAAAGGAAAGGAAAATTAACTATTAAGAAACCTTGTGCATATGTTATTTAGAACCTGAATCTTAGCACTTTCTATTTTCTTTTCCTTGCCAAAGATTATACTTTATATCAAAGAAAGGACTGACAACGTAGTAAGTGATATATAGTTTGTAAACCTTGTGATTTTGCTCAGCTCTTAAATTGAGGAATTGAGGCCAGAGTGCTGTGCTTAATAAAGTAATATTACCTATTTTTTTAAAAAAAGTAAAACATATTGAAAGTTAAAGTTTGAATTCCATAGCCTGTTATCATTTCAGGTACAAAGTAGCTATCCTCAATAAACTGAACTTTTTCTTTTATTTTTCTGTTCTTAAAGTTCTTTTCCTTAAGAAGTATGTGATGGTTTTTATTCATTTTAGTTAGGATGCAAACAAAAGCAGTTTTCAGGGAAAATTCCCTCTAGAAATACTAGCTGTTGTTGAAGCATTTTTATTTGTCTGTTTTGGCAGTACTTTAGGATTACTGGCAAGGAGAATGCTATCCACAGAAAAAGAGAATTGATTCATTCTATGGTATAATTTTTTTAGAGCAATTCCTAATTTATTGTCTTTGAAATTGAGGATTCTTCCACTGGAAATGTCGCCAAATTAAGTACAAACAAAATGAGATAAATGAAATTTTATCATGGCATGATTATTTTGATGTCTTAGAAATAGATAGATCAGAATAAAAAAATGAAAAATAAGTTATCACCTCATTTTTGACTGGTTGATACATTATTCCCTACCCAAATGATATGTATTGTGAAGTTGTCATTTTGGAAAAAAATGGATTTTAACACTTGACTTAGCACATAGGAACTCACAAAAGAGATGAATCTTATCCTTCCCACTGAGTGATGATTCATTTCCTCATCATTGTGCCTCATAGACAGCAGGTTTAGCTGTGACTCTGAGTTTGTGTGTGCTAAATGCAGAATTCTGTAGAACCCACATTCAGGGAAAGAATGTCTTTCTTTCTTTATAAGGGTTAGGGTGGGTGAGTGGGGTCACAGTTCAGAAGAGTGCATTTAGGGATGACTGTATTGTGTTCTAAGTTTTCTTGTTAATGGGAAATAAAACGTGGGGAATGGATGACAACTTGATAGTACTCCTTATCAAAGAGATTAGAGAGGAGGAAAATATATTGTTTTATTTGATAGCTTACACTGAGAACAGAAATCAGAAAAACGATTTGGTAGTTGGACTCATTCTCCCCAGTTCAGTTCTCCCCTAGAAGCATTTTCTGTATTTAAATAATCCCTTTTCTTGGTTGAAGCAATACTTGTAGCAACTCTATGGTTGCGGCTAAAAGGAAGTAAAAGACGCAGTTCTATTCTCATGGATCTTTGTGGAGCGAAAAATGTGGAGGAAATAAAGGTAGCTATGTGGTGTCTTATGAAAGATCCAGAAAAGGTGTTAAGTGTCATAAAGAGTTTGGAAGAAGAATGGATGGGTATTAAGACTTTCCAGCAAAATGCCAGCAATTCCAGGGGCTACCACCAAGTACCTGGTGAAAGGGGGCAGGGCACACAAAGACAGTAAAACAAGAGTGTTTCATGATGGGAGAGTGGGAAAAGTTGTTCATTGATACCATATTACCTGATTATGTGCTTAATAAATAAAAATCATTTGTTGAAATTTAAACTATTTTATTGATTAACCCCTAAATATAAGGCCCATGAGAAATACATCAAAATGAGAGTTTCTTTCTTTTTAAAACTCAAGGAATAATTTAAAAATCTTTGTCATCAATAAAAGACAAAAATCTACTTATCACTTGTTCGACTTTATGCTTAGTCTTGAGAGTCTCAAGTATTTTTTTTAGAATTTTTTTTTATTGGGGCGCCTGGGTGGCTCAGTGGGTTAAAGCCTCTGCCTTCTGCTCTAGTCGTGATCCCAAGGTCCTGGAATCGAGCACCACATTGGGCTCTCTGCTCAGCGGGGAGCCTGCTTCCTCCTCTCTCTCTCTGCCTGCCTCTCTGCCCACTTGTCATCTGTGTCTGTCAAATAAATAAATAAAATCTTTAAAAAAAAAAGAATGTTTTTTTAATTAATTTCTTTTCAGCATAACAGAATTCATTGTTTAGGCATCACACCCAATGCTCCATGCCATATGTGCCCTCCATAATACCCACCACCTGGATCCCCCAACCTCCCACCACCCCCTTCAAAACCCTCCGATTGTTTTTCAGAGTCTATAGTTTTTCATGGTTCATCTCCCTTTCCAATTTCCCTCAACTCCCTTCTCCTCTCCATCTCCCCATGTCCTGCATGTTATTTGTTATGCTCCACAAATAAGTGAAGCCATATGGTAATTGACTCTCTCTGCTTGACTTATTTCACTCAGTATACTCTCTTCCAGTCCTGTCCATGTTGCTACAAAAGTTGGGTATTCATCCTTTCTGATGGAGGCATAATACTCCATAGTGTATATGGACCACATCTTCCTTATCCATTTGTCCGCTGAAGGGCATCCTGGTTCTTTCCACAGTTTGGTGACCATAGCCATTGCTGCTATGAACATTGGGGTACAGATGGCTCTTCTTTTCACTACATCTGTACCTTTGGGGTGAATTCCTAGTAGTGCAATTGCAGGGTCATAGGGAATCTCTATTTTTAATTTCTTAAAGAATCTCCACACTGTTCTCCAAAGTGGCTGCACCAACTTGCATTCCCACCAACAGCGTAAGAGGGTTCCCCTTTCTCCACATCCTCTCCAACACACATTGTTTCCTGTCTTGCTAATCAAGTATTTTTTAAAATCTCTTCATGAACTCTGTTTATGTGTATGTTTATTCTTAACAGCACATAGGAATTTTTCACTGCTCTATCCTTCTATTTTGCTTTCTTAGTCAAATCTCCTGAAATAGGAATTGATTACCCTTATAGATACTTCATATTCTGCTCAAGTTCTCAAGACATCAGAGACCACACATTATAACAAAGGTTTTGGTTGGTTTTCTTCTTCCTTCCCTCCCTCTCTCCCTCTCTCTCTTTCTCTTTCCCTCTTTCTTTCTCTACTTATCTTTAGGTTTGGAATAAGCCCAAACAGAATAAAACTTCAATTTTATGTTTTTATTTGACCAAACATTTAACTTTGAAACTCGTATTTCGTGATTGGTTAGTAGGGTAATGGGGACACAGCCATGAACAGAAATGATACATTCTTACCCTCAAGAAGCTTACATTTTAATTTAGGATACAGATAATGAACACATGATTATATTAACAAAATCATTTCCAACGTTATATCTGTTGGGAGAAAAATGAACAACAACAAAAAAACGCAACATAAAACAGTTAAATACCAGGTGTTTGGGGTAGATTTCCTTTAAGTAGGTTGAGCAGAGAAACTTTCCTGAGGATGTAGTGTTTGAATAGACACGTGAAGCATGGTAAAGAGCCATAAAGCAGCCAAGGTAGAGTCTTGTAGAAAAAGAAAACAAATGCAAGTAGTTGGAGAAGCTGTGGTGATAAGACAAATAGAGAACAGGAGACCAGGCGGTAAAGTCTGAGGACATGGTAGTGTGCATGACATGGGATTGGAGAGCAAGGCAGAAATCAGTGAGAAATCAAGTGAGAAAATAAATCATTTAAATTGTTAGAGTAAGAAATCAAGTGAGAAAATAAATCATTTAAATTGTTAGGCAGGTCTTTCTTTTTTTTTTTTTTTTTTTTTTTTTTTTTTTTTTTTTTT
>NC_081563.1:27804722-27880475 GCF_022355385.1 Mustela nigripes | reverse complement strand
AAGGGGAGGGGAGAGAGGAAAGGGGGATAGAAGGGGAGGGGGAGGGGAGGGGGAAGCTGGGGTCTGGGGGAGGGGAGGAAGGAGAGGAAGGAAGGGGGAGGGGAGGGACAGGGAGGAAGAGGGAAGGGACTGGGGGAGGAGAGGGGAGGGGAAGGAAGGGGAGGGGAGGAAGGCCTGGGAGGGCAGCAGGGAGAAGAGGGAATGGGAGGGGGATGAAGGAGGGAAGGAAGAAAGGAAATCACTAGAGAATCAGGTGGCTCCATCTACCATTACTAAGGGCCTCTGATGGGTTGGTTACATGTCAATCTCTATATTAATGTTTTGATAAATCTGTTTTTTTTTTTTTAATTTAGAGAAAGAGAAACAGTGTGAGGGGAGGGGAGAGGGAGCGAGAGAATCCCAAGCAGACTCTTCAAGTAGCACAGAGGCCCTCACAGGGCTTGATCTCACCTGAGATCATGAGTTGAGATCAAGAGTCGGACACTTCACGAAATGAAACACCCAGGTGCCCCACCTATTCATTTTACTTATTGTTCATGAAAAAAGTCATTTTTGGTATTTGTTGAAGTCTCATTTTATGTCTTTCAGGCGTGTTTTTAAATTTTCCTCATGAGGATTTTGCATAATTCTTTTAAAATGTGTTTCTAAACTATAAAATAGTTTATTATTTGGTTATATGAAGGCTATAGATTTTTGTATGTCAATTTTATTTCCCTTCATTCATTGTTTGAATTTGTTTTATGAGTATTCCTTTGGTGTTTTCCAGGTATACTATCTTATGATCTTCAAAACTATTCTTTTTTTTTTTTTTTAAAGATTTTATTTATTTATTTGACAGACAGAGATCACAAGTAGGTAGAGAAGCAGGCAAAGAGAGAGGAGGAAGCAGGCTCCCCACTGAGCAGAAAGCCCGATTTGGGGCTCGATCCCAGGACCCTGGGATCATGACCTGAGCCGAAGGCGGAGGCTTTAACCCACTGAGCCACCCAGGCGCCCCTTCTAAACTATTCTTAATGACTTCTATTATCTAATTGAACCAACTAATGGTGAACAATAATGAAGAGTAATGGAGACAGTGGGTATCATATCCTTGCATGTTTCTGGATTTCATTGAAATGCATGAAAATAAGATACAGGCTTTAGACTGAAGTATATACTAAAGAAAGTATCCCCCAATGATTATGAACTTCCTTTCCCACATCAAATTTGAGCAGTAAAAATAATGGACAGGGGAAAGCATCCAGAGGATGGGTGCAATCAAGACCATAGGAAGCCATGGCCAGCAGAAATCTTCTCAGGGAACAGAATGACATGATGCATGAAGTCTTTGCAAAAGCTGCCAAGCCAAGTTTCAGGCTTAATACAGATGGATGACTGTTATGTCTCCCATTTTCTCCCTGTTTTTAAAGAGCTACTATTATTTGTGTCACATATTTGCTCTACCACTATTAGTTGGTTGTACACTGGAGAGTCACTAAGCCACCAGAAGCCCCATCAAGATCTTATGGGGAGAACTTCTTGCTCACCTAGAGGTCCAGCATGGTAAGACAGGCATACTGACTTTGGATGAGACTCAGAGGGAGACGAGTATAATGATAGAAGGCGCTTTCAGGCCTTCTAGTTACCTCACCCCCCCACCCCAATACACCCATTTATTTGATTTCAAGAGATTAACAAATTTAGTTACAAAAATAATTTTCATCTAGAGCAGGACAAGAAGTCCACGTTTCAGAAAAGGAAGAAGAGTGAGGTTATATAAATTTTGAGAAATCAGAGACAGAAAAGCTTTAGGTACACCTAAGTACCTCTGTGTTCTGAACAAAAGATTCATAACAGCTGTGTTTTGGTTTCAAAGGGGAAGAAAACTTCATTATTATTACAAAAACCTAAGAGAACAGAAGAGGAAAGGAATCTACACATAGATGAAGGTAATGGTAGGCAATAAATAAGAATAAGGCCAAGTCACATCAAATCAGGTACTTGCAACATCCAGTCTCATCAGTTGGGGAAGCCCTGGGGCAACAGCCAGGCTAGAGTCCTGATTGAGAGGCCTGGGCAGGGTGTCCTCCCCTCAGGTAAGATTTCCTATTGACCATCCCCATAAGGGCCATATTTACAGGAAAAATAACGGTTTGAAAGGAAACATTTGTGCACCTACTTGTAGTTTGGAATGAGCTTCATTTCTATGTTATCATGTTTTTATATTTTCAAGAAGCCTGAACTATGTGTGTCTGCCTCCCCTTCCAGACTACATTCTGTGGGACCAGCCCAGCCTGCCACAGGAGGAAAGGCAAGGCAAGATTTGTAGCTCTTGGCATCCAGAACAGAAGGCCCAATTCTACCTGGAGAGCAGATGATATATTTTAAATAACCAGGCTCCCAGGTTATTTACATAGCATGAATCTCACAAACAACTTATCTTAGCCTGTTTGTATACAAACAAGACCACACAGCTGGTTATACAGGATAAGTCACAGAAATATCCATTCATATACAATACTTTGAGAGCAGTACATTCGGTATACATCCTACAAGCAGAAAATTATGCACTTTAAAGAATACTTTTGCTGTGTTTTATGATCACTCACCTGAATGCATTAGCTGGAGAGTGGAGCAGGAAGAGGTGATTATAGGGAAGGAGGGAAGAGGGTGCAGCACGAACTGAGTTACAAGAGCTAGAAAACGGAGTTAGAAGGGCTAGAAAAAAACTGTGCCTGTATTTTGTTAGACTGCTTTTCATGTCTGTCCCCCTTACCCATCTCTCAGATAAACTGAAACAACTTAAATGATATCAGATCATTTTATAGAATGAATTTTATAAACACCCTGAAATTCAGAGAGATGAATGACTTGCCTAAAGCCACTCATCTGGTATGTCACAGAGCTTAGGTTCAATTTGGGTCTTTTGAAGCCAAAGGTCCTGCCCTTCCTATCACACTATACTGAATATCCTAGTAAGTTTATATTCAGAGAGGTCAAGTTTTGTCTTATGCTGATGGGTTTAAAATATAAAAAGAAAAAGGTAGAAAACTACTCTCTTCTCTTTAGGCAGAGCGCTAGAAAACTTTTTATTTTTTCATTCTGAATCAATTTAGTTATGGTATTTTATGCTATATCTATATATGGCATCAAATCATCAATTTTCCAGTTGATGCTTTTCTTGCTGCCATCAACACTATGCCAATCAAACTTAGGAAATAGTACAGCTAAATTAGCTGCATGTGGTCATGTTTTTTAATTTTTTTCATCTGCCTTGCAGAGAAAAACAGATTAACTTCGTGACAACTCAATCCAATAATTTTGCAATGTCACAATCCTTCCAAATGATATATACAACTAAGTCAATGAAAGGAGTTTGGGCTTTGCTTTAAAAAAAAAGAAAAAACAAAACAGAAGGGCAGGTTTAATTCAACTTAGGACAGATATCCAGAATCTAAAAAATTGGTATAGAACCATAGAACAAATGGTGGAGCCATAAACAGGGTCTAGGCATGGTCAAGAGAGAGTCTGAAACAAGCAGCTGGGAGCCCAGTGTAGCAGAAAAGGAACAAGGAGGATTTGGGACACTGAGGTCTGGAGATGAAAAATGAGAAAGGGCAGCCTGAAGAGATGAGAACAGGGAGAGGATTGTCAGGAGCAGTATCTGGTGGCTTAAAACTCTTGCAACTGTCAGACGATTTTCATCCCCTAGACTACTGGTTTTTCTCTAAGCGCTAAGAAACACAGACCTAGGTGAGTGGTTTTTAAAATAAAAGGAAGAAACAATATCATACCATTATCATTCATTTTTTCATACTTACATTTCCAAAGATTTTTAGAAAGCCAGTTCCTATATTACTAATAATCTTTGTATTCAATTTTTTTTCTGAATTAACTGCTATTTCAACCCACCTTACATGAATTCATAAATCAACAAGTGTTTGTGAAGAACATCCTACAAGCAGAAAATTATGCTGGGCATTAGAAAGCCTGTAAAGGGAGATTAAGAGAAAGCTCCTGCCAGTAAAATCCATAAACTTTGGAAAATAAGAACTCAGCTTTGTGATACTGATTACACAGTGCAGCAGGAAATGGTGGAGAGATTGGATTGGATTGGGTAGAATAGATTTCTTGCATGATTTGGGACTGGGATTCAGTGAGGATTAAGGGGAGCAATGAAGGCAAATAGAATAAAAGAATGAATGTATCGAAAAGCAGCATCTAAGTAAATCCAGAATATTTAAACTTGACTTCCCTATCATACACTACAAATGGATCTTCATGAGCTTCTCTGATTGTTCATAGATGTGTTTCCAAGTAAGGAAGCGTTTTCCTCTATTGGGAGGGTTATCTTCTTCAAAAGAGAGATGCACAGCAGTACTAAAGTGGGAAGCTCACCTCTGCCTAGCAGCCACTTCAGCAGCATCTACCCTGGCACAAATCACAAGAAAGGAGCTAACAGACATTGTCCTTACTTAAAATAGTACATTTGAACAATTAATTCCATAGTGCTGAAGAGACAGACTGGATTCAGAACTCCTGGGCATGAGATAGGAAATGTTTCAAAAGAGTAATGAGAATGCTATAATGCAAAGGTGAGATTTAGAAGTGAGCATTTGAAGCAATTAGCCTTTCCTCTTCCACCCCAGAAAAATTACAGCACCCCCCCACCCCAGCTTTTAAAGAAGAAAGCCTGGACATGGGTCAGAGATGGTGACAGAGAGATGGTCCCTGTTGACTCCATCATGGCCTCCATTATCTGAAAGAATCTATGTATTTCTCAGTGTTCAGCAAGGAAGCATCTCAAGGCTCAATACATTATATCCTCCCTTTTTCATCTTGAGCTCTCTTTTGCAGAAGAAATATCCACCAAAGGCTTCTATTACCATCTTTACAAAAATTTGTGAAAACCTTTCTCCTGGATAAGGGATGTACAGAAGCTCTACATCTCTAGCTGCAGCTGAACATTCCATTTAAATAGCCTGACATTTCCTTCAAACTAATAAATTCCAAATTAATACATTCGTGCTGTGGAAATCCAAACATAGCATTTTTAATTATACAAGAGAGTCCTATCAATATTTTTCCTTTTCTTTCTTATTTTTTTCTTATCATTTTCACCCTTTATCTCCAAATCTGCAAAGTTTGAGATCCTTTTTAAATTTTCCTTCTCTCCCATCAAATCTTGGATTTTCTATGTTAATGTCTCTTATATACTCTCTTTTAATTCCAACTCCTATTACCCAAGAATGAGTTTGACATCCTGTGCTGTTCTGCTGGATTTCTCTTACCAACATATTTCTCTATACTTATTCTACATGTGTCTTTCCATATCCCCACCCCCTCAACAGAGATTTTCAGACTTCTTTAAACAAAGCACATCTGTGTTCACACAAAATCTTACTTTCTTTTGGGCAAACAGTTGAACACAGTTGCTGTGAATAGGGTGAAGAATGAGGCATGGGGGAGCACGCACCCTTCAAAGCCTCTCTCTCATGGATACCCCTCCTTTTTGCTATAGTCAGCAGGGGTGAGGGTATAGGTGAGAGCGTATGCTATATGATGTCTGAGGAACAGAATTTGAAAACGACTGAAGTTACAGCTCCAGTGCAGTAAGTCCCACCTCTCCTTACATACACAGGCCAGGTACTTACCTACCTGAAAGCATTTGCTCAAATCATTCCTCTTATTCTTTTCTTCCAATTTCTCCCTTACTCTCTGATCTACCCTTTCTCCAAGAGTCACAACTTTCCTTACTGTGAAAATGAATGAGGCCATAGAAGCCTTTAATGACCACATCCTCCTACCAAACCTGTATTTGCTGTGTGTGATTCATTTGGAGCATGTGCTACATTGTATTGCTATACATAGAGATGACAGATACATAGAAAGATGATAGATAGATAGATAGATAGATGCTATTTCTACATTTAATTTTCCTTTGCTTTTAATGGTAGCATTGCATTTCTTAGTTATTTATAAACCTAACATTCAAAATGACATTAATATAAAAAGTGTTGGTCAATGGGATTGTACAGTGTCACTATAAAGTGCTATTACAATACCCATGATCATACTTGGGGTGAGCAGAGCATAATAAACAGAGCTGTTGAATGACTATGTTGTATACCTGAAACTAATTTAACATTATTTATCAACTATACTTCAATTAAAAAAAAAAGAAACATAAGGAACAGACAATGACATTTAAGAACTATCCCCTCAAATTAATTAATTAATTAAAAGTGGTTGTCAATTATGGTAGTGATATTTTAATCAAGATTAGACTAGCAGGAATGAACCTGTTTTTTGAAAATACAAGCAAGCAAGACTGGATTGATATAATATTCATATAATATTCACCTAGGTAATGAATGCCTATAGCAAAGTGTATAATTTGACAATATCTACTGTATGAGATTAGGTGATCATAAAATAAAGTACTGCAGTGAAGACGTTATATACAGTTGAAAGTGGGACAGAGGAACACATGAAAAAATCAAGTACCATATATTTTAAAAAAGTCATTTCATATTGTTCAAATCAGTGTCTTAATTAATAAGAGTGCAGAAAAGGATGCTGTGAAATGGATAATTTTATAGATTGAAGATGGGAGTGAAGAATTATTGGGAAGACTCTTGACTATATGCACCTAAGACCTTGGAAATAGTGCCATTTCTAAAACCTGCAATTCTATTTCCAGAAGTCCATGCAATGAAGATAACAGAGAGATAGAAAAATGTTTAAGCAGAAAGATGATAGGCTAACATTATTTATATCACTGACAAGATGATTTAAATACCTAGCAATCAAGAAATGGTAAATTATGGTATACTCAGTTAATAAAATATTATGAGACTGGTAAATATTTACTAGGGAATTTTAATGACTTGGGAACAAATTTATAACAAAATGGTAAGTAATAAAGCCAAATAATAAAGCCAAATAATAAATATTTGTTCAGTGTGTTCATGACTATGTGAAATGGATAGAAAGAAAATTGGAAGGAAATAAATGAAAATATTAACTGTGGTTGTCCCTAGGCAATAGTATCCTGTTTCTTTGATTTCCTATGCTTTAAATTTTTATATAATGAACATGCATTTATTTATATCAAGGCCTTTTAAATTGAATCAGTGCTTATAAATACAAGGTCTAAGGTAGATTTGAGATTCTCCTTCACTGCACTTCCATCCCCCAAATGATAGATTATGGACCAGCTACAGCTTGGCAATGATGTAAATAAGACCCGAACTAGACTCTACTCCCTTCCCAGAGGGGCATCTAACTCCAAACCAAAATTCTTGGCCAACATGGACTAGATGCTGTATTAGGGTTAGATTTCCAGAAAGCTCCTTGACCCCTAAGAAGTACTGTCTAGGTAAAAAAAAAAAAAAAAAACTGCTAAGAAAGTAATGTGGATAGCCTTATCAATAACCAAATATGAAGCTGAAAAATGCTTTTCTAAATTAGTAGTATAAAAGATAGGGGCACCTGGGTGGCTCAGTTGGTTGAGTGGCCAACTCTTGATTTCAGTTCAGGTCATGAACTCAGGGTGATGAGATTGAGCCCTGCAACGAGCTCTGCTCTGATCATTAAACCTGCTTAAGATTCTCTCTCTCCATCTCCCTTCCCCCTCCCCTCAAATTAATCAATTGACTTAAAATAATTTAATAATTAATTAATCACCAAAGCATTAAATATTAATTAATAAAATTAATTAAATTGATCAATTACCTTTAATTAAATAATTAATTACTTAATTAATTGATTTGCATTTGCTACCCTAAAGGAAAGACTGAATTTACTGTTGATTTTCTCTAGAGAAATATTTATAAAATTTTTGCCCTATGAGAACATGGTCATTATAATGCACCCCAAAATACAGACAGAAATAAAGAAATGTGCCAGGCAGCTAATTAATAATTACTTTGTTTTACTTTGTGATGTTTGTGGTCTTTGTCAGCTTTTCAACATATATAATTTGTTCACTTTCTTTTTTCATACTAAATACACACTCATTTACATACAAAATTTAGTATCTGTAATTTTAAATTCTTTTTCTTACAGAGGTCCCTCCTAAAAGTTTAAACATCAGTGCTCGTTCTGTACTCCATTCTGAGTACAGAAAGAGAAATTATGGGACTGAGGCCAGAGACCTTGGACTCACTCCTATCTACACAAATATGGTCTGCAAACGAGTCAAGGTTGGGACAGAGATACAGTTAGGCAATGGGCTATGTAAAAGAAAAAAAAAATGTCAAGACATGTGCTGTTTTCTGGTTGTGTATTGTAAGGTTGAAAAAAAAAAACACGAGAATTTCAAGGCAACTGTCAACAGTCAGTAGGATCCAAGTGGTACCTGAGGCAGGAACACACAGAACTTTTTCAACTGTGATATGATGTTTACAGATTCTTTTGTGCATCCATGGAGGTTTGACATTTATGGAATTATTCAATTCAGCGGCTCAGAGATCTTTCAGTCTTTTTTTTCTAGAGAAATCATCAATGATGGTATTGACATCCATAACAAATTGAGATGGGAGTGGTCAGGGTTAGATCCAATTTTAGAGCAACACCTGTAATTCTGCCCATTTCTCTTTGACTCAAAAACAAAAAAAATCACATTGAATGATAAAGATAAAATGTGGGCCTCTTCTTCTCCAGTGGTTATGTGACTACAATCCTTTTTTATTATTTCAATTTTATTTCTTTCTTATTGCATTGGCCAAATTTTTTGAACAATGGTATGCAATTATAGTGATTATAGGGAATCTTTCTTTATCTTACTCTGATTTTTGTAGAGATGATTTTAAGAATTATGTGATAATTTTGTTTTAGAGAAACATTTTTCTTTACTATTAGAAGTATATCTTCCTGTGCTTAGATATTTAAGGGCTTTCTTTTGATTTTTCTGAAACAAAGGCTGAAACATTGTTCATATATTTGCAACATATCTTTCAACCATCATTTGCTACTATCACATGCAATCATACACATATACTACCCCATATGTGTCATGTGCAACTATTATATACACCCGTCAACCAGGTTCTGTGCTACATATGTTAACCAAATTATGCCATTTAATATACAGATGTTTTGGATTAAATGAAAAATTTATTCTTCTATGATCATTTCAAATTAATTTTAGAAGTATGTTAATGTATTTCCTTATAAAAATCTAAAACTTTGTCAGATAAGAATCAAGTCCTCACTTTCTTCCAAATTTGTCTCTGAAATCCTTAAAAAGCTATGTAGGCTTAACATAGTTTATTTCTATGTGCTTTCTGTGTATTTACACATATAGCCATAGAACATATTTCTATCAATGTGATTATTTACATCTTATGTACATTATACATGATTTTTCTGAAACCTTTTTTTCCAAAAATATGTTTTGGAAATCTTTCCTTGCTGGAACATGTAAGTCTTTTTTATTGCTTAGAGTTGTCCATAATCCCACTAGAGTTTATTGAGCCATTCTCCTATTTTTAGGTTTTGAATATTTTACCATATTAAATGACACTAAAAATTAACTTTCTTGCTCATGCTTCCTGTGCATTGGCTCTAGAATAGATATTAAGAAATAGCTTACTAGTCATAGGATATATTCATTTCTAAGGTTATTAACATCTTCCTAATTGCATCCAAATTTGCTATATAACCCCAGCTGTGAAAGAGACCACCACCAGTATCCCATAGCCTTACCAATGTTGGCATTATGAGGCTCTAAAACCTTTACTAGTCTGATGGATTGAAAAATATCTCACTGATCTAAAGATTAGCATGATTCTGATTACTATTAAATTTCAGTTATATTTTCATTGTCAATTTGCATTTTCTTGTCTGAATTGCTTATTCATATATTTTGTCTATTTTTTTAAAAGATTTTATTTATTTGACAGAGATCACAAGTAGGCAGAGAGGAGGCAGAGGGGGTTGTGGGGGAAGCAGGCTCCATGCTGAGCAGAGAGCCTAATGCAGCGCTCAATCCCAGGACCCTGGGATCATGACCTGAGCAGAAGGCAGAGGCTTTAACCCACTGAGCCACCCAGGTGCCCCCACTTTGTCTATTTTCATTTATTTATTTATTTATTTTTAGATTTTATTTATTTGACAGAGAGAAAGATCACAAGTAGGCAGAGAGGCAGGCAAAGAGAGAGGGGGGAAGCAGGCTCCCTGCTGAGCAGACAGCTTGATGCGAGGCTCTATCCCAGGACCCTGAGATCAGGACCTGAGCCGAAGGCAGAGGCTTAACCCACTGAGCCACCCAGGCGCCCCCACTTTGTCTATTTTTAAAGTGGATTATTTTCCTTCAGTAAAACTTTGAACACTAATCATTCATCTGATCTATGTTTTAGGTATTTTCTTCTAATATGTCCTCTTTTACATATTGTACAGATGTTTCAGATATTTAAATAGTTAAATTTATTTATTCTCATCCTTCATGTATTTTACTTTTTATTCTCCTTTAGAAGTTTTTTTCCTTGCATAAAGTCCATGAGCAGAGGGACTCCTATATATTCATTTTTTTTTCTAAATACATTTTATTTAGGGTTCTCATATTAATGTTTGGCTTATTTTTATAATTATATCTTAAAGTTATTTTACATATGGAATTTATTTTTTATGAAAGTGTAGGGTAATATGACTTATTGACTAATTCATCTTTTCTATACTAACATTATATGCAGTGCTTATATTAAATTCCCTTAAATTTATGAATTTCAAAGCTTTATATTATATATTATTTTAAATTGCTGTAGTTGTTTATCTTGAATATAAATACTAATAGTGTAACTTTACTTCCTATAGATTTACAGTATATTCAGGTCCTAGATACAGAAAGTCTTCTTGCTTCCAATGATCCGCTTCTTCTACACAATTGCCCTCCGCAGCATTTTCCCAAAGTTTTGTTTTGTTTTGTTTTTAAGATTTTATTTATTTATTTGACAGAGAGAAAGTTCACAAGTAGGGAGAGAGGCAGGCAGAGATGAGGGGGAAGCAGGCTCTCCACTGAGCAGAGAGCCCGATGCGGGACTCAGTCCCAGGACCCTGAGACCATGACCTGAGCTGAAGGCAGAGGCTTAACCCACTGAGCCACCCAGGTGCCCCCCAAAGTTTTGTTGTTGTTGTTGTTATAATTACATATCTATTCCCATATATTTTTTCAAATTGGGTGTCAGGCTACATGAATTCTGGTATTCTTACTGAATATAGCCCACATTGAAAGGGTTGGGGCAAGGAAAATGCAGAATGAGGAACATCTCATCATGCCAGAAAGTAAGAAACAAAAGTATGAGGGCCTGTCAAGGGACTTAGGAGCCAACCTGAAAGAGGTCCCAAAAAGCAAAGCTGGGAAAATTTAAGTGATAAAATAAGTAGCATAGTACTGGATTATATTCAATGTATAAAATACACATATATAAGGTCAAATAGATGAATAGATAAATAAATGATTAAATGAAGGGGATACAAATCTTTACAGAATAATCTCTAATAATATATGTAGGTATCTCTGCCTCCAGGAGGTTAATTCTCTATTATTCTTGAGAAATATGTAGACTTTATCATTTTAGCAGGTAGTTAATTAACTTAGTTGGAACCAAACTCTGTTCTTTGGGGTCAGCTGAAATCTCACTTCAGTTATTTTACCCTTAGCTGGAGTCTGCCCACATGTGTATGGTTCAGGGTTCATGCAGAAATTTCAGAAGAGTTTATATACCAAATTTGGGGCTTTCCTTCTAACTCTCTCCTTTTCAGGATCCTCCTGCTCCCATCACATTGTAGCAACTGTGGTTTCCTGAATTCTATCTTTTGCTTCTTTAAGGGCAGAAAGAGATGACTGAAAATTTTCCTTTGAGTGTCAGCTATCCTGTGCTGTGTCTATAGCTGGTCCTCAGGCTGAAAATTGTAACCTGTAATCAGGGTGATCCTCTGAGTCATCCATTTTTTTCTTAGTGTTAGCATTGCTAAAATCTGCTTGTATTTGCTCAGTTTCCAATGCCTTGATACAGTCTTTACTCCTTAGTAATTTGGTGTAAGTTCATAATTATTTAGGAGAGGGCCAATCATACTGGAAACAGAATTGATCACTGTGTATTTTTAAGTAAACTTTTAATTTTGGTATAGTTTTAGGTTTACAGAAAAGTTGCAAAGACATTACAGAGCTCCTATACACCCCATCTTGGTTTTCCTTATTGTTGACTTATTCTGTTAATAATGATGGTTGTATCACAACTAAGAAGCCAACCGGGTACATTACTGCTAACCAACTCCAGAATGCCTTCATATTTCACTTGATGTTCAACTAGCATATTTCTGTTCTTGGATTTAAGCCAGGATCCCACATTTCATTTAGTCATTATAGGTCCTTAGATTCCCTCCAATCTCTGATAGTTTCTCAGTTTTTCCTTATTTTTTATATTCTCTTGACAGTTTTGAGGAGTCCTAGCAAGTATATTGTAGAATTTCCTCAATCTGGATTTTGTGTGATGCTTTCCTCATGGTTATGCCGGGATTATGTGTTTAAGAGAAGAGTACCATAGAAGTAAAGTGCTCTTTTCATCTTATTATTTTAGGGGTACGTATCATTGATATGATTTATCATTAATGATATTACCCTTGATTATATGGCCAAGATTCCTTCACTGTAGTTTTCTCTTTCCACATGCTGGTCTGTAGAAATAAATCCCTAAGTGCAGCCCCTATTCAGGGAGGGAAGGGAAAAACGGAAGTTAACCTTCACCTTGGGATGGCATAGAATACACATAAATAATTTGGAATTTTTCTATAAAAAATATTTGTCTCTTCTCCTACATTAACATACCTATTTTATAATTTAGTTATAACATATATATATATATATATATATAATACTTTAGATTATGATCTAATATTGTGTTGTTGCTCAAATTGTCCTGTTTTGGCCATTGGGAGTTCTTCCAGATTGACTCATGTTCCTTTGACATGCTCCTATCCTTTTCCCTATTCTATCTAAACAGTCCTTACTTTCTGATTTTACCTTATCTGTGAGATGGGTTGGGGAAAATGCTAAATCTATAGACTGATTATAGGAATAAGTATCTTTTTTTTAAAAAAAGATTTTATTTATTTATTTGACAGACAGAGATCAGAAGTAGGCAGAGAGGCATGCTGAGAGAGAGGAGGAAGCAGGCTCCCTGCTGAGCAGAAAGCTTGATGTGGGGCTCAATCCTAGGACCCTGGGATCATGACCTGAGCTGAAGACAGAGACTTTAACCCACTGAGCCACCCAGGCACCCCTAGGAATAAATATCCTAATACATGAGAAGTACAAAGAAGAGTCCTTGGTATACAGTAATTCTCCCGTTAAACTTTAGCTGCTATTAACAACACATGACTACTTCATTTCTAATATCTGTTGAAATAGCATTTTAATCTCTGTATTTTTTAATTGTTTCTCCAGTGTATTATACCAACCACTACTGCATGTTTCACAAAGGTTACTTCTACTACTTTACCTCTCCAATTTGGATTATAAGTATAGTCCTTTATTTTGTATTTCATTGCAATCCATCATTTTCTCACCTATATTCCTTTTTGTCTTTTTTGATGTTCTTCTCCTCTTCCATAAACATAATGTTTTCTGGCACTATTTTAAAGGTAGCAAAAGATTTCTGTGATTTTTTTTTTTTTTTTTTTTTGCTCATACCTGAAATAAATAATGTCAGGTCCTGCTATTCTACCAAGCTATCAGAATGATCTTATATTTCCCTTACCCTACAGTATTTTCTTTCCATATATCCCACAATATTTCTATTGCTGCTAAATTATCCTGGACTAATTATCAACCTGGATGTATAGTTTTCCCTTGGCTATACGCACTGATGATTATATTTTCTTGATTTCTCTTACTAAATTAGCACCTACCAGGTTAGTGGATATATACTGGTTCTAGCCCAATTTCCTGTGCCTAGTATGCATTAGTCCTATGGCTGTCCAAGGTTAAAGTGGGCTGGATTAGATGGCATTAAAAACTAAAATCTCCAGTGGACTTTGCTTATGAGAACTTTTTATTATTATTATTATTATTTTTTACTAATTTTTTATTTTTTATAAACATATACTTTTATCCCCAGGGGTACAGGTCTGTGAATCACCAGGTTTACACACTTCACAGCACTCACCAAAGCACATACCCTCCCCATTGTCCATAATCCCACCCCCTTCTCCCAAACCCCCTCCCCCCAACAACCCTCAGTTTGTTTTGTGAGATTAAGAGTCACTTATAGTTTGTCTCCCTCCCAATCCCATCTTGTTTCATTGATTCTTCTCCTACCCACTTAAGCCCCCATGTTGCATCACCACTTCCTCATATCAGGGAGATCATATGATAGTTGTCTTTCTCTGCTTGACTTATTTCACTAAGCATGATACGCTCTAGTTCCATCCATGTTGTCGCAAATGGCAAGCTTTCATTTCTTTTGATGGCTGCATAGTATTCCATTGTGTATATATACCACATCTTCTTGATCCATTCATCTGTTGATGGACATCTAGGTTCTTTCCATAGTTGGGCGATTGTGGACTTTGCTGCTATAAACATTCGGGTGCACGTGCCCCTTTGGATCACTACGTTTGTATCTTTAGGGTAAATACCCAATAGTGCAATTGCTGGGTCATAGGGCAGTTCTATTTTCAACATTTTGAGGAACCTCCATGCTGTTTTCCAGAGTGGCTGCACCAGCTTGCATTCCCACCAACAGTGTAGGAGGGTTCCCCTTTCTCCGCATCCTCGCAGTTATGAGAACTTTTTAACCTCCTCAGTTACCTTTACTTTTTTTTTTTCCAAAAGTGTGCCTTTTAAAAATTTTATTTATATATTTTTATTTTTTATTTATTTTCAGCATAACAGTATTCATTATTTTTGTACCACACCCAGTGCTCCATGCAATCCATGCCCTCTCCAATACCCACCATCTGTTTCCCCCAACCTCCCACTTCTCCGCCACTTCAAACCCCTCAGATTGTTTTTCACAGTCCATAGTCTCTCATGGTTCACCTCCCCTTCCAATTTCCCCCAACTCCCTTCTCCTCTCTATCTCCCCATGTCCTCCATGCTATTTGTTATGCTCCACAAATAAGTGAAACCATATAATTGACTCTCTGCTTGACTTATTTCACTCAGCATAATCTCTTTCAGTCCTGTCCAAGTTGCTACAAAAATTGGGTATTCACCCTTTCTGATGGAGGCATAATACTCCATAGTGTATATGGACCACATATTCCTTATCCATTCGTCCGTTGAAGGGCATCTTGGTTCTTTCCACAGTTTGGCAACTGTGGCCATTCCTGCTATAAACACTGGGGTACAGATGGCCCTTCTTTTCACTACATCTATATCTTTGGGGTAAATCCCAGTAGTGCAATGGCAGGGTCATAGGGAAGCTCTATTTTTAATTTCTTGAGGAATCTCCACACTGTTCTCCAAAGAGGCCTTTACTTTTTTTAAACATACACAAGATAGAAAGTTATCCCTCTTAATTCTCCCTAATTGTCTACTCTTTTATTTATTAGATTTATACTTTCAGAATGGACATAGAAGGGAGAGTATGAATGAACTTCAGGGCATGAATGAATGATAATAATATGTGAGTCTCAAAAAGCTATACTTATGGGATAAGGGGAATCATGTTTATTTACTCTTCCACTGAGTCCATTGGGAAGGTGGGCAGGAGGGATGATTTGTGACAACAAGCGCTCCTATCTCCAAGCTTAGGCCTCAAGTCTACCCTATTTAATTAAATGCTAGATAATTAATACAGCTCAAGTTTCTTGGCTTAATACTCTTTCGCATGTGAAGAATTGTTGGTACTTCAGTATTGGTGATAGGAAACTAATATTCCTATTTCACATTCAAAAATGCTAGTAATCTCAAAATAATTTGAAAACATTCAATTTTTTTTTTCCATTTTCACCATGTTACTTTATTCTTCTTTATTCTTCAGTCTGGCCATCTATAAAATGGCACCTACCATTAAATTGCTTGTCACTTAATTTTCTTCCCCCTAAGGCAGAGGAGATTCAAAACTGCAATCCATTTTTACTTCTAATGCGATTGAGATCAAGGAAAAACCACTCATGAGAGTCCAAGTTAAACATCAGAAAAATGCAGCAATTATGGGTCATTCAGTTAATGTATTGCTGTGACTTTTGGTTGCTCAAAAATTGTACAGTTTTTTTTTTCCAGGTAAGTGAAGAGATTATTTTGTTTTTATCAAGAGCCATATTAGAGTGATTTTGGTTTAAGTAAAACTATAGCTAATTATCATTGGGTTGCAATACTTCTCTTTTGATACTCAGCAATGCAAAAAAAAGGTAAATAAAATCTGTTACAATGAAGGCTTTCTTGCTGGTAATCGGCAGTGTTTGGTCTGCCTCCAACTGGGGCTGCTTTGTCCATGAAGTTTTATTTCTATTGACTTTCTGTTCTTTAAAATTCAAACATTTTCCTTTATATATCTAATTGCTAAAACTCCAGCTGGGAAACAGAGAAATAAAGAGTCGTTCTGTGGACTATGATGGCTTTTAAAGAGCATATTTTTCCTCAAACTCAGTTGCATATTTATGCTGCCCAGTAAGCCTTGCTCCCACTGTCGTCTCTGTGCTCCAGGTAAGAAAGCAGGAGCAGAGAGACTGACCACATCTTATCTATCATATTATGTCCCACATGTACCTTTTTAGTGCTCTTACAGTTCAAATAGAAGTTGGAGCCCTGAAATCTTCAGGAAATAAAAATTTCTTGTTTAGATCCCCGTCATACACACACATTGTATTTATTCAAAGACCCTAATGTCCCTCTTACTGTTGCCCAACTTCTTTGCACTTCTTGTATAACAAAGTTACACAGAGTTGTCTTTAATATCCCTGCCTCCATTTCCTCTCCTTCTTCTTTCTTCCCTTTCTCTTTTCCTTTTTTTTTTTTTAATGTTCAGTTAGCTACTTTATACTACATAATTGGTCCCTAATGCATTGTTCAATGTTTCATTAGTTAAGTATAACACCCAGTGCTCATCACAGCACATCCCCTCCTCAATACCTACCCTATCCTACCCTCCTCCCCTCTGAAACCCCCAGATTGTTTCTCAGGGTCCATAGTTTCTCATGGTTTATCTCCATCTCTGATTTCTCCTCCTTCAGATTTCTCTCCCTTCCCCTATGGCCCTCCACGGTATTGCTTATGTTCTCTGTTTGACTTACTTCATTTAACATAATCCCCTCCAGTTCCATCCATGTTGATGTAAATGGTGGGTACTCAATCACAAGAAAAAATCTGGAAGGAATTAAAACACTTGGAAGTTAAAGAGCATCCTGCTAAAGGATAAATGGGTCAATAAGGAGATTAAAAAAGAACCTAAACAATTCATAGAATCCAATGAGAATGAAAAGACATTTGTCCAAAACCTATGGGATACTGCAAAGGCGCTCCTAAGAGGGAATTACATAGCCATCCAGGCCTTTCTTCAAAGAGTAGAAAAATCTTGGGGC
This sequence comes from Mustela nigripes, assembly GCF_022355385.1. NCBI lineage: Eukaryota > Metazoa > Chordata > Mammalia > Carnivora > Mustelidae > Mustela > Mustela nigripes. The sequence continues at coordinate 27,862,964 of NC_081563.1, read as the reverse complement.
GCCTGGGTGGCTCAGTGGGTTAAGCCGCTGCCTTCGGCTCAGGTCATAATCTCAGGGTCCTGGGATCGAGTCCCACATCAGGCTTTCTGCTCTTCAGGGAGCCTGCTTCCTCCTCTCTCTCTGCCTGCCTCTCTGCCTACTTGTGATCTCTCTCTGTCAAATAAATAAATAAAATCTTTAAAAAAAAAAAAGTAGAAAAATCTCAAATGCACAAGCTAACCCGACACCTAAAGGAGCTGGAGAAAGAACAGCAAATAAAACCTAAATCAAGTAAAAGAAGAGAAATAATAAAGATTAGAGCAGATCAATGAAATAGAATTAAAAAAAAAAAAGCAGAACAGATCAACAAAACTACAAGCTGGTTCTTTGAAAGAATTAATAATACCAATAAACCACTGGCCAGACTTATCCAAAAGAAAAGAACCCAAATTAATAAAATCATGAATGAAAAGGGAGAGATCAAAACTAACACGGGAAAGGAAATAGAAACAATTATTAAAAATTATTACCAGCAACTCTATGTCAACAAATTAAGCAACCTGGGAGAAATAGATGCCCTCCTAGAAACTTACAAACTACCAAGACTGAAACAGGAAGAAATAGACAATCTGAATAGACCAATAAACAGTAACAAAAGGAAAAATTCCAAACTCCTTTTATGAGGCCAGTGTTATCTTGATCCCAAAATCAGGCAAAGACCCCATCAAAAAGGAGAATTAACGAAGCAATATCTGTGATGAACATGGATGCAAAAATACTCAATAAGATCCTAGCTAATAGGATCCAAAAGTACATTAAAAGGATTATTCACCACAACCAAGTGGGTTTTATGCCTGGGATACAAGGGTTGTTCAACATTCACAAATCAGCCAACTTGGTAGAGCACATCAATAAAAGAAAAGACAAGAAGCATATGATCCTCTCAATTGATGAAGAAAAAGCATTTGACAAAATACAACAGCTGTTCCTTATTAAAACTCTTCAGAGTATAGGGATAGAGGGAACATTTCTCAATATCATAAAACCCATCTATGAAAAGCCCACAGTGAATATCATTATCAATAGGGAAAATGCTTACACTTATCACCATTGTTCAACATAGTACTAGAAGTCCTAGCCTCAGCAATCACACAACAAAGAGAAATAAAAGGCATCCAAATTGGTGAAGAAGTCAAACTCTCCCTCTTCGCAGATGACATGATACTTTATATGGAAAACCCAAAAGACCCCATCCCTGAATTATTAGAACTCACACAACAATTTAGCAATGTGGCAGGATACAAAATCAACACATAGAAATTAGTTGCTTTTCTATAGACCAACTGTAGAAAAGAATTAAGGAATCAATTCCATTCACAATAGCAACAAAAACCATAAGATATCAAGGAATAAATCTAACTGAAAAGGTAAAAGACCTATACTCTAAAAACCACAGAACACTTATGAAGGAAATTGAGGGAGACACAAAAAGATAGAAAAATCTTCTATGTTCATGGACTGGAAGAATAAACATTGTTAAAATGTCTATCATCCCCAGAGCTATTTACACTTCCAATGTCATCCCTATTAAAATATTATTGGCATTTTTCAAAGAGCTGGAACAAACAATCCTAAAATTTGTGTAGAACCAGAAAAGACCATGAATCACCAAGGGAAGGATGAAAAAGAAAAACAAAGGTGGGCACATAATGTTGTCTGACTTCAAGCTCTGTTACAAAGCTGTGATCATCAAGATAGCATGGTACTGGCACAAAAACAGACACATAGACCAAAGGAACAAAACAAAGACGCCAGAAATGGACCCTCAGCTCTATGGTAAATTAATCTTTGACAAATCAGGAAAAAATATCCAATGGAAAAAGACAGTCTCTTCAATAAATGGTGCTGGGAAAATTGGACAGCTACATATAGAAGAACGAAATTGGACCATTCCCTTACACCACACACAAAAATAAACTCAAAATGGATGAAAGAGCTCAGTGCGATACAGGAATCCATCAAAATCCTAAAGAAGAACATTGGCAGTTACCTCTTCAAGGCAGTAACGTCTTTCAAGACATGTCTCCAAAGGCAAGTGAAGCAAAAGCAAAAATGAACTTTTGGGACTTCATCAAGATAAAAAACTTCTACACAGCTAAGGAAACAGTCAACAAATCTAAGAGGCAGTCCATGGAATGGTAGAAGATATTTGCAAATGACATTACAGATAAAAGGGCTGATATCCAGGATCTCTTAAGAACTCAAATGCCACACTCAAAAAACTAATAACCCAGTCAAAAAATGGGCAGAAGACATGAACAGATACTTCTCTAAAAAAGACATACAAATGGCTAATAGACATATGAAAAAAATGTTCATCACTATCCATCAGGGAAATAGAAATCAAAACCATAATGAGATACCACCTCACACCAGTTAGAATGGCCAAAATCAACAAGACAGGAAACAACAAGTGTTGGCAAGGATATGGAGAAAGGGGTACCTCTTGCACTGCTGGTGGGAATGAAAGTTGTTGCAGCCACTCTGGAAAACAGTGTGGAGTTTCCTCAAGATGTTAAGAACAGAGCTACCCCAATTATCATATGATCTCTCGGATATGAGGAATTTGAGAGGCAAGGGTGGGGGTTGTGGGGGGGTGGGGAGGGAAAAAATGAAGCAAGATGGGATCAGAAGGGAGACAAAACATAAGAGACTCTTAATCTCATGAAACAAACTGAGGGTTGCTGGGAGGAGGGGGGTAGGGAGAGGGTGGCTGGATTATGGACATTGGGGAGGGTATGTGCTATGGTGAGGGCTATGAAATAAGTTAGCCTGATGATCTGGCTTACACATTATTACAGATCTGAACTCCTGGGGCAAATAATACATTATATGTTAAAAAAAGAAAAAGAACAGAGCTACCCTACAACCCAGGAATTGCACTACTGGGTATTTACCCCAAAGATACAGATGTAGTGAAAAGGAGCACATGCACCCCAATGTTCATAGCAGCAATGTCCACAATAGTCAAACTGTGGGAGGAGCCAAGATGACCTTCAATAGACGAATGGATAGAGATGATGTGGTACACATATACATCAGAAATGATGAAAAGGTTCAATAAAATCAGTGAAAATAATGTGAAAAAGTTCAGTTAAAAATCAGTGAAACAATGTTAGTTAGCTACTGGCAGGCATCTAGTATGTAACATTTGGGGTTGATCAACAATACAGAACACAGAATTGAAATCAAGTAATACAAATACATAATGTATTAAAATTGTCAAATACACAAAGGCAGGAATTCTAGCACAGAAATTCAAGAGTTAGGGCCTGACCCAAGTTTCCTGGTAGCCTTATAATGATGCTCAAGTGGGGTGTAGAATAAGAGCTGATTAAGAGATACGTCAGTTCAATACAGAAAGTCAGTAAGGCTGGAGACATATGTAAATGTAGCACATTTTACCTTAAGGCATTTTTCTTATCACCTTTTAAATATACCACATATGGTGAATTGCAGTCCCTTTCTTGTATATACCCTCCCCATATGGCTTGAGGGCAACAGTGTCAAACATGGGTGAGCACTATGTATTTTTGGAATGCTAAGTCATAATTAGGTGCAATATAAATGTAGTCAAATTCTTAACATCTAGATATATCCAGTTTTCTAAAATAATATCCTAGCATTGAATTCCCAGCATCCTCAGAACATTACTAGATAGACTCACTAATTTTTTGAATTCATTCAAAATTAATTATTAATGACTGATAATAATAACAGTACTGTATCATGTAAGAATTAAATGAGTTAATATATTTAAAGCCCTTAGACTTATGCCTGCTATGTAATTGCCAAATATATATATATATATATATACATTTCATAGATATGGCATTTGAAATATATGAGATATATACAGGCACTCTCATGTCTTTTTGTCATATTTATTGTAGTGATAAATTAATGTGAGAATTTTATTGAAAAATATTTTTAAGGGTGAAGAAGCATTTTTCTGAAGGCCTTTATATTATATTATGTAGTTAGAAACCACTGCATTTAAAATGGTGCCTGTCAAATAGATAATTATATTACCATAACATAAACAATATTAAAAAATGTTTACTTGAATCCTAGTCTATGCCAGATACTACATTAGGTACAGTGTCTGCCAACCAGCCATCTAGGAACTTATGCATGATTGACATGTTATTTCATTTCATTGTGCAGATAAGGACATAAGCTTATCCTGGTAAAGTCCTTAATTTGTAGAAAAGAAATATTCTGTATATATATATATATATATGTGTGTGTGTGTGTGTGTGTGTGTGTGTATGTATGTATATATATATCATATGTATGATATATATATATAACTATATAAAATTATATTGTGGATATTTTTTAAGTGCTTGCTTCTGTCATACCACTAAGGTCTTAGAAGAAATGCTTCTATTAAAATGCAGAGTGTCTCCTTCCAAGGTAATGATAACATCAGCAAATTTCAGAAGCATTGGGGCAGTTAAAGCTAGAGAATTGATTAGCTCTCTTACAAAGTGGCTCTAATTCAACTAATTAGATGTTGAACGGGTGTTAAAGTTCAGCTCTAGTGATTCATTGCTTTCTTCGGGAGCTCTACCTATCTCATTTAAAGTTCCTAAAACTTAAAGCGGTCCATACAAATACTTATAAACATGTCGTCTTTTTGTACTGGAAAATCTATCTATCATAATTCTAATACACATGCAGGGAGCTATTTGCTAGGTTCAAAGCTCAGTAAGCAAGGCAGGCAGACCTGTGGTCTTTGCCCATTAATTTACTGTCCTTTGGAGAGGCCATTCTCACTGTCATTTATCATTAAACACCAGGACCTTGACCCATTTTAAATTGTGACTTGAAAATAGAGAAAGTGCACAGCACTCTCCATGGATGGAGGACTCCAGAGAATCGACTTTTAAGTTTTCACACTAAAAATGTCTTTGGGTCAGGAATCACTCTAACATAGGAAAGTGATCCAAGCTTCTCCTGGTTTCTGTTTCTGGTTGTGTATTTCTCTCTCCTTTACTGTGGTGGAATTTTACAATAAAAAAGAGAGTGAGAGTGCTGCTTCCACATTCATATATTTTAACATTAATGGGCTGTGGTCATTGAAGAAAATAGGTATCAATTATGGTTTTATATGAATAATAATACATTAATAACAACAAACTATTTAAATGGATGGTTCCTATGTGTCAAGGAATGTTCTAAATCCTTTGAGCCTTTTTTATTCATTGAAACCTTATGTTTATTCTCTGTTGTGGGTATTATTATCCTCATTTACAGAAGAATAAACTGAAATTCAAAGAGTCTAGTAACAATAAGCAAAGGAACAGAATCAAATCTAAGTGTGGCTACAGCACATATTTTCAAACAATATATGAGTCCCTCTTTTTCTTAATTCTGTCACAGCTCAAGTTAAATAGCAGGAAAATAATAAGGGACTCCAGACTAGAAATCTAAGTAAACCTCTGTACTTACATCAAGATGTCCAACTGGGTGTTACATCCAACTAATGAATCATTGAACATTGTATCAAAAACTAATGATGTAGTATACCTTGGCTAATTGAATTTAAAATTTTAAAAATAAATGTCCAATCCATTCCCACTGGGAGTTCATATAAAGGTGTCATAAGCACTGGTCATGTATTTAAATAATGGAGTCAGTTTTTTCATATTTTTACTGTTGCCATTCTTTATTATCAGCTTTCCTACTTGAGATTTTCCTTTGGAGTCTTGTTTCTATTTATATTGTGCATTCATACCATACTCCTGAAAGATAATCTTATTTACTCTTTATTCCTTGGGATGATAGGAGCAACCCACACTAGTTATGGTATTTCCTATTTTCTCTTCATTTGCTGATTAACTAAGAGCATTAATTTATTTGTATTGGTTCAAACTAAACTCTTATAACTAGGAAATTTCTAAAAATACTGTGAAGGGAAGATTGAAGTTTGAGGAATGACTCTCACCTCTGACACATAGTTTTTCTGTCTAGGTTTATTTCCTGGAGATCAGAAAAGATGAAGAGGAAGTAGAGGGCAAGCAGTTTCCTCTTCAAAGATGTGATCCAGAAATGAATATATCACTTTTGTTCATATGCTGAAAAGTGATTGCAAGGGACCCTGAGGAACAGAGTCTCTAATTATTAGTGCCATTTAGATGCATCAGAAAGAGAGTCCAGTTCCTATTCCTAAATTGAGTAAGTGGAGAATGAATGTCAGTGTCAGTGAAATGTCTCTTCCACTAAACTTGCAAGTTAGAATTCAACTTTGCTCTATTTAAAAAAAGAAATCTCATATGTTTCCACCCCAGCTCCCTTAACCCACATGTCCAAAATTAAAGAAAGAAAAATGATTAAAAGTTCAGAAACAACAACGACAACACTCAGCAATGTTAAAGCTGAATAGAGTGAAAACCAACCTGAGAGTCACAGTCAGACAAAAGGTGAGGCAAGAAGAAATAAACAGAACCACTACTTAAGCAGATAAAAGTTGATCCAATCTGGCCATTCAGTGTTTCTAAGATTTTTAAATAGAAGGAGGGCCAACAATCTAACCCACAGAGTTACTGGAAGTTTAGCTAGTTATTCTGATCAGATTTTTCCTTACAAATTTTCATGTTTTAAAAGACCGACTATGTCAGATAGGCTATGAAATAACATAGCATCAAAGAGCTAATGCAGCTATGATTAGAAAATAATGCTATCGATCATTGTGGAGGACACATATTGCATGGATCACTGGGTGTGGTGCATAAACAATGAATTTTGGAACACTGAACACAAATGAAATAAAATTAAAAAAAAAAATACAATTCCTTGATTGGAATGAATCGCTTTCTTCAGGGACTTTGCCATAGAAACTGTTTGCTGTGTCAGTTGAGTTGTTTCCAGATAGTTTTGGGTCCTGGCTTCTTTTACCTGGTTTTAAAAGGCCCTTCCTTCAATGTGATAATCTAATCTAAACATAACAATCCCAATGGGAAATGAGTAGAAAGTATTATGAGCCTGTGTGCACAATAGGTTTATTTAACAGCCATGTCAAGATCACTATTGACCACATGAGGTCCATGCCAATTACAATTCTCTTCTGACTCATATAGCTTTTCAGAAACAAAGCAAAGCATATTCTGTAAATGGGACAATGTTTTAATTTTACCCTTATAGTTCATTGCCCACCATCTTGCAGTTCATGTTGAGCCATCTATATATGCTTTTATGACCCTAAAATTTTATATATATCAGTCTTTTTACTTAAATGTCTTCCCCTCTCCACCCCCTTTTTTCCCCATCTAATCAGCTTCCACTTACACCTTAAACCTCAATTGAAGTAAACTTTGCCCTTGGCAGACTTGCATTACATAGTAATAGATGCAAAACTGTTGAAGTGATTCTGTCCCAAACTTTATAATTTCAATCCATAGGCTCAAGTTGCTGGAAATGAACTCTGATGTTCCATGTTAACTATTTTACCTTGAAGGGTGAGTTAGACACTCAAAGTAGACTAAAGTAATCACTGAAGTAAAGTTTACTCTTGAATTGTATTCTGATAATATCGGATCCAATGAACAAAAAAAATAAAAATAGTTGTTTGCCCATTTTTAAATGATTATGAAACATGACAATACCAGGAACAAGACACTTGCAAACTGCCAGAACTGGAAAATTAGAAGAAATTCTAGGATACATTTATATTAGTAGTCGATTCTGCCAATAACCACTTTGTTACTTTGAGAGGCAAAAGAAATGAGGGAACCAGCAGTTAATTAAATATTCAGATGCTCTAGGCAATGTGCTGAGCACTTTGTTGTACATTGCTTCAATTACTATGATAACTCTGTCTTGTAGACTCTGTTATCCAGCATTTAGAAAAGGCAAATTGAGAATAAGGGAAGTCAAGTAACTTTCTATGTAAGATGGATTCTCTTGGAGGCCCACTCTGAGTCAGAGATTAGCATACACAATTTCTTAGGCAGTGCTCTTGGGAGCAACATCTTTGAGAGAAGGTAAGGAAGCCAAACAGGAAGACACTGGGCTGCAATTCAGTCTCAACAAGGATTCAGTGACTATAAGGAACTCAATCTGGATGGCTCTTGAGACATGGTCCAATTTGGGCTTATGGAGGCAGACATGTTATACTGCTGCTTTGGCCAATCATTTGATGAAAGATGCCACATGAAAGGAGTGTAAGCTTAGGCAAAGTGCTTCTCTTCACCTAGAGTAAATCATTAGAAAGGGCTGACAGCTGAGATATTTAATTGAAAAAATCCCCAGCAGTATGGACTAAAAAGAAATCTGGAGAGTAGAGTTGAGCAGCCAAGATGGTTCACTCACTGGGTTGCTCTGATGTACCTGATTCATGTATGTTCTAGGAGTAGCTATCTCAGAACTCCAGTGAGTCTCTTTCTTTGAGAAGTTCTGAGGGATAAGGAGTTGAACTGCAGGTCTTGCCTGTGAAACTAGTCTTGAGGACAAACCGGTATTTAATATAAGGTTTCCTAGTGAGCTCATGCAGATCCTCATTCTTGAGAGGTCTGAGCTCTTGCTAAGCATGACAACTCAGGTCCAGACGGCTGCACTTATCCATTTGCCATCAAAATTGGACAACAGAGTAATAAGAAATGCCCAAGTGGATCCCTGAGATGCCAAACATATTACTCCTACTGCCATTAGATATCACCAGCTTTATCTCCTCCTAATGACCAGAGTCAATTACCCTTGCCAGATGGTAATTTTTCTTCCAATCTCATTGTTCTTTGGCATGAGAATTCAAAGTATCCAGGTGACAGTACAGCTTGAAGCTAATTCAACTCTTGCTAAATTTCCCATGGAAGTGTTCCCCCTGTAATACAATGACTTTTAAGCCTAGAGAACCTAGAGTTATAGGGATGGAAAGAAGTAATTCTCCAAAAGTAACTCGTAGTGAAAAATCAGGGTCTCTGCTTTGATTCACCAAACCATTTCTTCTACCTATTGTGGATGGAGAACAATACAATAATGGTCAGTGATTAAGTGTGCACATACAACTGAGTATTTTGCTTTGTCTTCTCAAGATATTGTCTCTGAATTGGGGCTGCACCATCAATAGGCTATCCCACTGCTATTATATATTGGACAGTCCTGGGTTTTATAAGATGTGATAGGACTGAAGGATTCCATGGTGATGTGCACATTGCTGCACTTCCTTCTATAGAGTGAATCCCTTGAATGTGATACTTTTTGGGATGCCATGTAAGTGTATCAGACCCCTCTACATCCGTGGGATGTGGTCCTGGCTGAGGTCCTTCAAGCAGGAGGGGAAAAAAAAGACAACCAACAATCTCACACCGAAAATATGTATCAGTCCCACCAATAGTAAATCACTATCCCTTTTCTAGTGAAAGAAATCTAATGTAGTAAACCTACTACAAAGGGAATGATTGGTTTCCTTAAGGGATGAGACTGTATCTGGGGTTTATGTTTAGACTGTTGCTAACAGAATGGAATCCATTAGTTGCAGTGCCTATATCAGATTGGTAAGTGGAAATTCATGCTGTTGGTCCCGTTCCTGCCGCAAAACTCTTCTGTTTAGTTATTTGTCGTGCCGCAACTGGGTAAGCAGGGAGTAATAGAAACTGGCTGATGTTAAGCACCCAAGGCATATTTAGTGTCCCTTCCATGGTGGATAGTCATTGGTGGGCATTAACATGAGATGCAAAGATTTTTATACTTTGTGCCCAGACCTAGCATATCCTATGCTGCTATTCTAGACATCCTCACCAATTTTCTCATTTTTCTCTTTTCAGTTTCTTTTTTTTAAGATTTTATTTATTTGAGAGAGAGGGGAGAGAAAGAGAGAATGAGCAGGACAGGCAGAAGGAGAAGCAGACTGCCCGCTGAGCAGGGAACCCAATGCAGGGCTCAATCCCAGGATGGCAGGATCATGACCTGAGCCAAAGGCAGATGCTTAACTGACTGAGCCACTTAGGTGGGGTGGTCCCCTTTTTGAGTTTCTGACAAACTTGCCAACCCATTTATTTTCTCTGTTTAGCCTCTGAATATTTTCCAAGCCATTTGCTACTGCCCATGAATCTATATACTGACTCAGGTCATTTCTATTTAACCCAAAGTGGATTACCGGCTGCAATACATTTTTTTTTTTTTTTTTCAGCTTGCAGTCATTTGATCAGAGACACCACATGGCACTTTTTTTTTTTTTTTGCCTTTATCATTTGGTTGTAAGGAAGCTACCATGTCAGTATAGAAATGAACTGAGGGAGAGATGCTGACTGAAAACTATGTATTACATGAAGTCCGAGCAACCTGTTTGTGTGATATACTTAAGGTTTCTGGGTCTGTTTATGCTCTATTCCAAAGCATACAACGGATTTCTACTAATCCTCTTTGATTTCATGACTTGGTAGGTACAACAAAACCAAACACAAGTGGCCACATGGTAACTTGTTATCAGTCACTCTGTCTCTTCCAACAGATGTTATCTTGCTAATTTCAGCTGGGGGCAATGTTCTTCAACTACCACTATGATGAAGTTTTTATGTCTGGCAGGATTGGGGTACTCTGTCTCCAAAACCTCATCTAAACACTTTCGTTCTTAGACTACTCTGATCACTGCATTAGAAGCAGGGCTGAGATGGAGATTAACATATTGGACAGTAATTCAAGGGTGCTCTTGGAATCAATACTTTGGGGAAGGGAAGAAAGGACTAGAAAAAGGGGATAATGTAGGTTCTGGACATGTCACAAGAAGGCTTCAACCAACCTTACACAAAACTCTGAAGCCTGAGTACCCCTTGAGAGCTGTCTCAAGATGAGACAAAGAATCCAGTCCTTTATACAACTGAGTGACCAATCACTTAATGAAGGCTACCCTGGGAAGAGGGCACGATTTTGGGAGAGGTGGCTCTCTTTAGCTAAAGGCAATTACTTGAGAGGTCTGACAGCTAACACCTGTCAGCCTTCTTTCCATGGGAGTTAAAAGGGATGATGAACCCCTCAGTCTTGAAGAAGGATCTGAACCACACCACATCCCTGACACTTTGAAACATTACTTCACCAGGATAGGACAGAGATTTTTTTTTTTTTTTAATTTTTTTTATTTTTTATTTTTTATAAACATATATTAAGGACAGAGATTTTTAAGCCAAGTTTGTTTGTTTGCATTTTATCTTAAGTCTAAAGCCTTTGCTTTCTACCACAACAAAGTTTTATTTGCCATGCTGTCTATAGTATTAAAAATGTCAAAGTATTTTCCAAAGGCAGATATACATAGCTATAATCATTATTTAAATGCAATTTTTATCCCACTATTTTCACTTAAATGGTATTTTTCAATATATCCTTCAGCAAAACAATTGCCTTTGTTTTCCTTCTTGGTATATTTTGAAAGTTCAGATTATAGGACATTTTTATCATCTTTGCAATTATGACTGCAGGCAGGTAATTCTTTGAATTATGTTTAAACAACTGCTAAAGAGATTATATCTCCTCTGTGGACATAATCAAAAAATCAATCATTTTCTAGTCAATCTGTTTCTTTATTTTTTATTACAATTGCAGATCAATGAATGATTTATTTGATTGCTACATGATTACTTTGGTAATTGGATTGATTAAAATAACATGGTTACCTCAAATATTTTTAACTCTATAACCCATCATTTACTCTGAGGCATATAAAGAGTGAGATAGTGTTCTGCCAGAGAGGATAGAACCAAAAGCCTCCTCTGACCTATGACTCAAGACAATAAAGCATTCACAACCATTGCCTCATCAAGATCAGGCCCAAGAATGAGTAGAAGAATCTAAGTTTCATCTCTTTTTATTTCTTAGCTAAGAGGTCGATGAAACTATACCTAGTCTGAACCACTTCTGTTTTCCTGAGTTTTCAATACAAACTAATTTGAAGTATTTTTCTGAATACAAGTTTACTTTTCTTCATGACCAATACACTAATCCCTGAATTGTCTTTTACGACTATTATGAATGCCATTATTTACCTGTCTGCCAGTGGCCAGAGGAATTTTAAATTGTAACATAGGATCTGATTTTTGCTTTATTTACTTTATTTCTTATGATAAGTTATTTCTTTATTTCTTACGATACTTCAACAAAACATTTGCACTTTACTACATATAGGACAAGGGGATGTAAACTGTTTCTGTAAATAGCTATATAATAAATATCTTCAGCTTTGTGGGCTATGTGGTTTCTGGTACAAGGACCTAATTCTACTGTCATCGCAAGAAAGCAGCCATAGATAATGCCTACATGGGTAGGGCACATTGGTGTGTTCAATAAAACTTGATTTTTAAAAATAAGAAATAGCCCAAAATTAACCTGTGGACCATAGTATACCCAATGGGCCATAGTGTGCCAAGTGTGACTTATATAAAGAACAGAGCCAAGTGAAAAGTGAGTCATTCCACTAAATGTGTATTTGGTACTGAAACCCCCAAATTTTGATGATTGGAAATAACCAACAGATGGAGTGAATACCCTTAGCTCAAATCTGTCTGAGATTATGAAAGCAGAGCCACCCAATCCATCACAAACTATGGGTAAAATATGCAGGCAAACCAAATTTTATATCTCTGTGAAGTCTAGAGGTAAACTCCACTGAACAAACATGTAAGCATAACAAAAAGCATGGAGGACATGGGGAGTTAGAGAGAAGGGGATTGGGGTAAATTGGAGGGGGAGGTGAATCATGAGAGATTGTGGACTCTGAAAAACAATCTGAGGGGTTTGAAGTGGCAGGGGGGGTGGGAGGTCGGAGTACCAGATGGTGAGTATTATAGAGGGCACGGATTGCATGGAGCACTGGGTGTGGTGAAAAAATAATGATACTGTTATGCTGAAAATAAATAAATGAAAAAAAAATAAAAGAATGAATTCCCAGAAAAAAACAAACAAACAAAAAACATGTAAGTTCTAAACACTATCCTAGGCATAGGAGCCTAAAAATATGAATTATTTTATAAAAATATACGTACCTATATTTTGTAGGATTCTATATGCAACTTCATATACTTATATATGAGCATGTATAAAATCTAGTTGTAAGAACATATTTCATCATTCTAGTCTCTCCCCCAAGTAATTCATTAATTTGTGTTTTTGGTTTTTTTGGTCATTTTTCTGGAAATATAAATTTATTTAATATCTAGGAGTTATTTTTTTAGCATGAAAAATGGTTTCTTTTAATAACCTACCAGCTTTGCATGGATTTTTTTTCTCTATAGGACTGGCTGATTATCAGACCTGAGAATTCAAGAATCTTATTACATCTTCCTAAAAAAGTCACATGCCAATCTATCATTTCTCTTGAAATATGTGGGACTGCTTTTGAGCTGGACTGGCTCTCAGATTTATTCATTATTATATTTAATTTCATATTTTTGGCACATCAAATTCCAAGCTAATGTTTTATGCTGCTTCACACACAACTTGCAGTTCAATTGATGTCTTTAGTATATCATTTCTCTCATCTGCTAAGTGTATCTTGGGATGTTATATGACTTTTCTCTAGATCTCTAAAATGATCACCATAGTTCATGAGAAGCATGAAATGTATCCATTTTTGACTACTCCACTTTTGGAATGTAAAATTTGCCGCTAGACAGCAAAGTCTGAGACAAAATTTTATGACAGTTAGTAGTACAATCCTCTTACCTGCATGCTTTACATATTTTTCTTTGTTTCTGCTTTTAAGTGTAAAAGGTTATTTACGTAGAAATCATTTTCACTTCTGGAGTAGTGCATTCTCTTTGCACTGTGATCAGAGAATACCAGAGATGATACTTAACATAATAATGGTGATGATGGATCGAGTTCTCATTTTAAACCTTGTCTTTGTGTGGCTTCTAGATCTCTAGGAATCTTACTTAATTGAAATTCCAGAAATCATTTACACATAGTCCATCTTTCTTACAGTACTTCTCAGGGTTTTTTCCCCATATTCAGCAATGTAAAATAATTCTGTATGTTTGTTAGACCCTGGAAGAGCCACATCATAATCTCCTTCTGAGGAGAATAAACTACTTAGATAATATCAGTTGATTAATCATAAGAACATATCTTGAGACAACTGGATCTTCCAAATTTGACATCACTCTTTTCACTAAGACTAAAATTTAACATGACTCAGAAGACAACTACGGAAAATACTTCAAGTTTGCATATATAGGAGAGCTCTGTGGGCACTCACTGAAACACATTGAGAGTCTGGTTCAGTAGGTTTGTCATCGCCCTCAAAGAGGTACAACCATGGAAACTTTTAAAATGACCCATGGTTGTCGTCATCATCATCTAAAACAGAGGCCAGACATTGAGCCAGATCTATCCATTGGCTATGGGATTTCTGCTGCTTTCTGGTTAAAAGAGATTCAAGTGACACAAAAAGAGTGTTCATGAAAGGAAAGTCCAACATTTCCAGGTATTGAAGGTTGTGTGTGTATGTGAGTGTGAGTGTGTATGTGTGTGCATGCACGCACACATGTGCAGGTGTGCACACCCTGGCAGAATAAAGGGATGGGCTAGAGTAAACATTTATTTATTATTTATTTATTTCTGTTCAGAAAAGCTTTTTCCTTCTTAAGTGAATTATTAAGGCAGTAGTATTAGTATCTGACCATCACAAATGTTATCTCCTCATTCAAAAGAACAGTTATGTGAGTCAGTTTGAACCAATCATGGTGTCTCACCCCATGGTAATGGTGATTTGTTCAAGGACTGGGAATCGAAATTGGTGAAAAAGGAGTTTCTTTCTGAGACTTAAAAAGTCGAGGGGCGTCTGGGTGGCTCAGTGGGTTAAAGCCTCTGCCTTCAGCTCTGGTCATGATCCCAGGGTCCTGGGATCAAGTCCTGCATCAGGCTCTCTGCTCAGCAGGGATCCTGCTTCCCCCTCTCCCTCTCTCCCTGCCTCTCTGCCTATTTGTGATCTCTGTCTGTCAAATAAATAAATAAAATCTTAAAAAAAAAAAAAAAGTTGAGTTGATTACCTGTCTTTCCTACTAGATCTTTTGTCAGATGGCATATAAATGTATTGACCTATAGAATGGAGCTAATAGCAATAAGGGATAAGAGAGAAAGAGACAAATAGTGGGTGAGAAAGATAGATACATATTTTTTCAAAACATTCTAGTAGTTTCTTGGAGCTGCCACAAACTGGGTGGTTGAGAGAAACTTATTGTCTCACTGTCTAGAATACAGAAATCCCAAACGAAATGTCACCAGGCTACCCTCTCTGAAGACTCTGCAGGAAAATCTGTCTGTGGCCTCTTTTATTGACATTTCCTGATCCAGGAGCCACATCATTTCAGTGTCTGCCTCCGTGGTCACGTTGTGTCCTCCTCTTCTGTGTGTCTGTCTCCCTCTGTGTTCTTGGTCTGATCTATCTTTTATAAGGTTACATCTGATTGCGCTTTGAGCCCACCCAGAAAAACGAGGATTAAGTCTTCTTCCTCTCAAGACCTTAATCACATATCAGGATATCCCCTTTTCCAAAGAAAGTAACATCCAGAGGTTTGATGATTAAAATGTGGACACATCTATTTAGGGACACCATCTAGCCCAGTACAGAGTATTTCCATAGGTTGGATATACAAGTTGGAATTCTTCTTCTCACTCCACTAATTTTTTTTTCATTTATTAAGTTAGCTAAAGTTAGATATTTGCCACTAATATCATATTAGTTTTCCATGATTCAAAAGTAAAATTGTGCAATAATAATTATATCTAGTCTTCCTTCCTGTTTGGCTGGCTCTGTATCGTCATAAAACTTACTGATGGTCAGTATGTCAGTACTGAATCACGAGCTTCAACTACATGCATCTTATTTTACCAATTTCACTTACCAAATTATTATTATTCTAAATTTATTTCAAGTTATACACAAAGATAGAGTAATATTTACAGTACAAAGTAAATTAGCATTCCAACAATAGAGAATTACACTTCTGTCTCTGGTAGTTTAGAAGACTGGATTATATTGGATGTCTCTCCTGATTAAATCCATTAACAACATTGAATGTATTTTTAACTATATTTTTAAAATACACCATTAAACTAGCAAGAAAGGAAGCAATCCTCAGAGGACAAGTACAAAGTGAAAGGTGGAATCCAGAGACATAAGTAGAGCAATGAAGCTGTGTTTACCCTGTGGGCATTTTTCAATTTTAAGCAACTTTATCTTTGATCTTCATGCCTTTGCAACCCATGGGACATAAGATACAGAAGAGTCTAGTAGAAAATGATCTTCATAGAACTGGGATCACAAAAGGCCTAATCTCTCAGTTTATGTATAGGTTGAAGCAAAAATCCCATCAACCTCTATACCCACATATATGCTTAGAAGAGGAAAAATGAAAATGAGAACAAGCTCAATAAAAATCTCAAGTTTTGCTCCTGGATAGAAGGAAAAAGAACTCTTTCCTGTGCAGCTTCCCCTCCCCAAGTCATACTGTTTAGATGGTCTGAAAAAGATCAGGCCAATAATTTGGCTTCAAGAAACCTAGTTTCTTGTGTTCTTGGGTAGTTGGTTGAAAAATAATGCAAATATTTATAAAATAAACCCCCTGCAGCAGAAGTTTCAAAGTATTGCCTCATTTAAAACTCCAAATGATATGAGTTTAGCAATTGAAAAAAAAAAAAAGGGTAAAGAAACAAATGAGACTAAGCAGGAAAAACAAACTAATGAAACTGAATTCACCTAGACACAGAGTATAAAATAAGTATATTTATTCAATAGAGAAATAAATAAAATGAAGAATTATTAACGTAAAGTCACATAGAGTAATATAGTTATAAATTAAAATGCAAAGTTGATAAATGGATCAATAACAGATTAGGTGTAAGAAAATCAATTAATTTCTTTGATCCAATTTCTTAATTTATGCAATTAAAATACTTACAATTGGTATCTCACAGGCTTTTATGTGAATCTAATGCAATGTATGTGAAAGCACTGCAGAATAAATAAAATTCTATTTGAATTCAATTATTTGTTTGCTGTTATATATTTATGTATTAAACTTTTGTCTCTACGTTTCCTATTACACCCACCCCCCCAATTTGGGCAGACCAATATTCTACACTCCTTGTCCTAGGAAAGGTACAAGACGGCCAAATAATGGAGGGAAAAATCAAATCTAGATCCCAAGCTTGTGACAAAAGATGTGAAGAGTAAGTGATTAATCCTAGGCATTCTGAATAATTCTGAGAAAAGTGCTAAGAACCTAGAACCTACTGCTCCTCACATAGAGCAGGAAGAGGGGTATGGAGATGACAATTGTTCTGTATAGGCAGAGAGAAGCTGAGGCAGTCTCAAAGCATTTCCTTCCTGATCCAGTAATGTGCAATGGGTACATGCCTGGACTCCAGTATGCTAATATGGGATACGAGAACAACTTTGATTGTGAAGAAGGATTTAAATGGGGACAAGGGTCCATAAACGAACACAAAACTGGATTGCAGATGTAAAACGAATTCCACCATAAATATCTGATGACAGAGGCTACCAGACTGAGCTCATTTCTACCAAATACTCAATGTTTTGCAACTTCAATATAATTTACATTTGCTTTGAGGAAAGAATAAAAATGACCTTAAGTTGATTGGTGCTTCATTTTTTCCAGGCAGAATGAACGGCTGAAAGGATGATTAGGTTAGATTATCATTATCGGGAGTAAGTTTTGCATTACTAATATACTTGAATTTGTGGCTGAAGATTCATATTTACCACATGTTCAGGATTAAGTATTTACTGCTCTCATGATCGTGTGTGTTCAGATCCCAAACAAGGATTAAGTGATACAAAGAGAAGCAACTCAGAGTATACCTTCAAGGATTTTATAGTCTAACAGAAGAGCAAGCATTATTACTCACTCAAAGCATTTTATTTACTCTTGGAAAAATGTGAACATCAATTCATTATACCTTCTCAAATGGGTATACCTATTCATCTTACATTTCATATTTTTTACATGTATCTCATAAGAATCTTTGCCATGGAAATAGTTGATGTGCTGAAAAGCTTTCAGCAAACTACAAAGAAAAAAACAGAAAATTACCCAGTGATTGCTTCAGCATTAGCAGTTTTTCAGAGGCCAGCTACGTATATTAAATGCTTAAATATTTATATTAAGTAATAAATATTTAAAGAATACAATCGGGTTGAAAGGTTTGTATGAAAAAAAAACCCAGAATGAGATTTCAACACAGGTACACAGAGAGGACAATGTTTCTAGCTCAGTGGGAGTTTTGCTGAATGCCTCTGTTATGTCCTGGTTGTATTTGCATATAGGAATGGGAAAGAAAATGGAGAAATAAAATACTTTGTGAGCAGGTGGATGATCAAACAGTTTATACTGTCATCAAATAGCATTGTCATGGAGAGAGACTATAATGGTCAAATAGCCTGATTAAGGTTAAAAATTTCTCAGAAACATTCTCATATTCTTCATGTAATGAATCATCAACATATAAAATGAAAAATACATGTTTAACATTTGATGATGATGAAACTCAGAGAAATGCTTACTGGGTCATCATTCTTGATCTTATTTAAATAATTCTATCTCCATCCTTTATTTCAGTTATTAGTCCATTCATTGTTTATTCAGCACATATTTCAATTCTTTTATTTATGCCTAGACTTTTGGTTTCTTTGGATAGATCAAGCATAGAAATCTCAATCACATCAGTTACTCCCTAAAAAGAGCCAAAGAATGTTAGCTCATTTATACTATATTCCTCCTCCTTTCTTTCTTCCAGGGTATTATAGTTTAATCATCATTTTCCTTCATATCCCCTCCAACACTTATAACTTTAAGTAGTATTGCTAAATCTTTATTCCTAAGTGTATTATTTTCATATTTTCTCTCCATTCTATAAGGTAAGGCAATTATTGCTCCTCTTTTAATCTTCCTAAATCCTTCCATTTTCTAGTCTTCCCTTTGCACTATTGCCAACACTGTCATCATTATTAATAAATAATCCTCACCATCTAAGCACAAATCTATCATTAGACTGGTTGTAACCACATTTAATGAGGAGAGAACCTATTATATTACATTAAACAAAAGGGAAGTATCTTTATTTATTTTTTTTTAAGATTTATTAATTTATTTGAGGGGCGCCTGGGTGGCTTGGTGGGTTAAAACCTCTGCCTTCGGCTCAGGTCATGATCCCAGGGTCCTGGGATTGAGTCCCACATCGGGCTCTTTGCTCAGCAGGGAGCCTGCTTCCCCCCACCTCTCTCTGCCTGCTTCTCTGCCTACTTGTGATCTCTGTCAAATAAATAAATAAAATCTTTTTTAAAAAGAATTATTAATTTATTTGAGAGACAGAGTGTGTGTACACATGAACAGGGAAGGAAAGGGAGGAGAAGAACCTAAAGCAGATTTCCTACTGAGCAGAGAGGCAAGCAGGGCTCAGTTTCAGGACCCTGAGATACTGTCCTGAGCTGAAACCAGGAGCTGGATGCTCACATGACTGAGTCACCCAGGCGCCTCATATCTGGTTTTCTTTATAAAACAAGTATAGAGGTCGATAGTCCTGAGTGAATACCAGATCTCCTCTCGCCAGATTTCCTCAGTCTGTTCTACTATTCTGCTCTACCACCTGCTGCAGAGATGTCATCGTCAAGATCAAACATGGCACAAAGCAGCTCATGTAGCTCTAGCTATCACAGAAGCGGGCAGAAACTTACAAAAAAACTTACAAAAAAATTAAAAGGAAAAAGAGATTTAGCCTCTTTCTAGTAAGACTTCTTGCAGTTTCATCACATCTTTTCCACCTTCATCTTACTTCTTGGTCATATGGCCACATTCAGACAATTGTCGTCTCTGGTGGCCAGTGTATTTGTCTAGAGGAACTAATTACTTAGTAATAGAAGATAATAAAGTTGTGAGGCAACTAGCATTCCTTGATCTAACAATCATCTTTAGCACTTGGTTTATTGGTTAATTTCAAAATTGGAAGTTAGCAAACAGTATTTTCCTTATGAACTTGGAGAGACATTGTCCAATAGCAGGTTAGAGAGTTTCCTAGCATTATATTTTGTTCTCTATGCATTCAATGCCAGGAGTCTAGTCTCTTTTCTTATATCTTTTTTCTTATATCTCTTTTCTTATAGATTATCTTTTCTTATATCGCAACAGTGGTCTAAAATTACATCATATCTAACTTTGACTTACTTGATTTTCTTGTAAGAATTATGCATTTCCTGGAATTTCAAATTATCTCCTTTTATCACACTTTTGTTCCTCAAATAATTTGTATTCCAAGTTTCAACTATGTCTATTGATCACTGTTTTCTATTTTTTATTATTATTATGTTCAATTAACCAACATATAGTACATCATTAGTTTTTGATGTAGTATTCAATGATTCTTTAGATCATTGTGTATTGATTTCTGTTTCATTTATTTCTTTTTAAAAAATCATTTTCATTTTTTTCTAGGTCTCTACCTCTTCCTAGAACAATCTGGATTTGCTATCTAAATTTATAATAATGATTTCATCTTAAGACTCGATCTATTATTTCCTGAGCTGAATCCTCTGTTTCTCAAGGTCTGTACTACTTCTCTCTATTTTATATTATATAATTTTGGAGAAGTATCTGTTCAAGCAACTTCCTTATAAAATCAATTTTTAAAAGAATTTTTATGGGTTGTAGCATGGTTCAAATGTGTATTATATCCTCATATACTTTTTTCTCATACATTATTAGTGAGTTGAGAGCAAGTAGAAGTTGGCATTGAAATTTGTTTCCCAAAGATTATTCAAGGCATATTTCCTGTCTTCTAATATCCAATGGTACTCACATGTTACTCATGAGAAGCTCATTGCCCATTTGATGTTAATTTATTGGAAACCAGTTTGCTTAAACAAACAAACGACACAAAAACAAGAACAAAATACACTTTTTGGTTTTCAACTAAGGGAAATCAATCTCATTTTTAAAAATACACAAAAATACTGTTATGCTGAAAATAAATAAAAAATAAAATTAATTTAAAAAAATACACATAATCACTATGCTTTTCTTCTCTTGGTTCTCTCTGCAAGGTCCTAGACATGATGTGTTGAATTTCTGAGCTGCTTTTCTATAAGTCTTATATTATCCTCTCTTTTTTTTTTACTTTAAGTTTTATTTTAATTCCAGTTAACATACAATGTTATATTAGTTTCAGATGCATGATATAATTATTTAACAGTTTCATTTATCACCCGGTGCTCATCACAAGTGCCCTCCTTCATCCCCATCACCTGTTTAACCCATCCCCCGCCCCCACTCTGGCCCATAACCATCAGATTATTTTTAATTAAGAATCTGTTTCTTGCTTGGACATTCTCTCTCATTTTCCCCCTTTGCTTGTTTTGTTTCTTAAATTCAACATATGACTGAAATCTTAGGGTATTCATCATTCTGTCTGATTTATTTTGCTTAGCACAATACTCTCTAGCTCCATGTCATTCATTGTAAATGGCAAGATTTCATTCTTTTTTGAATAATATTCCATTGTATATATAGAACATACATACCACATCTTCTTTATCCATTTATCAATCCAGGGATACGTGGGCTGCTTCTGTATCTTGGCTGTTGTAAATAATGCTGCTATAAACAGGGGTGGATGTATCACTTTGATTTAGTGTTTTTGCATTTTGGGGGTAAATACCAAGTACTGTGATTTTAACTTTTTGAGAAACTTCTGTTTTCCACAATGGCTGCACCAGTTTGCATTCCCACCAACAATGCATGCGTTTTCTTTTTTCTCTGCATCATCAAACATCTGTTGTTTCTTGTGTTGTTGATTTTTTTTTTAAGATTTTATTTATTTGACAGAGATCACAAGTTGGCAGAGAGGCAGGCAGAGAGAGGAAGGGAAGCAGGCTCCCTGCTGAGCAGAGACCCTGATGGGGAGCTCAATCCCTGGGATCATGACCTGAGCCAAAGGCAGAGGCTTTAACCCACTGAGCCACCCAGGTGCAGCCTCTTGTGTTGTTAATTTTAACCATTCTGAGGAGTGTGAAGCGATAGCTCATTATAGTTTCTATTTGCATTTTCCTGATGATAAATGATAGCAAGCATCTTTTCATGTGTCTATTAACCATCTCTTTTTCTTCTTTGTAGAAATGCCTATTCATGTTTTCTTCCCATTTCTTAATTGGATTATTTATTTTTTGGGTGTTGAGCTTTTTAAGTTCCTTATATACCATAGATAACAAACCCTTTTTTGGATATGTCATTTGCAAATATCTTCTCCCATTCCATAGGTTGTATTTTGGTTTTGTTGATAGTCTCCTTTGTTGTGCAGAAGGTTTTTTTCCCCCTTATGTAGTCCCAATAGTTCATTTTTGCTTTTATTTCCCTTGCCTCAGGAGACATATGGAGAAAGAAATTGCTATGGCTAATGTCAAAGAAGTTAGTTTGTCTTCTCTTCTAGGATTTTTATAGTTTCAGGTCTCACTCTTAAGCCTTCATCCATTTTGAATTTATTTTTGTGTATGGTCTAAGAAAGTAGGCCAGTTTTATTCTCTTGCACGTTGCTGTCCAATTTCCCAGCACCATTTATTGAAGAGACTGTCTTTTACCTATTGGATATTCTTTCCTCCTCTGTTGAAGACTAACTGATCACATAATTGTGGATTTACTTTTGTGTTCTCTATTTTATTGCTCTATGTATCTATTTTTGTGCCAATACTATACTATTTTGATCGCTACAGCTTTGTAATATAATTTGAAGTCTGGAATTGTGATACCTCCAGCTTTGTTTTTCTTTTTCAAGATTGCTTTGGCTATTCAGTGTCTTCTGTGTGCTCCATTCAAATTTCAGGATTATTTGTTCCAGTTCTGTGAAAAATGCTGTTGATGTTTTGATAGGGATTGCATTAAATGTGTAGATTGTTTTCAGTAGTATAGACATTTTAACTATATTTATTCTTCTAATACATGAGCATGGGATTATTTCTATTTGTGTTGTAAATTTCTTTCATAAGTTTCTTATACTTTTCAGGCTACAGGTCTTTCACTTCTTTTGTTAGGTTTATTCCTAGGTATCTTCTTATTTTGGATGGAATTATGAATGGGATTGTTTTCTTAATTCTTCTTTTTGCTGCTTCATTACTGATGTATACAGTTCAATAGGTTTCTGTACATTGATTTTGTATCCTGCAACTTTACTGAATTCATTTATCAGTTCTAGCAGTTTTGCTGGTGCAGTCTTTCAGATTTTCTAAAGAAAGTATCATGTCTCTGCAAATAGTGAGACTTTGACTTCTTTCTTACTGATTTGGATTTCTTTTATTCCTTTTTTTAAAAATTTAATTTAATTTTTTTCAGTGTTCCAAAATTCATTGTTTATGTACCATACCTAGTGCTCCATGTATTATGTGCCTCCTTAATACCCACCACCAGGCTGACCCAACTCCCCACTCCCTCCCCTCCAAAACCTCCAGTTTGTTCTCAGAGTCCACAATCTCTCATGACCTTTCATGGTCTCTCATGGTTCATATTCCCCTCTGATTTCCCCCCAACTCACTTCTCTCCTTCTCCCAATGTCCTCCATGTTATACCTTGTGCTCCACAAGTAAGTGAAACCACATGCTAATTGACTCTCTCTGCTTGATTTATTTCACTCAGCATAATCTCTTCCAATCCTGTCCATGTTGATGCAAAAGTTGGGTATTCATCCTTTCTGATGGAGGCATAATACTCCATTGCACATATGGACCATATCTTCTTTATCCATTCGTCTGTTGAAGGGCATCTTGGCTCTTTCCACAGTTTGGTGACTGTGGCCATTGCTGCTATGAACTTTGGGGTACAGATGGCACTTCTTTTTATTACATCTTATCTTTGGGGTAAATACCCAGTAGTGTAATTGTAGGGTCATAGGGAAGCTCTATTTTTAATTTCTTAAGGAATCTCCACACTGTTTTCCAAAGTGGCTGCACCAGCTTGCATTCCCACCAACAGTGTAAGAGGGTTCCCTTTCCTCCACATCCTCTCCAACACTTGTTGTTCACTGTTTTATTGAGCGTGGACATTCTAACTGGTGTAAGGTGGTATCTCAATGTGGTTTTGATTTGAATCTCCCTGATGGCTAATGATGATGAACATTTTTTTAATGGGTCTGTTAGCCAGCTGTATGTCTTCTTTGGAGAAGTGTCTGTTCACGTCTTCTGCCCATTTTTTGACATGATTATCTATTTTGTGTGTGTTGAGTTTGAGGAGTTCTTTATAGATCTTGGATATCAGCCCTTTGTTTATAGTGTCATTTGCAAATATCTTCTCCCATTCCATGCATTGCCTCTTTATTTTGTTGACTGTTCCCTTTGCTATGCAGAAGCTTTTGATCTTGATGAAGTCCCAAAAGTTCATTTTCGCTTTTGTTACCTTGCCTTTGGGGACATGTCTTGAAAGAAGTTGCTATGACCGATGTCAAAGAGGTTACTGCCTATGTTCCCCTCTAGGATTTTGATAGATTCCTGCCTCATGTTGAAGTCTTTTATCCATTTCCAGTTTACCTTTGTATGTGGTGTAAGAGAATGGTTGAGTTTCATTCTTCTACCCACAGCTGTCCAATTTTCCCAGCACCATTTATTGAGGAGACTGTCTTTTTTCCACTGAACCTTTTTTACTGCTTTGTTGAAGATTATTTGACCATAGAGTTGAGGGTCCATATCTGGGCTCTCTACTCTGTTCTACTGGTCTATGTGTCTGTTTTTGTGCCAGTACCATGCTGTCCTGGTGATCACAGCCTTGTAGTAAAGCTTGATATCAAGCAACATGATCCTCCCAGTTTTATTTTTGTTTTTCAACATTCCCTTAGCAATTCGGGGTCTTTTTTGGTTCCATACAAATTTTAGGGTTGTTTGTTCCAGCACTTTGAAAAATGCTGGTGGAATTTTGATAAGGATGGCATTGAAAGTATAGATTGCTCTAGGCAGTATATGTTTATTCTTCTGATCCATGAGCATGGAATTGCTTTTCCATCTTTTTTTGTGTCTTCTTCAACTTCTTTCACGAGTGTTCTGTAGTTCCTTGAGTATAGATCCTTTACCTCTTTGGTTAGGTTTATTCCCAAGTACCTTATGGCTGTTGGTGCTATTGTAAATGGAATCTATTCTCTCGTTTCCCTTTCTATATTTTCATTGTTAGTGTATAAGAAAGTGACTTCTGTACATTGATTTTGTATCCTGCCACATCACTGAATTGCTGTCTGAGTTCTAGAAGTTTGGGGGTGGAGTCTTTTGGGTTTTCCATATACAGTATAATGTCATCTGTGAAGAGAGAGAATTTGACCTCTTCTTTGTCAATTTTAATACCTTTTATTCCTTTTTGTTGTCTGATTGCTGTAGCTAGGCCTTCAGGTATTATGTTGAATAAAAGAGGAGAGAATGGACATCCTTGTCTTATTCCTAACCTTACTAGAAAAGCTCTCAGTTTTTCCTCCACTAAGGATGATATTAGCTGTGGATTTTTCATAGATGACCTTTATTATGTTGAGCTATATGTCTTATATTTTCTTGTATAATTATTGTCTGTGATTTCTTGTTTTATAGTAATAGGAAATAGTCTTTATTTTCCAGGCTTTCATTATTTTTTCCCAGTAAACTGTATTTTAACTCTCAATTATTTATTTTCCTGCATTTATTTTTCATGATATTTTGTTCCTTTTAATGACTATGATATATTTGCAAATCTAAGTACCTCACATTACAGATTTATTTTTCAAGTGCTCTTCTGTTTACTTAATCTATATTTACTTGATGCTCTACATAACTACCAAGTCTATATTCTCTCTATATATACAGTGGAATTATAATCAACAATTCAGTTGTATTTTTGTAAAAACTGATATTTCTAAAACTTACATGGAAACGCAAAAGATCAGGAATAGATAAGATAATATTGACAAAGAGGAACAGAAAGGAAGGATTTACATAAACAGATAATAAAATTTCCAATAGGGTAAAACTTCCATTATTTGCAGAAAATATAATTGTATACATAAAAATAAACAAACTATATTAAATACATGTATTTAGAAAGCTTACTGGATGCAAGTTATAAAAACATGTACCTAAAAAGAAATCTAAGAGTAATGAAACAGCATTATCTCTAATACAAAAATGAGAAACAACCCAATGTTTTTTCAGGAATAGTATTAAACAAATTGTAGTATGTTCATACAATGGGATGCTATATATCCTTCCCATGTGGCTTTAATAGAGAAGAGAATGCCCAGCCAGTTCAATATAAATGGCCAGTTGGCTTGATTACTTTTTGTTGTATGTTTTTTTAATCCATATTTTATTTTTTCTAGCATAAACAGGAAATTCATTCTTTTTTTCAGTTATTCATAAAATATTTGTTGAAGACTTTCTTCCAGGTACAGTGGTGGCTGAAAGCACCAAACAGAGTATATAATTTATTAACTGGGAAATACTAATAAAAAACAGATAAACAAATGCTAAATTATGACTGGAATGAATACCACTAATGAGAAGCACAGTGACCTAAGAGAATTCTTAATGGGGAAACAATACAGTTTGGGTTGAGACAAACAAATGAGACAAAGTCATCATGGAGCTGAGATCTCAGAAGAATGGAAACTCACCAAGAGAAAAGGACTGAGGGGAAAAAATGGTTCCGAGGAGGGTTCCCTGTCACATTTCAGAAACACAGTTTGATGTGACTATAGCAAAGACTGAAATGAACTATATATTCTGAGATAAGGGTCCAAAAATCAATGGAAGCCCAAATATTTAAGACTTTATCAGCCATAAAAGAGATTTTGATCAGGGCCTTATCAGCCATGTCAGAGATTTTGCTTTCTTTCCCCCCTAGGACCAATAAATGTCCATTGAAGGAGAGTGACATGTTCTCATTTGCATATTTAACAGATCAACCCTGACACACCGAAACATCTCTTTTTCTTATGATTTCTAGACAAAGATTCAGACATCAGGTAATGGTGAATTCACAAAGTTAAATGCTACCAACCTTGAAGCCATCCTAATTCCTCAAATACCCTCTGTGAAGATGAGTTGTCCACTAGCCTTTCCTTTCAAAGATGCTCTTAATATACCCCATACACAAGGCAAAACCATAGCTTATTATACCAATCCACTACTAAAACAAACAAAAGAATCTTGCTTTTGATTGACAATGATTAAGTATACATTCATAGATCAAGGTTTAGTCACATTGGCCCCTACCTACATCTTTATCCCTCTGCTTTCCCACTTGTATATCACCAGTAGGTTACATCTTATACACATTCCTAAATACAGTCCATGCTTTTCTGTCTCTTCCTTTGTTGTGCTATTCTCTTTCTCTAAAAGTCTCTGACTGTTGTTTGTTTTTTGAAGTCCTATTCATTTTCAAGGTCCTTCTCAAATGCCAAACTCTTTGTAAAGCTCTTTTGATCCATTCCCCATCTAATAAAACTGCAATTGCTTAATCTTGTGAATTTCCATAGCACTAAATTGTTCCTCTCCCAGAGCATTTGTCTTTTGCCCTATAATACTACTATTTTATTCATTTGCTGTATCTCTTCCACAGAGAACAAATAGCATCTTAGTCCCCTAAGGTCCTCACTAAAATGTCACGCAAAATATTTCAAGGGAAATAGGTGTCCGAAAAATACTTGCATAATGGAAACTAACTAGGGATTTGGATATTTTGCCTAATAGTCCTCTCCATATGTATTTCTGGTGATGAAACATGGAGTATATCCAAAGCATTAAAGTGGAAAAAAAAATGAAACTGTTTCAAAAGCCACATTTAAAATTAAGTACATGATAAAGATCTTGGTATTTCTTTTAATCTTGTTTATCAGAGAAAAAAAATGTATATATATCTTCAAACCCTATTAAAATCACTTGTGTACACTTTCACTGCCAGATGGTGTCATATTAATATCAACAAAAAGAATCAGCAAATCCAAACTTAAAAGTATATGTGAGGTCATCAAACAAGGTTACAAAAATGCTGAAAGCTAACACTTACACATTCAGATCTCCTTTAAATTGGAACTTCATGGGGCACCTGGGTGGCTCAGTGGGTTAAAACCTCTGCCTTCGGCTCAGGTCATGATCCCGGGGTCCTGGGATCAGGCCCCACATCGGGCTCTCTGCTCAGCGGGGAGCCTGCTTCCCCCTCTCTCTCTGCCTACTTGTGACTTCTCTCTCTCTCTCTCTCTCTCTCTAAAAAAGAAAAAAAAAATGGAACTTCATAACATTTAACACAGATAAATTACCAGTGCTCAAGCCTCATGAAAAATTCTTTGGTTGAATTATTGTTAACATGAAATACAACTTTTCCTCAGGAACCATAATGAAAAGACAACGACAATGATCTTCAAAAATGCTACTTGCATTATGTTAAATCAGAGCTTAAATTTTCATTTCTTTTGATTTATTTCAATAACTAAATTATTAAATTCCAATGTTCAAGGCAATACATATAACACCTTACTATTAACATATGAATACCTATTGCCTTAAATGTAGTAGGAGAAATACATATACATATATAGTATACATATATAAATGTAAATTTATAAATATATAAGTATACATATATATAAATGCATGATCACATTTACCAATGCAAGTACTTAAAAGAGGGCTATAGAGCTGCTGTAGGATAGGGAAGATTGAAAATCTCATTGCACATTTAAACAGTCATCTAAAGAAGCTGAAAAGTAAAAAGACCAGTAGTGATCAAATAAATAAAGTGACATTTTATTAAACAAAGCAACATAATCAGATTTTATCTTATTCCATTTTAAGAATCAAATTAAATCACCCAGGCAATATCTCAAATTTACAGACAGTAAACCAACTAGAAAGGAAGGTTTATTTATCTATGTGTTTAATAAGTTGTTTATATCTCAATGTAAAAATGATAGTATAAAAAGTACCTACTGAACTGAGATAGGCTAAGCTTTCACTATACTTTAAAAAATGTTTCCACCTCTCTTTATCCATGCAACCATTCTACTTCCATCCGAATATATGACTTCCCTCATCCTCCATGCACATCCCATTGTGCAACTATTTCTTCACTGCACAATGTATCAAGATCAGAAGCTGTACCTAAATAATTGATACCATGATAGAAATACAGCATAAATGACATTCACAAGGATTATGTTCTCATGCTCGATCTAAAAACTTTGAAAAGTATTTGCCTTCAGGGTTCTTGATTATCTCAAACTATAATGTTGCACAGTTACAATGAGGAAGTGGCACATTTAAGAACTGTGAAAGATTTATTTTTGAAAATAACAGAAGGAAAAATTGTGGGCTGTTGAACTATCATATAGAAGAAAAAAAAAATCCATCCCACTCTTTTTGCTATTATATTGTTTGAGAAGTCGCAGTAAATCTTCACTTTGGCTACCATCCTATTTTATTTTACTATAACTATCATCACTTTTACTATGGAATGCTTTATGGGGCACTTTAGCCCTCAGCTCTCTTGCTAAGCGCTTGTACTGATATCACAGGCTCTATCAAGCATTTTAACCAGTTTATTCTTTGCTTTTGGACCATGACGAGAAACCATTATCATG
This sequence comes from Mustela nigripes, assembly GCF_022355385.1. Classification (NCBI taxonomy): domain Eukaryota; kingdom Metazoa; phylum Chordata; class Mammalia; order Carnivora; family Mustelidae; genus Mustela; species Mustela nigripes. The sequence goes on along the minus strand of NC_081563.1, from coordinate 27,833,348 downwards.
GCTTTAAAAAAGAATATTTGGTCATCACATTGCAAGAAAAAAAAATCCTTATTTTAATCACATTTTAGGATATCTCTCCCCATTCTATCATAATAGAAATTTCTATGAGAATAAAACAGCCACAGAAAAGGTAAAGAAGTTCTTGGATGGAAAGAGCTTATGCTATACCAGCATCAGCTAAAGAGCAGGTGACATGAACGGTTGGTGCCTGTTGCTTAGGGCCTGATCCCACAATTACAACTCACAAGTGGCAATGAGGGAAGTGCAAACAGAAATGCTCTCCACTCAGACTCATTTCCTTCAGTTCTTTATTTTGCTCAATATATTTTCTTTCCTGAGTTCCAGAGAGAAAGTTTACAGATGATTTCCGCACTTTCCAACAGAACTGACCCAGAATGTCATCTTTCATCTTCACCAGTAAAAGTCACAATTCCAATAAACTGTTATTATTCTTACTGTCATGAACTGTATCTATCTTGTTTGTTACAATATTCCTGGTAACAAAGATTATGCTAGGTGCAAAACTGTAACCTAATAAATATCTGTTAGGTGAATAAATATATGAATACATATGATGAAAATTATTAGAAATTTATTTATAGTTGTGAACTACCTTAAGAATTGTCCAAAATATCCGATTAAAGACGCAGAAAGAGGGATTTTAAATAGAGAGAAAAACTACTCTAATTTAAGAATTAGGTGATGTTCAGCATCTCTTGAAAGAGTAGCAAATTTATCACCTGTAACAGGGGTTGGCCAACTACAGTCCACTGGCCAAATCTGATTCACAACACATTTTGATAAATAAGACTTCATGGGTACCTAGCCACACTCATATATGCATACACTTCTTTTTATAGTTGCTTCTGTAAATGACTACAGCAGTTGCAGAGTTGCAACAGAGACCATACAGCCTACATAACCTAAATATTTATTGTCTAGCTCTTTACAAAATGTTTGTCAATCCCTGATCTATAAGAAAGACAGAAGTATGTCCACAGGAGGTATGACTCAGACTGACAAATATTGTACAGAGATGAATTCCCATGCTAAATGAATCATCACACCTAGACTCCTACTTTCCATCCTATGGCTACTGATGTGACTCTACCTCTGTTCTTCTTCCTCCATTTATTTAATGGTCCTATCACTCCTGTGCTATATTCCACTCTTAGTTCCAACAGTGAAATGTCAGCTCCCTCTCTATGCATTCTGAAGGAAGAAGTCTCTTCCTCCATTCTAGAACCCCATTCCCTCACTGAATTTCTAGGGCATTGAGTGGGGCATCCACTCTGTTTCCTTGGCTCCATTATCTTTTAGGGTCAGATACCAGCCAGTTTCATGCATTATATATTTGTCAGATCCCTGAAAATATTTGGGTCTGCCTTGCCTGGCCTATGAAAGCTTGTCATATAGACTTAAGCCTCAAGTCTGTTAAGTGAAAGTCTCACACTACATTTATTTATTCTGAAAACCCACTCACCCTTATACTGATTCATAAAACATCGCCCAGTTTCACAGTGAGCCCACAAACTGTTCAAACTCCGGTTTAAGAGAGAAACGTTCTATCACCCTTGGGAAACCCCGGAAGACAAGACCCAAGAGAGACTCGCATAGTTTTATTGCAAAGGGCATTCTTTAGGGCAGGGCAAAGACAGGCTCACCGGTAATTTTTCACATTATGACAAAGCCTGCCTGGAGCACTTGGTCAGAGTTTTCTGAACCCTCATGGCAACTACTTTGTAAAGTTCTTTTTTTTTAAAATAGAAACACACAGGATTTGACTGAAAGGAGATTAAAGATAAAATACTTGGAAAGATAAAAAACTAAAAGTAGCTGGCAACCTTGGATGCATTTGTTCTAAAGAGAAGAATATATGGAGAAGCTCGAAAATGTTGTTAATGAGGCCAAGGCCACTGCCTCTATCCCTCTCTGAGTTTATTAGCTTTGCACAAGGAAAGATGCAATTTAACAATTCCTATTTGAACCCTTAACCTCAATCCTTCTGTCTATAAATATGTGCCACTGCTCAGGAAGGAGAGCAGGGTCTTGGAATGAGTCACCAGCAGCCAACTACCTTCACTGTAAGAAAACTAGCTCACTTTGCTCGTATATACAAATGGGTCAGAGTTAAAACAGCCAAGTAAAAGCCTAATCTTTAAAAGTGGCACAATATAAAAACTGATTTCAAGTGTTCTCTGAGCAAACTAGTTTACATTTTCAAACCTTATCCTGGTCCATGCACTTACCTCTCCAACAGACTATTAGAAGAGCCTCCTTCTGGGACTCTGTTTCTTGTATGACAATTTTCAATCTTTCTGCCACTTGGCTTACAAAACATCTGCCAAAAATACAAAACAAACCATTATATTTTCCTTCAAATAATGACTTTGTGGCCCCTGATCCCTTTGAGATTATGTCCATACTACTTTTCATAACAAATCTGAGAAGACTCCTTTTTCTCTCTCTTAAACCTCTACATTTACCCTGAATGTTCCACAAATATTTGTAATTTTAGTGCGTATAGTTATGTCATCATTCTTGTTTCAAATAACATTCCATTTTCAGGCAATGTTTACTTGACCTATTGATGACATAGGGCACATCTGACCACAACCACCTTATTTAAAGCCTTTTCTTCGTAGACTTCAGGACTACTGAAGAATGACTTGAATGGATCTCCTCATTTCTCTCTGGGCACACACGTAACCCAATCAAAATATAACTAATACATTATCTTACTCCTCACTGCAATACCTTAAGTGTCATCCTGCTCCCTACAAGTCCTCCTGAGCTGGGAACATCATTGCCTCTCTCCAGGCTAGTCTCTCTCACCAATGGTTCAGGCTTGCTTCTGTCTCCATGTGTTTGCATTGGTTGTTCCCGCACCCCCACCCCTGTACTCCACCCCTGCCACCACCACATACAGTTATCTACCTAGCTCATTTCTTTCTCTTTATGGCTTTAAATAAATGTCAGTTTCCCTGACTGTCCTCTGATATTTCCTATTCTGACTGCATTATTTTTCTTGTAGTGCTTACTTTATGTTCATCATACTGCACATATTTTTTTCCTTTTTTTTTTTTTAAGATCTATTTTTACCACTAGAATGTAAGGATCTATTTTTACCACTAGAAAATAAGGGCAATGATTTGTCTCCACAGCTTTATTGCCAGAATCTAGAATATTGTAGACTCTCGTTCGTTGTGTGTTGGGTATATTTACAAAGGAATGACTAAAAGGCTCCAGTCATCTGTGTTTTGTTTGCTTCTACAACCACCTCTTTTGTCATGCCAGTGACTGAGTACTATAGCCTGTTCCTGGAAACCCTAACAAAGGCCAGCTGCTCTTGCTGACTGGACTTCTCTGCTACTTTTCAGCTTTACAAATATCTACTCATTATCAACACCTTCCTGAAGCATTTCTGCTGCTCCTTTGCCTGCATCAGAACCCTATGCAGATGGCTATCACCCAGTACAAAATGTTTTGCAGGCATTTGCTAACTTGTTTGTCTCCCCCATTAGCCTTAAGCTCATGAAGGATATTTAGAAAGTAGATAACAAACACCATGCGAAGCAGAGACATTTTACCCTCTAGCTAACTTCTGCTCAAAGAGATAATATATACGCTAAAAAGTCTGAATGCCTAAGTATTTAGAGTTTAGAATATATAAACAAGTTAGAAGGGAAAAATTATAAAGGTAAAAAACAGAAAGAATGATTTAACATGAATTTTTACTTTTTGGAAAACAAATTACTCATGCAATCATTAATTCAACAAACATTTATTGATGACCTATCCTGGGTTGGACCCTATGCCAGGATGCTGAATGTGAAGGAGAAAAAAACCCCAGCCACCAAGTTTCATGGTACTCACATATGGCCAGAAAGACTTGTAAGAAGTATGTCTGGACCAATTCTCATTTTTCTACTCCAACTGAAATCACTGCCATAAGACAACTCTCTATTCCTAAGAGCAGTTAAATAATGGAATCATTCTTTTTTTTTTTCCACCTAAATTTGATGAAATATCTGGTGTCTGAAATATTCATTAATACTTTTAAATCTCCCAAGAATATCTGAATCTCACAATTTTTTATAAGATGTTCAATTCTAGTTTACATATAAGTGATGTAAAACATGGACAGCTAAACTTAACATACCCACTAAAACTACAAATATTTGTAGAACATTCGGGGTAAATGTAGAGGTTTAAGAGAGGTATGACCTGTTTTGCAAAAATGTGTTAATTATTTTAACAAGTTATTTATTAGGTTTTTATTACATACTAGGGATTTTTTTAGCATAGAGGTCCCAATGAAAGACAAAACAGACAATCTGACCAGATGGAGATTATATTCTGGTATAAAATAAAAACAATACACATTTGATAGATCAAGTGCTGATAAGCTCTATGGGGGAAAAGGAAGCTGGGTGAGGTACTAAGCAGGTAAAAAGGATAGGGGGTATGCTTGTGTTGGACACACTGGAAAGAAATACTAGTTAAACAGAGGGGTTGGAAAAATCTTCTCTTGTATAATTAGACTTCATAAAAAACCTGAAGGAACTGAGGTAGAGAGACATCTGGAGGAATCTGGGGGAAGCAGAAATCTGGGGGAAGAATTAGGGGGGTGTGTGTGGGGGTGTGTGTGTGCATTTCACAACCTCTTGTTACATGAATTTGTTACATGAATTTGTTGTTGTTACATGAATTTGAAATTTATTTTATCCACTCAAGGAAGTTATGTTATATTTTATTTCAAATTAAATTTCATTTTCTTTTTTATAAACTAATTGTTGACTTTGGTGCCTTTCTTGTTGGACCCATTATTAGATTTTCTCAAATGCTGGGAGTCTCTTTTTTGGACATTCACTTTTATTGTAGAGCTTTCCACAAATACTACTTCCATGTATTGCAGATACCCCCAGTGATCACGGGGACAGGATGAAGTATGCATTTGCTGCTCATCTTATGGGTGTGGGATGTGGTACCCATTTTTCTATGTCCCCTTCTAGGCATCCACCTGCCTATTGCCTGCTGATTTGAGGCAGAGCAGTGTGTCTGGTCATTTCTCTTACAGGTACACTGGCCATAACCCTGAAGGCTGTCCGAGAAATCTCCCCTGCTTTCATCTGCTGCTTCCTAAGCAAGTAGCTGCTTTGACCTTTCAGGCAAACCCTCTCTTGTAGAAATGGTGCTCAGTAGTTCCTTCTGTCTTTCAAGGTATCTTCAGACTTTTGGATCCATGAAGTGTACATCTTGTGTCCCAGAGCTCTAGCTAAGTATTCATGTCTTTCCCAGAAATTTAGAGCAGGAAGGAGATGCACATGTTCAGTTGTGTTGATTCAATCACACTAAACATGGTTTCACTAAAGATCATATAAGTGAATGCCTTATAAATTCAGAATAAATGAAACCATAAATGCCTTATAAATGCCATAAATGCCTTATAAATTCAGAATAAATGAAACCAAGCTATAAAATACAATCAAAAGTATATATATATATATATATATCCATATATATATGGTTAAACAGTATAATCTCTGTGATTCCTTATAATTACAAAGACAGGCTACAGATAAAAAAAAATCAGTGAATTTTGTTATATTAAATTTCAATAATTTTATATCATTTTATACTATTTATTTGTTTATCATCCTCTTCTCCCAAACAGGATTTAAGCAGAAATCTCTCCATCCTAAAGTGTTACAGAAATCTTTATTTAGCTTCACCTAAGGAAACTTCTACTAAGGCTTCTTTCCTTTGCCTTTCCCCCATTGTCCATGGATCCTCTCTGCCCTGTGCTGTTCACATCCTTTATGACTGCTGTCAGGGTAGCCGTCCATTCTCTCAGGTCAATTTTTCATTTTTCTCCTCCCTCCCTCCCTTCCTTCCTTCCTTCCTTTTTTTCTTCCTTTCTTCCTTTCTTTGTTTCCTTTTTTTACTAACTGCAGAAAATTAATTCTTTCTACAGTTACTAGAAGTTTTCAGCCAAGGTGAAAACAATGTAAGAATCATCCCAGCATATTAAATAACTGATGCTTTATAGTTAGCACCTTCAATGCACCAATTATAATAGCAAAACTTATGTGAATTTCACTATGTGCCAGGCAGTGTTCTAAGCATTTCACTTATAGTCAGTCATGTAATCCTCACCTCACCACATGGTGAAGCACTATTAGCCCCTTTCACAGGTGGAGTAACTCATTCAAAGAAAGGTTAAGTATTCACTTAGATCATAAGCTAGGAATTACCTGAGCTAAGTAATACACACCAAAGCAACTGTCTTTAGCATTTTGGCTCCTAACACTCTACTCAGTTTCATGACTTTAGGTAATAGGTGAGGATACAGAGAAGGATATGACATGACATGGGTTCCTAGGATTTTACAATATTACAGTAAGTAGTTATATCAGCTCCCTGAAGCCTCCTCTCCTGAAGGTCTACATGCTATGCCTACTCATCTTTATTGAAGTATTAAATGGCAAAACATGTTTGCTAATACAGATTTACAGTATAGTCCTTTCCAGAAGGGTTTACTGAAGCAGCACTGCCCACACTGCAAATTACAGAACAGAGGCTCTGTAGCATGTTAAGTGTAAAAATGACAACAAAGGAATTAATGGTGACATGATAAGGGGCGGGATTAATACTTTAGGGTGAGGAGCTCTGAAAACATCACATAGCAAAAATGCACACTCACAACAGGAGTTTGAATGTGGAGACTAATTCTGAAATAAGGTTTGGAACACCAAAGAATCAATGACTGACATTAGGCTGAGAAGTGTAGATGTGATTTCATAATTTGAAAGAAAGAAAAAGAAAAAAAAAGTAAGTATGGAAATGAAGTTAAATGACTCTAGTTAACTCTCTAGTTAACTGGTGTTGGCTACAGAAAAACTTCAAGCATTCTAGGTTACTGGTCTCTGAGCATACAGAATGCTATACAGCTAATATCTTGTATGGTTCCTTTTATCATTCTGCAAAATTACCTTCAAGATGTCAAGTAGAGGACAATGGCTTAGGATCATAGAATAAACAAGCTCTAATAAAAACCAATTTTGACTCTTATATATGCAAAAGTTGAAGATGTAATTGTCTTTTATTTGGATGGTATAGTACACTGATAATATTTATAAATAAAAATGGAAATGCCCTACTAGAATATAATTATGTGACTTTTCCCCCCAATATAATAAGAGAAGTGAGAGGTTTAATCATAGGGCATTAGTAAAGCACTTAAATCCTCATAAGGATCATTTGAGAGGCTATAATTATATTATACTACTTTAATATCTGGAAAGATAAATCTGTATGCATAATGATATCAGTGTTTAAAGATATAGACTATAATATTTCAATTCATGCAAACAAATTCTCAAATAAAGTTTGTTGTTCATGTTCATAAATAAACATGTCTATTGGAAACTATCAAAATTTTCATCTAGCCTCCAAAATACAAACCTTATTTTAAATATTTTACTTGTAATCTAAGATATTAAAATATAATACACTCCTAATTACTTATATTTGGATTATCTGGAATACCCAGGCACTGTTGCCATCTGTCTACCTGACTTGAGCTATAGGATCCAGATTGAGAAGGACAGTTACAGTGGTGGAGGAAGGTCAAGGAAGGACAGAGAAAAGTTGTTCTTTTTCCCAAGCTCATCTTCACACTTCAAACCAGCTCACTCAGAGGACTGCTTATCAGTTTAGCTGCCAACCTGGCTTTGTTCTGATGGAAACTACCAACCCGAAGTAGAAGATTCAGGTGGTAAGATTTAGGGAAGAGGTTATAAAATACCTTGTAAACAGGTGACTTGGGCAGTGAATTTCATTGCTAGGCAGTCTCTTTCATCCAGCAGTCTTCCGCAGGCATTTTCCATTACTGAGCAAGATCTCACGTCAAAGAATGTGCCTGGGATTAAGTTTGCAAGTGCAGAGAGGAAATGATTTCACCTGGCAGGAAAGAGATTAAATACAGAGTGATAGTTACAGCTAATAATTAAAAGAATACATATGATAATGATAATGTCTAAAATTATAAGGTGAGAATGTCCTAAGAATTAAGCAGGTCCCAAGGACATCATAATGAGTTCCTACTTCTCCCAAATGACTGTTTTACACAAAGCATATAATTTTTGTATGAATCCAGGTAAACATATTAAATCTAGAATTCTTAAATATATTAAAATATTAGTATTAATAAAAAATAAATCCAATATAACATAACAATAACAAAAGTTTCATGACCAATATTTCACTTAGTCATTAAAACAGCTTGTTTTTTTAAAGATTTTATTTATTTATTTGACAGAGAGAGAGAGACAGAGGTCACAAGTAGGCAGAGAGGCAGGCAGAGAGAGGAGGAAGCAGGCTCCTGCTGAGCAGAGAGCCCGATGTGGGGCTCGATCCCAGGACCCTGAGATCATCACCTGAGCCAAAGGCAGAGGCTTAACCCACTGAGCCACCCAGGTCCCCCTAAAACAGCTTTTTTAAGGTAGATATTTAAGCTAATATATTTAGTTTTCAGATTATAATACTGAGATCCAAGGATTGGCAGTTTTATGTCTAAAGCCATCCCACTTAATAATGCTAACACACTTGCAAAAATAACCAATATTCCTAAACTTTTTATCTTTATTTACCCATGCCACACCTGAGAACAATTATTGTTAATGTCATGAAGCACAGCAATTTCAAAATATCAAAACTCTCCAAGCAGAATCTGAATGAATATCATTATTTGGATAAATATATTTTAAAGTCATATTTATAAGAATAAAACTACTAAGAAATAATAAAAATATATCAGTTGACCATCAGTCCTTTCTTTTATAAAACGCAAGAAAATGCTTGAACTGAAAAGTGACATTAATTTTATTTCAATATGTACTGGTGAGTTTTATATTTTATATAAAATATAAAAAATGTTTATTCACTTCCTGATTTATTTGGTATTACTAATTTCTTTAGAACACAACTTAGAAATAATACACACTTGATGACAAAGATGGATTGTTTTTTAAAAGAAATTGTATCAGATGTGGTAAGAGTTTAATAATAGTAAGAAGAACCATAAGAACAAATCAAACTGGTAAATAAATAGAAATTGCCCTTTCAGACCAGAGAAATTATTTATGATAACCTTAAATACCCATTATACTATGCACCAGAATAAATTTCAAATAGATCATAATGTAAATGTTAATAAAAAAAAATACAAATTCTGAAAGATAACTTGATGAATTCCTTTAGAACCCAGGTTTGAAGAAAATCTTTCAAAGTATGACTTCAAGATCCAGAAGACCCTACAAAACCCCCCCAAAATTAATAGCAAAATATACCATAAGCAAAGATAAAAGATAAGTAATGAACTGGGATAAAATTTCACAATCTACACTACAGATAGAAAATTAATCTTCCTTAATGCAAAGTAAAATGTACCATGGTGCTTTTTTCACCTACAAGATTGGCAGATATTCATAAGCTTGATAACAGTCTGCTGGTGAAGGTTGGTAAACAAAAACTCTCATACATTGCTACTGAGAATGAAATATGATAAAACTTTATAGGTTTATGGAAATTTTGGCAATATTGAACCAAATTATGTATGCATTCCTCTTTGTCCCAATAAGTCCTTTCCTAGAATTTTACCCAAATGGTTAACCTCTGCAAACTCAAAATACCACAGGCAAAAGTACATTTGCCATGTGAACATTTTTGTAGCCATGTATATCAAGCTGCCTAGAAAGGAGAAAGGAGACAAATATGGAATAAAGGAAAATAAAAGTTCCATGTTGGATTTGAATGAAAAAAAAAATCAGTCTGAATCTGGTCCATAAAGTCACTTAGAGACAAGATACCTCAGTATCAGCAAGCCCACATAGTGCTGAGATCTTGCTTTCCAGGTAACTTTCCCCAAAAAAAGGACACTGGCAAATGGATGATTCTAGAGTTGGAAAAGTACATCGTAAGCCTAGGAGTGTTCAAGACTTAACAAGTTATGTCAAAACTATACAAAGAAACTTAAAGATTTTCTCACTGGGCAAATTTGAGACAATCTGAACTTCAAATAGAACAGTTAGGGCTAATTGAATTTAAAACACACACACACAAACAAACAAACCAGAATTGCAGCATATTAACAACTACAAAAAAAGATTTATGGGTTCATAATGTAATTTTTTCTAAAGGATGAGAGAGAGAAGGAAAATGAAAGGGAAAGAAAGGAAAAAAGACAGAATAGCAAGGGGACAGGGTGTAAGTCACTTTTTACAGAATGACACTTAAATATAAAAAAAAAAATGGTAGAAGGAGAAGTCATCATTTTTCAATCCTCAGTGTAATAACTGAAATGAGTAATAATCATCAGGATTTAAAGACTGTTGGGGTAAAAAGATGACTTGACTAAATATGACAAAGGAAAAATATCAATTTACATTAGAATCATTTGGTCATCATCAACTAAGTAATAACATTTGACATTAGCAAGAGAGAGGGCACAGCATTACCAACAATGCATTACCAGCATTCAGACAAACAATAACTGTCTTTTGAAGTAATGCAGTAACATTGTTGATTAAATTAAAAGTACACAAATCAGAGATGGTTCTCCTTTTGCTGTTGGACTTGTTTTGCTTCCATTTTGAAGACAAAGCCAATATGTGGCAAGAGCACAGAGCCAAAAGAATGGCAGTAAATCAGGGCCAAAACCCAATTTTGTCACCATGGAAACATATCCTATATATGGACTTTCTGTTATTTGAGATAATACATCCTTTTATGTTTGAGCCAATTGAGGTGGAGTTTATTGTGATCAATGCTTGATTTTTACACACAGAAAGGTGAAAAATGCTCTGTCATCAGTTTCATGGGTTGCACCGATTTTATCCCAAAGAAATCATCAGTTCATATAGATCTCATTTTTTAAAAATATCTGAAGAAAGTAAGCATTTGTTCACAGTGATCTTAATATAGTATGTTTTTTAAAGAATTATTTATTTATTTGACAGACAGAGATCACAAGTAGGCAGAGAAGCAGGAAGAGAGAGAGGAGGAAGCAGGCTCCCTGCTGAGCAGAGAACCCGATACAGGACTCTATCCCAGGACCCTGAGATCATGACCTGAGCCGAAGGCAGAGGCTTAACCCACTGAGCCACTCAGGCGCCCCAATATAGCATTTTAAAGGTACCAAGAATTCTTTATTATGTATAGGCTCAAATAACACAGATTTTCTCCACTGTTCTTTGTCCAGCTGAATATGATCTTAATTTTCCTCACTTTCAATGATAATATGACATAACTAATGTTCACTAATCAATCAACCCTAGAACTAATTAGATAATTAAACAAATGCCAATGCCAATATCTTCTGAAGGTATATATTTTAGTCAAAATCATTTAAGAAAATGTTGAATATGGGGTGCCTGGGTGGCTCAGTGGGTTAAGCCGTTGCCTTCGGCTCAGGTCATGATCTCAGAGTCCTGGGATCGAGTCCCACATCAGGCTCTCTGCTCAGCAGGGAGCCTGCTTCCTCCTCTCTCTCTGCCTGCCTCTCTGCCTACTTGTGATCTCTCTCTGTCAAATAAATAAATAAAATCTTAAAAAAAAAAAAGAAAGAAAGAAAATGTTGAATATATATAACAAGCACACACACAACTTTATATTTAAGCTATAGCAAGTATTACACTTTTATCAGCAATCATTTACCAAATGTTGTATCTTAAGACATCACTAATATGTTCTAGCTTAGCATGTTTTAAACTTTCTTCCATAAAATATTCATGAAAATAGGTTGAAAATAAATACTAAACAGAATATGTCACAACAGTCATTGATATTGGACTGATACTACACCTCATTTTGAAACACAGATGGCCATTCCTAAAATAAACAAACAAAAAAACAAAACAAATCAAAAAACCCATAATATTTGGAAATCACTAGAAATATTTGTGAAAATACCTGCTATATAGGCAAGCCAAATAGATCAATTAGTGCTACAAAGAAGCAAATTGAAATGTATTACTTCCACTTGTATGTGAAATAATATGCTATACCTAAGTTCCTTATTATAATTATAATGACATAAATATTTGTGACCACAATTTTAATTAATCCGGAGCTTATGCTGTGCAGAATACAAGTGTTTCACATAAGTTTTAATTTCTCTTGTCATAAGAAAGGAAAAGGAAGCATTTGCTCATTTTACTCATATGTATAGCTAAGGATGCATTGTTACCAATAAAGTTATCTAATTTGAATTCAGAACTTTATTCATACAACCCAATATAAAATTTATTTCTACAGAAAACCTCATTGATAGTAATCATTTGTTCTGTTATTACAAAGTAATACATGACCTTTATATGACATTCATAAAACACAGAAAAACACACATGCACACAACTACCATGTATTTGCATTGTCCAAAAGTAATCTAGTGTCAATTTTTAACATATCCATATAGGTCTTTCTAGTTTGTTAAAATTGTTTAATTTAAAACACTTTAAAAAATAAAAAAGCACTTTAAATTTATGATAGTAATACCAATATAAACCCATTTTTCACTTCTTAATATTTTATGTACATTTCATATTCTAAAGCACATAATCAATGACTACAAAAATTTAATTCTGTAGCTTTGTTATTATTTTAATTTTTCTCTTAACCTTATTTTATTATAAAAATAATTCATGTTTCTTACCAACCAATTAAAAAAGACTATGTACTATAGGAAAATTAGCATAAATTATCCTAAATTATAACTCTATAGATAATGCCTTAGTAAGTAATGTTTTAGTTTCTTTATATAATATATAATGTATATAATGCTTTAGTTTCTTATGACACTACATTCACACTCATGATTGACAAAAATGGGCATTCAAAAATATTTGAATTTTTTTCACTTAACAATACATTTTAGGGGGCGCCTAGAAGGCTCAGTGGCTTAAAGCCTCTGCCTTTGGCTCAGGTTGTGGTCTCAGGGTCCTTGTATAGAACCCTGCATTGGGCTCTCTGCTCAGTAGGGAGCCTGCTTTCCCCTCTCCCTCTGCCTCTCTGCCTACTTGTGATCTCTGCCTGTCAAATAAATAAATAAAATCTTAAAAAAAATAATACATTTTAGAATTATTTGCAATTTGACAAAACATTGTAGTGGACACCATGTGCACTACACTTCTTAAGTTGTGCATAATGTTCATAGATTGTTAAATAGGTCTCTGGGTGATGGTCTCTTGTCACATCATAATCCCACCTTGACAACCTATACCTTAGAAGTCAACTTAATATTTAATTATCAGTATACCTCATAGGATATAATAGTATAAAAGGAAAGAAAAACAGATGAAATTGGGCTAGAGAGAGAAATATATGCATGCAATCTTACTATAGATCTAATAATAAAATATGGGAAGCTATTACAGACCTTGTTTTCTTTCTTTACTACCCAATTAAAGTTCATTTCCCTTCAGCTCATACTTTCATTGGTTAACGCTTTTTAAAAAACTCTGTGTTGAAACCCAAACTATAATCTTAAAAAAATAATAATAATATTTATGCACATAGCTGTACTGATTTGCTATGGTAGTTCATTAACTGTTTCCAATGTATTTAAAAGTACTGGGAGATGTCTCAGAGGATCTCTTGTGTTTTACATACAACTCCAGTCCAATAGCAGCTCTATTTCTATTTAATAATCAGAATTAATATCTTCATGTAATACCAAAGTTCTCTGTATTGCCTGTAAATTCAGTGGCATAAGGATTCAATTGCCAAGAAGCATCTTGGTATACCTTGGTATATCTTGAATGGCCTGACAGAAGTCCATGTCACTGTGGAAGACCAAAGTATTGAAGATAGGTAATAAGAACTTAAGAGTGGGTTGTTAGTTTCTAACACCCTCTCCCTGATTTTCCCTTCCCCTTTCTGATTTCCAGGCCTTTATATTCTTTCATAGGAGAAAAAGTTCCATAGAATGGTAATTGGTTCAAATAATAGACCTGTTCTGCAGCAGAACATCAAACTCACAGGTTTTTATCACTCCTAGAATTGTTATTCTGCTTCTGGTAGAACATTAAATTGGCTTCTAAGTCAAGTTATTTCAGGGTCAAGGGGTGCATGGTAAGACCTGTGAGTTACATAGGCTTGAGCCTCCTTCATCACTTCTTTTGCTATGAAAGAAATTTCATAGTCAGAAACAGCATTTATTACACCAGACTCATTAAGCCTAGGGAGTGTGATAATGCCATATTATGGGTTCAGCAGAAAAGGTCAATCCATATTCATAGTATACAGCCATTCTAGTGAAAGCACATTTCTGCATCTCCCTTCAAAAAATAAATTTAATGTAAAGTACCTTCCGCTGGGTGGCTGGCTGATATACCCCTGAAAGGATGTTATTGGAGTGAGTATAGAGGAAATTTTAAAAAATAATATGGTTAAATGACTTATTCCTAGAAGTATACAGACCTCAAGACTGAACCTTTAACCCATGGGGAAATTGAACCAGTAGTTTAAAATATTCCCACTAAGAAAATACCAGTCTCAGATAACATTACATCATGAAGCAATAAACAAACAGGAAAAATATAATTCTGATATTAATATTTCAGAGGATAGAAAATAGGAAAATCTGTAACACACAGATGAGGCTAACATAATTTTAATATCAAAATAAAAGGAAACAAAATATAGCATGGGTAATATAACCAGTACTTATCAATTTAAGAGAATGTACATGTGAAAATACAAACAAAATATCAACAAACTCATCAATGTAAAAAATGACACTAAATATAATGGCCTTATGCCAGAGTAGCTAGTTTGGTTTATTATTAGAAAACATACTAATATAATAAGCCAAATGAAATATGTTGGTCTCAATATAAAAAATAATTTTCTACTTCCAACAATATTTATAATGAAAAACAAGCTGGAAGTAGAAGATACAGATTTTAAGAAAGGATATCTATAAAAATTATAGAAAACATTATGCTTAATTTTAAAATGCTAAATGAATTCTCTTTAAGTCAGAGATGGTACAAGAAGCCCATTACCAACACCCTCTTTGACATTTTACTAGATGTCTTATATAACAAAAGATAGAAATTAAATTAAAATTCATATGATTTAAGGGGAGAAATGCATTCTATTAGTCAAATATGTATATTATTGTTTATGCAAGTAAATGAAATTAGTTAATAACTATGAAAGTTAAAGCTAGACTGTTGAAATTATACTAGAGGTAAGATGAATATACATAAATGTACATATATAAATAAACTGCACACAAACAGAAAATTTCATTAAAAGATATTCACCATAGCAATAAAGCATATAAATTACATTACAGTTAGTCTTTAGCTGGTTTTCAGGATATTTTAAAAAATTAAATAGATATCCAATAATCTTAGGTAGGAAGACACACTACCTCAGCAGTATCTGTTCTATGAAATTATATTAATATTAAGGATCTTAAATAGATCCTAAAATTTACATTGGAGGACAAAAGACCAGGGGAAGCTAGGTTGGCTTGAAGAAAAATAAAAAGAGGTTAAGACTTCCAAAATTACAAATATTGTTCATAAACAACAATACTTAAGTCATCATGCTATTGGTCCAGAAGTGGACAAACTGACTAACAGAATGCTGCTGAGGACCCAGTCTAAACTCACACATATATAAGAACCTGAGATATTACAAGACATGGATATGTAGATCAGTGGGGAAAAGACAGGAAAATTTTCAACAAATGGTGGAAGGAAAACGAGTTAATCATGGAGAGACTTAACATACAAAAGGGCAATGACTAGACCACATAGAACAACAGAACTCTGACTCACAATCTCTGCAGGAACTTGTTAGGAAATTAAGTCACAAACTCAGCAGCAGTGGGCCCAGCTTCCATATTTTTCCTCCTCTTCCACCTTTGAATGAACCAGAGAAAGCCAAATATGCTCCCCAAACTAATCACATAGATGTCCCCCTTCTGATTAGCCTGCTTTCAACAATCCTCAGAGCATAACTTTAATGATTTTTTTTTCATTATTATGAAGCTTTTCCCACCTTCTGCCTGCCTTTGAGTCTCTGTCAAATGAAAGTGACAGTGGTAGAGCCCCTTGCTGTAGCAAACTCTGAATGGAAAGCCTCTGTTCTTATTGAGTGATCTTCATTTATTGGCAAACTACATGGAAAGTTTATACTTAGTATGGGATTAATGACTTAAACATGAAAGGCAAAACCTCACAGATTAATTTTTTATGACATCTGGCTAGATAAAAATTTCACAAATGGGACAAAGGGAACAACTTTAGAGGAGTAAATTTTATAGTGAAAGATTCAGAACATATGTTCATTATTTATTAAAAAAAAAAAAACTCTGAAAAAAATACCTGGAAAACAAATAACAAAACACCCTCCAAACTGGAAGAAGACATTTGCAACACAAACAAAAAAAAGTAAGAAAGTATCCAGAGTTTAAGCAAGAATTATACAAAGCAAAAATTTAAAATACTTAAACCAATAAATATGAAAATGGGCAAAGTAAAAGAACACATAGAATAGAAGAAAACACAAAAGTGTCCAAAAGATATACAACCTTATTAGTATCAGAAGAATGCAAATTAAAATAATAATATTGTGTTTGTGAGGATAGAGGATAGAGGATATTGCAGATGGTAGTGTGATTTTTTTATAAAAAAGTTTTAAAAACAGTAAATATGAAGATAGGCATACCTAAGAATCAACATCATCCCTAAATATATGGAAAAAAAATCTTGCAAATGTGTACCAAGATGCATGCACTAGTATATTCATAGAAGCATTATTTATAATCAGACTGAAAACAAAAAAAGTTTCATCATCAGGAGAATAGATCAATATATTTTGATATTTATATCAGAGAAAACAAATAAATTATAGCTAAGCACATCAATATAGATGAACCTAAAAATTTAAACGAGTGAAAAAAAGCCAGTCACAACAATATTCTACATTGAATATAAGTCAAAAACAGACAAAATATATCAATATCATGTTTATAATAGGTACACATATGTGGAAAAGCTTTGATACAACAAAAACATAAAAAGCAAGGGGAAAATTAATGGCAGTTTCAGAATAGACTATGATTTTGGAAGGAAAAAGATGTCTTCTGGGTAGCTCGCAAGGGCTTTAAAGTTGTTAGTATTAGTTTATAAATTGCACTTGATAATGGATAGTTATCTAAGTGCTTATTTTATTAATATACTTAAAACTATGTATTAATCTAATGTACTAGCGTATGTATGTACAATTTATCTTGCAATAAAAAGTGAAAAAAAAAAAAAGCAAACATTACTTATCCCTTAAAAAGTCCTCCCAAAGGCAGAATTACCAATTATGGAAGACCATGGACAACAAAGGTCCTTGAAGATAGAACTAGAGATTGGAGTTTAGCAAAACAAGACACATAATTTTCTGTTAAAACAGAGAACTCTCCCCATTTTGACTAGCTGGATTTTATGTGACCCATAGATCTGTGCCTGCTCTATGTTTTCATTCTTTTTTGTTTGAAATACGGGTTTTGCAGTTATTCCCTGCTTTCTCCATTATCATGTATTGAGTATTTTGGAAACAAATAAGTTGCCTTTTGGCTTATATATAGTTTAATATGAAGTGGGACAATCTGGATCTCATAGCAAAGAAAACAAAGTATAGACTTCTGGTTGGATACAGATACTGGCTTCATGGGACAGAGGTCAGTGTGGTTGTTTTTGTTCATTTGTTTGCCAGTGTGTTTTGAAGTGTTTCTATAGTTACTGGGTATCCAATGGCAGTCATAGTGAAATGGATATTAAAACTTCTTCCTTGCCACTTCTCACTATGGAGGCTAAAGTATAAACAAACAAACACAGAAACAGACTCAAATTCTGGATTACCTTGCATTTAGGAATCGCAAAAAGGTTCGGCACTGGTTCATGAGACTTGCACTGAAGTAAAGCTTATAATTTTCTTATCAAAAGACCCTGTTGTTTCCCTCTATATTCTCCCTTACATGCAGATGTGATGTCTGGGTGGGAAGAATACTAAGTAAGTCAAATGCATAAGTCAAAATTTGTAAGATAGTCGACAAAAAAGAGCAGGGTTGGGGGAATAAAAAATCTGATCTCTGATAGTCCTGTAGAAAAGCTACGTCCATGCCATCCACTTTTTATATTTTTTAAAAACACTATAGCCCCATTTGTCGTTCCTTTGATCTGACAGCATTCCTAGCTGAAATACAATAAAATTAGTTTTGCTTTGTGTCTGTTTTAATGTCTCTGCCTCATCTATGCCACAAAGAATTTCACCTCCCCCTTAGACAGATGTTGCTGGTCACTACCCCCCACTCCTTTACACACATGTTCACTGCAAGGATATTTCCTTAATGTAATGTAATATAGAAGTAGATGCAGAACAGATGAGGTTTGGGAGTGTTTAAAAGGAGAGAGATTTTTTTTAAGATTTTAGTTATTTATTTGACATAGAGAGAGAGAGAGAGATCACATGTAGGCAGAGAAACAGGCAGAGAGAGAGGGGGAAGCAGGCTCCCTGTCGAGCAGAGAGCCCAATGCGAGGCTTGATCCCAGGACTCTGAGATCAAGACCTGCGCTGAAGGCAATGGCTTAACTCACTGAGCCACCCCGGCGCCCCAAAAGGAGAGAGATTTTTGACATGGCTACCTCAAAAAGAGCAACTTCTATTTTTAAAGACAGTGACTATTCAATATGATCTGTTTCAATTCAGCTCTATATATTTTATAGGAAGTGGAGAGTCTTTCCTGATTCTTATTTTATTAATATATGTATTAGTTTTATTTGTGGGATTTTTTTTCCTACCATGCCCTCTGTTTTCATGGGTACCATAGAAGGAGCTAGAGAAGGATGTACTATACACTTTCATCATACACAGATATTATATCTATTCTGTATATCCACATATCCTAAGCCAGGGCTTATATATTAAATAGTGGTATTTTGGCCTTTGTGAATGAAAAGTTAAAGATGTGTTAGGTCAGATTTATTTTCTGCATATTTAAGTTGCAACTGGATTTTTTCTATTAGCTTAAAACAACCAATTTGATCAGTTGTTGGAAAATGTCAGTGCAATTACTGTGTTTTCCTTAATGATTAGGTCACTCTAAGTGTTTTCTGATCTCTCAGTGGCACTGAAAATTCCTCAGATCAAACTTGATTTGGATTTTTCCATTAGAATTGCAAAGACAAAAAATCATTTTTAACCACCCATCTAAAGAGATATTTTTGTGATTCATAAGTTAATAAAACATTTTAAGAAATCCTCAGTCTCCCACTTATTTTACCAAGTTCATTTTAAAAAATAATACTGTACTTATATAGAAATACAATGCTAGTCTTAAGAATCCACTTAGTTGTATTTCAAACCTGTTTCTAGTCACAAAATTAAAAAGAAAGACATTCAGTTCTTGTAAATGAGTATTTATTGGTGTTAAATATCTAGAAATATAATAAGTAAAAGCAAGTATAGGTTCTTGTGTTATCAAATTATGAAACTATACTAATCTAATGAAACAGAAAAATGCTGTGAAGACAGTATTAAGTGCACTTTAGTTCCAGATGCATTTAGCAGAGGAATATGTTGATACATTTTTTTCTTCTATGCTTAAAGGGCTTTAGGTATAGCTTCGGGTTCTAAGTTGTAATTACCATTGTGTGTGGCTGGACATCAATACAATCTGATTGTAAATCTTGGATAATCGTTTTGTGGAGCTAAAACTAACATATTTGGATTTTTTTGTTAGTAGGTGTCTTTATATGGCTCAGAAGAGTTAAGCGTTGTCTTACAACAGACTATAAACATATTTAGAAAATGTCAGTCTCTGCCGCGAAAAGCAAAGTTTTAAATGTTATTCAGTCAGATTCTCACCACTGATAGTCAAGAGGGAGAATAAGGTATTTGAGAGAGATTCTACCTCAGAAACTCATTCTTTTATGTCTTTCCTGCATTAAATTGTGTTTTAATAGGTAAAGTGCTCTGGATCAATTGTTTCATAATGCTGAATTGTAAACATAATGATTTTCTTGGATAGGAGAGGGATGTTTGGAAATGAAATTTGTCTGAAGGGTGATGGACAGATAAGAAATAGCATCATTAACAAATATTTTTTGAGTACCTAGGGTGCACAGAGTTGTGTGCCAGAGAAAGACATAGATGTGCTTTTCTGGTATGAAGTCTGGAAAAGTCCAGGTAACACAGGCAAAATAGGATTCAGGCTTGACATATGTCCTCATTACTTGTCCTTTTCATTTCTCCTTCTTGTCCAATTTCCTACAGTGTGTTTTTATTTTATCATGTGACCCTCCATCCTCTTATTCCCTTTTCACCTTCATTGACTTCTTAAAACATTTAACCAGAATTTAAAATGCACAAATCTAAATATCTGAACTTTTCGTGATGACAGTCATCAGTCTGCCTTCTGAGGTTTCGTATCTTCAGTATTGTACTCATATGAACCATCTATCTTCAGCATTGTACTCATATGAACCATCTATGTTCAGTATTGTACTCATATG
The DNA here is from genome assembly GCF_022355385.1 of Mustela nigripes. Taxonomy (NCBI): domain Eukaryota; kingdom Metazoa; phylum Chordata; class Mammalia; order Carnivora; family Mustelidae; genus Mustela; species Mustela nigripes. The sequence continues at coordinate 27,812,766 of NC_081563.1, read as the reverse complement.
AACCATCTATAGAATTTCGTATCTTCAGTATTGTACTCATGTGAACCATCTATAGAATTTCGTATCTTCAGTATTGTACTCATATGAACCATCTATGTTCAGTATTGTACTCATATGAACCATCTATAGAACCATCTATAGAACTTTTTCTAAGATGGTAGACCAAATCTACTGATTTTTTTTTCTGCCATTTTCCCATAAATGTTCAAGCCAGATCAGAGCAAACATGTTGCCGAAATATCTTGCCAGTGAGGTGAAATTCTCTCTCCACTGTCTGTTCGCTGCTGACACAAGTTCTGCCCTTGAACAGCACAGGCCACATTGTCTTAACACAGTAGATTAAGTAGGGTCTTTATTTTATGTTGAACTTTCTCCCCACTCCCTCTCTGTTCATTCTCTCCCTCTAAGCATTTTCCATTCTAATTAGATGAGTCAATTACTCACACACACAAAAATTCACATATTTAAAGCCAATAGATTTTTCCATCCACTTTTTCGAATGTGACCTTTTAACTCAGTTAAGAGCTTTTCGAAATCCTGCCTTCTTAAAAGCACAGAGAAGGTACTTTCTCATACTTGAGATTCTCCACTCACTCCAATTATGTCTCGGGCAAGTTGTTTGTCCATGTCATAGTTCATTATCTTCACTGCTTTCAACACTTTCCTTTTCCATTTTTCCCTATTTACAATTCCTACTTTCCCTTTTGTTTAGAAGGCAGAATTGAATGATTCAAAGGGCATTCTGAACAGAAGTTAGAAATTGGACTTGCTGAAAGAATTCATTAGGTTTAGTTCTTAGACCGTAAGTCTAAAATCAAAAGAATTCAAAATACAGTTCAGAATGGTAAAGCAGCCAATGGCAGAAGAATTGTGACAATACCAAGTCATAGGTTAAGGAAAATTCTCAAGAGTGTTGTGCAGTCAGCTTTAGCTTTTCATAAACCTAACTATTGACCAGCTTACTATTTCCTGAATTCATATGTTAATGCAGAATGTAAATACAACAAACCTCCAAATCACCCAGGGCATTCTTTGACATGACCAGGTTGTCTCTGTCTTTGAAGACAATGTTGTACAACTCTTTCAAATGTCAGAGGGGTATGGCATTGACTACAGCCAGGAGTCAATATTTACTTCAACCTTCTCACTAGTTATCCTTTCTCTCTTGATGATGTGGTGTACATCAGCAGGGTAACTAATAAAATTAGTTTCAGAGGCAAACATCTAATTTGGGGCCCTCCCCTTTGTCATACATGACTATAGACACACACACACACACACACACACACAGAGAAGACATTTCTATGTTCTCTTGACATTAATATTGGGTTTGTCTAAAGGAAGATTAATTCAGTCTTTGGAGAAGAAACAACTACTGTGATTGACCATAGGGCAGTGGGGAGTCCTTGCCAAAAACACTAACTGTGAGAACTCTAGGCTCTAAGCAGTATGAATGCACATTGTTTGGGCTCACTACTCAGTGTTCTTTGAGATGTTGCCCAGCATGGAGGTTTTGTAAAAGGAAGAGGTTGAGATCAAAACAAAAAATACTGGCAATTTATTTCTCCAAACCAGAAAACAAAAATACTCCTAAGGGTTTACATAGACACTCATGAAATATGTCAGTTACTTTGGCTTAGCTTTATGGCTTATACTAATATCCTTCTCCTGATCCTTAATTAGAAGGATCCTTTCCCTATTTTCTTTCATATTTACATACAGCATTTCAACAGTAAATAAACGTGGTATTAATTTTGCACACTAACCAACAGCCAATAAATTCATTTACATAAAACTAGCCTTTGGAGGAAGAATGAGAACTTAAAAATCTGAGAACTACACACCTTCCTTAGAAGTGGTCTATCAATAGTGAAGTGGAAAGGGCATAAAAGGGAGACTACTGGAAATTACATTTTATTGCTAGGTATGCCCCATCTTTCTTTTCTGGGTGAAATGTTGGAATGCTTATTTTTCTATCCCCATCATAAAATAGTCTGTACCATCACTATAGGTTTTTCATAGATAGATTTTATGAAGTTGAGGAATGTTTTCTCTATCCCTATACTCTGAAGCATTTTAATCAGGAACAGATACTGTATCTTGTCAAATGCTTTTTCTGCATCAACTGAGAGGACCATGTGGTTTTTCTATCTTCTCTTATTGATTTGTTCTATCACATTCATTGATTTGGGAATGTTGAACCACCCTCACATTCCATGGATAAATCCCATCTGATCATGGTGGATAATCTTTTTTTTTTTTTAATATTTTATTTATTTATTTGACTGAGATCACAAGTAGGCAGAGAGGCAGGTAGAGAGAGAGAGGAGGAAGCAGGTTCCCTGCTGAGCAGAGAGCCCGATGTGGGGCTCGATCCCAGGACCCTGAGATCATGACCTGAGCCAAAGGCAGAGGCTTAACCCACTGAGCCACCCAGGTGCCCCATTGGTGGATAATCTTTTTAATATACTATTGGATCCTAAGAGCTAGGATCTTGTTGAGAATCTTGGCATCTGTATTCATCAGGGATATTGGTCTGAAATTCTCCTATTTGGTGAGGTCTTTGCCTGATCTGGGGATCAGGGTAATGCTGGCTTCATAAATAGAGTCTGGAAGTTTTTTTCACAGCTTCAAGAGAATAAGTATTATTGCTTCTTTGAATGTTTGGTAGAATTCCCCAGGGAATCCATCAGGTTCTGGGCTCTTGTTTTTTGGGAGGTTTTTGATCACTGTTCCAATCTCACTACTAGATATTGGTATATTCAGGTTGTCAATTTCTTCCTGATTCAGTTTTGGAAGTTTATAGGTTTCTAGGAATGCAACAATTTCATCTAGGTTGCTTAACTTATTGGCATATAACTGTTCATTGTTTCTATTTCCTTGGTATTAGTCATGATCTCTCCCTTTTCATTCATAATTATATTAATTTGGGTCCTCTCTCTTTTCTTTTGGATTAATTTGGCTAATGGTTTATTGATCTTATTGATTCTTTCATAAAACCAAATTCTAGTTTCGTTGATGTGCTCTAGTGTATCCCTAGTTTCTATCTCGTTCATCTCTGCTCTAATCTTGATTATTTCCCTTCTTGTGTGTGGGATTGGCTTAATTTGTTGTTGATTCTCCAGTTCTTTAAGGTGTAAAGAGAGCTGATGTATTCTGGATTTTTCAGTCTTTGGGGGGGAGGTTTCGATGGATTCCTTCCAAACTTTTTCTTGTGGTTGAGTTCCAGTTTCAAGGCATTGTGGTCTGAGAATATGCAGGAAGTAATCTCAATCTTTTGGTATTAGTTGAATCCTGATTTGTGACCGAGTATGTGGTCTATTCTGGAGAAAATTCCATGTGTACTTGAGAAAAATGAGTATTCTGTTGTTTTAGAGTGGAATGTTCTGTATATATCAATGAGCTAAATCTGGTCCAATGTGTCATTCAATGCTCTTGTTTATTTATTGGTTTTCTGCTTGGATGATCTGTCTATTACTAACAGTGGTGTATTAAGATCCCTTACTATTAAAGTATTCATATCAAAATGACTCTTTATCTTGATTAACAGTTGTCTTATGTAGTTGGAAGGTCCTGTATTGGGGGCATAGATATTTACAATTGTAAATATCATCCTCAATGGGGAAAAGCTGACAGCCTTCCCTTTGAGATCAGGAACACGACAAGGATGTCTACTCTCACCACTGTTGTTCAACATAGCATTAGAAGTACTGGCAACAGCAATAAGACAACAAAAAGAAATAAAAAGTATTCAAATTGGCAAAGAAGAAGTCAAACTCTCTCTCTTCTCAGATCACGTGATACTTCATATGGAAAACCCGAGACTCCACCCCCAAACTACTAGAACTCAGACAGCAATTCAGTAATGTGGCAGGATACAAAATCAATGTACAGAAATAAGTTGCTTTCTTATACATTAACAATTAAAAAATAGAAAGGAAAACTAGAGAATTGATTCCATTTACTATAGCAGCAAGAACCTTAAGATACCTGGGAATAAGCCTAACCAAAGAGGTAAAGGATCTGTACTCAAAGAACTATGGAACACTCATGAAAGAAATTGAAGAAGACACAAAAAAAGATGGAAAAGCATTCCATGCTCATGGATTGGGAGAATAAACATTGTTAAAATGTCTACACTGTCTAGAGCAATCTATACTTTCAAAGCCATCCCTATCAAAATCCCACTAACATTTTTCAAAGAGCTGGAACAAACAATCCTAAAATTTGTATGGAACCAGAAGAGACCCCAAATTGCTAAGAAAATGTTGAAAGAGAAAAACAAACTGGGGGGATCACACTGTCTGATTTCAAGCTTTACTACAAAGCTGTGATCACCAGGACAGCATGGTACTGGCACAAAAACAGACACATAGACCAGTGGAACAGAGTAGAGAGCCCAGATATGGACCCTCAACTCTATGGCCAGATAATCTTTGACAAAGCAGGAAAAAATATATAGTGGAAAAAAGACAGTCTTTTCAATAAATGGTGCTGAGAAAATTGTACAGCTATGGGTAGAAGAATGAAACTCAACCATTCTCTTACACCATATACAAAGGTTAAACTGGAAATAGATAAAAAACCTCAACATGAGGTAGGAATCTATCAAAATCCTAGAGGATAACATAGGCACTAACCTCTTTGACATCAGCTGCAGCAACTTCTTTCAAGATATGTCTCCAAAGGCAAAGGAAACAAAAGTGAAAATGAGCTTTTGGGACTTCATCAAAATCAAAAGCTTCTGCACAGCAAAGGAACCAGTCAACAAAATAAAGATGCAATGCATGGAATGGGAGAAGATATTTGCAAATTATACTACAGACAAAGGGCTGATATCCAAGATCTATAAAGAACTCCTCAAATTCAACACTCAAAAAACAGATAATCAAGTCAAAAAATGTCTTCTCCAAAGAATACATATAGCTGGCTAACAGACACATGAAATAATGTTCATCATCTTTAGCCATCAGGGATATTCAAATCAAAACCACACTGAGATACCATCTTACAGCAGTTAGAATGGACAAAATTAACAATACAGTCAATAAGTGTTGGAGAGAATGTGGAAAAAAGGGACCCCTCTTGAACTGCTGGTGGGAATGCAAGCTAGTGCAGTCAGTTTGGAAAACAGTGTGGAGATTCCTTAAGAAATTAAAAATAGAGCTTCCCTATGACCCTGCAATTGCACTACTGGGTATTTACCCCAAAGATACTGATGTAGTGAAAAGAAGGGCCATCTGTATCCCAATTTCATAGCAGCAATGTCACAGTCGCCAAACTGTGGAAAGAACCAAGATGCCCTTCAATGAACGAATGGATAAAGAAGATATGGTCCATATATAAATGGAGTATTATGCATCCATCGGAAAGGATGAATACCCAACTTTTGTATCAACATGGACAGGACTGGAAGAGATTATGCTGAGTGAAATAAGTCAAGCAAAGAGAATCAATTATCACATGGTTCTCTTACTTATGGAGCATCAAGAACACGGAGGACATTGGGAGAAAGAGAGAAGTGAGTTGGGGGATATTGGAGGGGGAGACAAACCATGAGAGACTGTGGACTCTGAGAGACAAATTGAGGGTTTTGGAGGGGCGGGTGGGGGGTTGGGTCAGCCTGGTGGTGGGTATTGTGGAGGACGAGTACTGGGTGTGGTGCACAATGAATTTTGGAACACTGAAAAGAAATAAAATTACATTAAATTAAAAAAAAATTCTGTGACTAAGTGGAGAGAAATTTGGAGAGCCAAAGAGAGTATTTAAAACAAAAAATGGCTAAGAGTTTTCCAGAGGAAGATTCCGAAAACCAGGTCATCTTATGTATTAGGGAAACACTAATGACATTTTCAAACATCAGTTATAAGGCCAGAAAACAAGTAAACAAATAAAAAGGAATAAAAGATCACAACAGAAGTGAAAAGCAATTCTTTTTTTTTTTTTTTTTTTTTGGTTATTTTTCTTTCTGCCATAATTTACAAAGCACATATTAAATTGTGTGCTGACTATGTAGTAAATACAGTTTCCAAATTTTTATTGTTCTTTTTAGGAGACATGTATAGAGAAGAAGGACTGGGTTCACTATCCTTATTACACTTAGCATGAGTAGAAATAATTATAATTAAGAAGTAATGAAGTGGAGGAGTCAAGATGGTGGAGAAGTAGCAGGCCAAGACTACTTCAGGTAGCAGGAGATCAGCTAGATAGCTTAGCTTATCTAAAGATAGCAAACACCTACAAATCCAACAACAGAATGAAGAAGAAGAACAATAGCAATTCTGAAAGGTAGGACTGGCGGAGAAGTGAATCCAAAGCAATAGGAAGTTTCAATACCAAGGAGAGCAGCGGAATTCCAGAGGAGGAGAAAGCAAAGCACAAAACTCATGGCTTTCTCCCCATGATTATTTAGTCTGGCAGTTAATTTAATTTTTTTTTCCTTTTTCAATTTTTTTTCTCTTCTTTTGCTAATTTTTTTTAACTTTTACCCTTTTTTTTTAACATATCTTAACTAGTTTATCTAAGTTTTTATCTATCTTTTTATCTCCTTTCTCCCCCCTCACAATTTGGATTCTCTTCTGATTTGGTTAAAGCATATTTTCCTGGGGACTTTGTCACCCTTTTAGTATTTTACTTGCTCCTTCATATACTCTTATCTGGACAAAATGACAAGACAGAAAAATTCACCACAAAAAAAAAAAAAGAACAACAAGAGGCAGTACTGAAGGCTAGGGACCTCATCAATACAGACATTGGTAATATGTCAGATCTAGAGTTCAGAATGACAATTCTCAAGGTTCTAGCCGGGGTCGAAAAAGGTATGGGAGATATTAGAGAAACCCTCTCCAGAGATATAAAAGCCCTTTCTGGAGAAATAAAAGAATTAAAATCTAACCAAATTGAAATCAAAAAAGCTATTAATGAGGTACAATCAAAAACGGAGGCTATGGGGGCACCTGGGTGGCTCAGTGGGTAAAGACGCTGCCTTTGGCTCAGGTCATGATCTCAGGGTCCTGGGATGGAGTCCCACATCGGGCTCTTTGCTTAGAGGGAGCCTGCTTCCTCCTCTCTCTCTCTCTGCCGGCCTCTGCCTACTTGTGATCTCTCTCTGTCAAATAAATAAATAAATAAAAATCTTTAAAAAAAATGGAGGCTCTGACTGCTAGGATAAATGAGGCAGAAGAAAGAATTAGTGATATAGAAGACCAAATGACAGAGAATAAAGAAGCTGAGCACAAGAGGGACAGCTACTGGACCACAAGGGCAGAATTTGAGAGATAAGTGACACCATAGTACAAAACAACATTAGAATAATTGGGATTCCAGAAGAAGAAGAAAGAGAGAGGGGAGCAGAAGGTATATTGGAGAGAATTTCCCCAATATGGCAAAGGGAACAAGCATCAAAATCCAGGAGGTACAGAGAACCCCCCTCAAAATCAATAAGAATAGGTCTACACCCCATCACCTAACAGTAAAATTTACAAGTCTTAGTGACAAAGAGAAAATCCTGAAAGCAGCCCGGGAAAAGAAGTCTATAACATACAATGGTAAAAAGATTGGCAGCAGACTTATCCACAGAGACCTGGCAGGCCAGAAAGAGCTGGCATGATATATTCAGAGCACTAAATGAGAGAAACATGCAGCCAAGAATACTATATCCAGCTAGGCTATCATTGAAAATAGAAGGAAAAGATTAAAAGCTTCCAGGACAAACAAAAACTGAAAGAATTTGCAAACACCAAACCAGCTCTACAGGAAATATTGAAAGGGGTCTTCTAAGTAAAGAGAGAGCCTAAAAGTAGTAGATCGGAAAGGAACAGAGACAATATACAGTAACAGTCACCATACAGGCAATACAATGGCACTAAATTCATATCTCTCAATAGTTACCCTGAATGTTAACGGGCTAAATGCCCCCAGTCAAAAGACACAGGGTATCAGAATGGATAAAAAAACAAAACCCATCTATATGTTGCCTACAAGAAACTCATTTTAAACCCGAAGACACCTCCAGATTTAAAGTGAGGAGGTGGAAAAGAATTTA
>NC_081563.1:27772382-27804622 GCF_022355385.1 Mustela nigripes | reverse complement strand
CACACAGGGTATCAGAATGGATAAAAAAACAAAACCCATCTATATGTTGCCTACAAGAAACTCATTTTAAACCCGAAGACACCTCCAGATTTAAAGTGAGGAGGTGGAAAAGAATTTACCATGCTAATGGACATCAGAAGAAAGCAGGAGTGGCAATCCTTATATCAGATCAATTAGATTTTAAGCCAAAGACTATAATAAGAGATGAGAAAGGACACTATATCATACTCAAAGGGTCTGTCCAACAAGATCTAGCAATTTTAAATATCTATGCCCCTAACGTGGGAGCAGCCAACTATATAAACCAATTAATAACAAAATCAAAGAAACACATCAACAATAATACAATAATAGTAGGGGACTTGAACACTCCCCTCACTGAAATGGACAGATCATCCAAGCAAAAGATCAACAAGGACATAAAGGCCTTAAATGACACACTGGACCAGATGGACATCCCAGATATATTTAGAACATTTCATCCCAAAGCAACAGAATACACATTCTTCTCTAGTGCACATAAAACATTCTCCAGAATAGATCACATCCTCGGTCCTAAATCAGGTCTCAACTGGTAGCAAAAGATTGGGATCATTCCCTGCATATTTTCAGACCACAATGCTTTGAAGCTAGGACTCAATCACAAGAGGAAATTTGGAAAGAACACAAATCCTTCTAAAGAATGAATGGGTCAACCAGGAAATTAAAGAAGAATTGAAAAAATTCATGGAAACAAATGATAATGAAAACACAATGGTTCAAAATCTGTGGGACACAACAAAGGCAGCCCTGAAGGGAAAATACATAGCAATACAAGCCTTTCTCAAGAAACAAGAAAGGTCTCAGGTACACAACCTAACTCTACACCTAAAGGAGCTGGTTAAAGAACAAGAAAGAAACCCTAAATCTAGCAGGAGAAGAGAAATCATAAAGATCTGAGCAGAAATCAATGAAAAAGATACAAAAAAAAAAAAAAAAACAGAGCAAATCAACAAAACTGGTTGGAGCTGGTTCTTTTAAAGAATTACTAAGATTGATAAACCCCCGGCCAGACTTATTAAAAAGAAAGATAAAGGACCCAAATAAATAAAATCATGAATGAAAGAAACACCAAAGAAATACAGACAATTATAAGAACATACTATGAGCGACTCTACGCCAACAAATTTGACAATCTGGAAGAAATGGATGCATTCCTAGAGACATAAACTACCACAGCTGAATCAGGAAGAAATAGAAAACCAGAACAGAGCCATAACCAGTAAGGAGATTGAAACAGTCATTAAAAATTCCCAAACAAACAAAAGCCCAGGGCCAGATGGCTTCCAAGGGGCATTCTACCAAACATTTAAAGAAGAACTAATTCTTATTCTCCTGAAACTGTTCCAAAAAATAGAAAGGGAAGGATAACTTGCAAACTCATTTTATGCAGCCAGCATCATCTTGATCCCAAAACCAGACAAGAATCCCATCAAAAAAGAGAACTACAGGGACGTCTGTGTGGCTCAGTTGGTTAAGCAGCTGCCTTCGGCTCAGGTCAGGATCTCAGCGTCCTGGGATTGAGTCCCACATTGGGCTCCTTGCTCAGCAGGGAGCCTGCTTCTCCCTCTGCCTGACATTCTGTCTGCCTGTGCTCGCTCTCTTTCCCTCTCTCTCTCTGATAAATAAATTAAAAATCTTAAAAAAAAAAAAGAGAGAGAGAGAGAGAGAACTACAGACCAATATCCTTGATGAACACAGATCCGAAAATTCTCACCAAAATACTAGCCAATAGGATTCAACTGTACATTAAAAGGATTATTCACCACAACCAAGTGGGATTTATTCCAAGGCTGCAAGGTTGGTTCAATGTCTGCAAATCAATGAATATCATACAATACATTAATAAAAGAAAGAACAAGAACCATATGATACTCTCAATAGATGCTGAAAAAGCATTTGACAAAGTACAGCATCCCTTCCTGATCAAAACTCTTCAAAGTGTAGGGACAGAGGGCACATACCTCAATATTATCAAAGCCATCTATGAAAAACCCACCACAAATATCATTCTCAATGGAAAAAAACTGAAAGCTTTTCTGCGAAGGTCAGGAACACAGCAGGGATGTCCATTATCACCACTGCTATTCAACATAGTACTAGAAGTCCTAGCCTCAGAAATCAGACAACAAAAGGAAATTAAAGGCATCCAAATCAGCAAAGAAGAAGTCAAACTATCACTCTTCACAGATGATATTATACTATATGTGGAAAACCCAAAAGACTCCACTCCAAAACTGCTAGAACTTGTATAGGAATTCAGTAAAGTGTCAAGATATAAAATCAATGCACAGAAATCAGTTGCATTTCTCTACACCAACAACAAGACAGAAGAAAGAGAAATTAAGGAGTCAATCCCATTTACAATTGCACCCCAAACCATAAGATACCTAGGAATACACTTAACCAAAGAGGCAAAGAATCTATACTGAGAAAACTATAAAGTACTCATGAAAGAAATTGAGGAAGACACAAAGAAATGGAAAAATGTCCCATGCCATGGATTGGAAGAATAAATATTGTGAAAATGTCTCTGCCACCGAAAGCAATCTATCACCCCACACCAGTCAGAATGGCTAAAATTAACAAGTCAGGAAATGACAGATGCTGGCAAGGATGCAGAGAAAGGGGAACCCTCCTACACTGTTGGTGGGAATGCAAGCTGGTGCAACCACTCTGGAAAACAGCATGGAGGTTCCTCAAAATGTTGAAAATAGAGCTACTCTATGACCCAGCAATTGCACTACTGGGTATTTACCCTAAAGATACAAATGTAGTGATCCGAAGGGGCACGTGCACCCAAATGTTTATAGCAGCCATGTCTACAATAGTCAAACTATGGAAAGAACCTAGATCTCCATCAACAGATGAATGGATAAAGAAGAGGTGGTATATATACACAATGGAATACTATGCAGCCATCAAAAGAAATGAAATCTTGCCCGTTGTGATGACGTGGATCGAACTAGAGGGTATCATGCTTAGCAAAATAAGTCAATCGGAGAAAGACAACTATCATATGATCTCCCAGATATTGGAAGTAGAGATGCAACATGGGGGGCTAAGAGGGTAGGAGAAGAATAAATGAAACAAGATGGGATTGGGAGGGAGAAAAACCATAAGTAACTCTTAATCTCACAAAACAAACTGAGAGTTGCTGGGGAGAGCCGGGGTTGGAGAAGGGGGTGGGGTTATGGACATTGGGGAGGGTATGTGCTATGGTGAGTGCTGTGAAGTGTGTAAACCTGGCGATTCACAGACCTGTACCACTGGGGTTAAAAATATATTGTTTATTAAAAAAAAAAAAAGAAGTAATGAAGTTTATTGTGGAATATAATTGATAATTTGTATTTCTATCAGTTAAGTCAACTTATTGAACTTGACTTAAATCACGAGTTTGAGAATGCCTATGCCACCTTACTATAAAGGAGTCATTGTTTCTTATAATGAATGTGGTCTGAGCATTCATAAGCATCTTTCACTACATCCAATGTAGCAAAAGATTTGAGTGGAAATTGTCTCAAGTTTCTTTGAGAAGCTTGAGCAGTGGCATACCCTGATCTGGCCAATGAGCCTACTAATATGGGCAGAGACCGGCTTGTTACTATAATCTTGATTTGGTATGTCAAATGGCAACAAAGGCAACTGATTATGCCATAATCCCAAAACAGACACTCCACCAATGCAGTTGACCTTTCCTAGCCAGTCTAGTACTTATCTAACCAACAGATGAGCAGAATTCCCTTTGCTTTTGTAGTATGGAACAGGCTTCAATCCTAGTCATTAGAAATTTCTACTTTTCTTCTCCCTCAGTTTCGCACCATGATGCTAGGTTCTGTGATGAATTACTGAATTCCTTTGCTTGGAAGTATTACTTTGTCATTCAACACTTGATCCTTGGTCTTTTTTTTTTTTTTTACTTTTCCTAGAACAGTAGAATAACATCTGCCAAAAGATCTCTGAAAAGGGTACTAAATCTCAAGGCCTTGGTAAAGGCTGAAGAGATGACTGTGAGAAATCTGAAGCTCCTTAAAAAATAAATATAAAATGTCATACCATTCTAGAATAACTCCCACTTTCTAACTTATCACAGTATCTTGTGACAGAATATTAAATATTTAAAAGCCATGCTAAGAATTTATGGGGAAGACCAAGATTAGCTATGTAAAATTTTCTAAATGCCATGTGCAACCAATTTTAACCCTTGCAATGATTTGTCTGTGCAAGCAGCTCTCTCTTCAAAGTTAAATAATCCACACAGACACACTGAAAAAATTATCGTTAAGCTTACACAGTGGACTGGATTCACCAGAGTGAGAATTTTAATTTTTCTTCCCTTTTTCTTAGGAGGCAAAAAAGAAAAGATGAGAGGGATTTGTCCTAACTGTCCCCAACAGTTATTGAGCAACTTAATAGGTGATAGGTGCTATCTTGAGCACTTGAGAGAGTTATCCTGATTCATCTTCAAAATCCTGGCATAATGCAATTAAGCTAAGGCTTTCATACAGGTCATTATATAAAGCCCACAATGCAATTCTCCTGTAATCAAACTATCCTTCCAAATATTTTATTTTAAACAAGATCATGATACAAAAAAGATTTGTGAAGGACCACATTATATACTAGCAATAAAGAGGAGGATGACAGCAGCATTTGCAAAGCTTTTTTAATAGATTTATTTGTTCACAGTTTGTTTTTCAAATACCTATTAATTATCTGCCTAAACCAAGCTCCATGCATAGAGGTTTGAACAAGACAGAGAAGGACCCTGCCCTTCTAAAACTTTTTTGGTCATAAAGACATGGATATAATTATGTGTGCCAAGAGAAGAACACATGAGATGTGGAAATATATGTGGGTGTAGGGGATCTACATCAACTTAGTAGTCAGAGGAAAAGGCATTTAAACAGAAATTAAATGACAGAAGGGACTGAATAAAGTTCTTCAATGGGAAAGTGCTAGATAGGAACTGGAGACAGAGACAGGAACCAGAATGTGTAGGGCTTCTCAAGCTAGTAGTTAAAGATTTTGAGATTTATCCTAGGGGAGTACAGAAATGAAAACAACTCTGATATGGTAAAAAATAATTACATGGTATTAATTAATCAGTGGAATTTCCACAACGTTGACATAAGTACCAAAAGAAAAAATGTTTGATTCAACCCACATTTCAAAGCTCAGGCACTGACCGTAATCTCATCCTATGACCACTCTTCTGATTAGATCTTCCTCCTCTATCACAATTTCAGTGTAAAGGCTCAGAAAATTGAATTGCAACCTTTTATTTTAGATTTTCCATTTTTAATATTTCTTTATAGAGTTCTTTTTCTTCAGTTTAAATACCTCAATTTTCAAGTTTTCTCAAGTGAAAATCGTATGAGAGACAATTTCTCTTCCTATACCAGTTATCCTTCCTTTATTTAGTCATGTTCTTGTTCAGGGTTTGAAAACCTTTGCAAAGGGCCAAATAGTAAATGTTTTATTATGTATAATAATATGTATAATAATGTATATTATTTCTATACCCTCTACTACAACTCACTATTCTTCCATAATAGCAGAAGCAGCCACAGATAATATGCCAATAAATGGGTTGGGCTATGTGCCAATAAAATGTTATTTACAAAAACAGTTTGCTGAATTTGGGCAGTAGTTATCAAACTCCTACTCCTAACTAATTTACCTCTACCCAGACTATGCAGGGTCTCTCAATATGTTGCTCTTCAGAGCACCCTTCTGGGTTGTGTATACAACCATAATTTACACATCATTGCTCCTATATAATTTGTTCATGTAAGAGTGTACCCTGTTAGTATTATAGACACTGGATTATAGACATGGATTACTGGGTTGACTATGGCTTTGCACTATTACTCATGACAAAGCCCCAAATTTCTGTCCACTGAAAATTTTGTGGCAGATTCCCTACCTAGTGTCCAGTTGTCTTTTGTTCTGGTTTCTGCTTTCCCTCCTTAAAATCATTATTTTACTCTAGTTCCCATGGTTTCTGAATGTCCTGGAATTTACCCAGTTGTCCATGGCTAGTTGAATAAAGTATTGCCTTTAGTTGTTCTTTTTGACAGAGATAATACAGGTATTTTATATATGTAAATTTTTGCACTAAGTTGGCAAGTATTTTTTTCTTGGAATTTTGAAACTATTATGTTTTGTTTAATTTTTCTTGCTCTATCTATATCATGAAATCTGAATCTGACTGCATTTGGATCTACCTCTGACCTTCCAGAATAGCATCAAACTTCATTGCACTCTCGTGGACAATTTCCTATGCTTCAGCACCAGAAGATGGCACCCCCAGAAAATTCCTGTTCCACACAGTGAACTATAGCCACACCCTCTCCAATGACGCTTAAAAATCAGTCTTGGATGAGGTTGGGGGATGGAGGCCCTTCCAAATTTGGTCCTTCCTTGAGCATTCTCTTTTAGCCTTAAAGGTAGTATACAGATCTATTTGCTATTTCTATATTCTTTGGACTTCTCATTTACCAACTTTTGTAATTATCCTTCCTTTACTGGATAATAATATTTTTATATCAGGGTCCACAAACAAAGAGCCAAATATTGTTTGCTACCTGTTTGTAAATAAAGTTCTACTGGAACACAGCCACTTTCATTCACTTGCTTATTTTTATGGCTGTTTCATTCCACAAGGACAGAGTTAAATAGTTGAGTTGAGTAGCTGAAAACCTTATAGCCTGAAAAGCCTAAAATATTTACTAACCTCTTAGACTAAAAAATTTGCCCATCTGTTGTTTATATTAATTTTTCCCTATTCAAATTATGAGTGACTTTTCTATGACTGATATAGATTTGGCAGCAGAAGTGATCCTAGAAGACAAACCTTCAAAGACAGGATGTTTTAGATTGTTTTGGTCATATCCTTGGGTCTGTCAATGGGAAGTGTGTACCAGTAATTCATAAAGTGCAGGAGGTCTCAGTGACTCAAGCTATCTATCTCTAATCATATTGCTTAGGTAGTGTCTGCTAAACAGAGTGAGTGATTAATCTTGTTGACAGAAAGTTTTGCATACTAGATAGTATATTTGTTACTATGTACTGCATTAACTCATTTAATTCTAATGAAAGCCTTTGAAGTGGATAGATACTGTTATCATTCTATATAAAGGAAAGTGAGATAAATCATAAAACCAGCAAGTGTAAGAGTCAGGACTGAATTCATTGTTTTATGACTCAAAGAGTGGAGTGTTATCTACCCTAAGAATCTTGTCTTCCATATTTCTTTTGATTGTTTCCTCTATTGGCATAGCCTAATAGGTCTGGAAATAATGACTGCTATGTAAATTAATTTTCCAAAATGAAAACCTCCATATTTTGCATAAAAATAACAAAATTCATTAATGGCTTTAGATCACAAGACTGTAATAGATTTCTTTTTTTAAAAGATTTTGTTTATTTATTTGACAGAGAGAGAGAGATCACAAGTAGAGAAGCAGGCAGAGGGGGAGGGGGAAGCAGGTTCCTTGCTGAGCAGAGAGCCAGATGTGGGGCTCAATCCTAGAACCCTGGGATCACGACCTGAGCCAAAGGCAGAGGCTTAACCCACTGAGCCACCCAGGCACCCCGACTGTAATAGGTTTCTAAGGAAAATGAATTCATTGTCAACTCAGTTAATTAATAAGCTTTGAAAAAGTTTCTTAGAATGTTCAAGTTAATATGAAATTGAGAAATATAAATACTATATAGTGTATAGTCCATGTTGTCAGGCAATTTACAATCTGGTGATGCTACTTCTGGGGTGTTTTCCAACACCAACAACCAATTTCTGATTCTCCAGACACCAACTTGGGTGTTAGCAAATTAATTCAACTTTGCCACTAACTATCTGGAATTAGCACACACCCCGCAGTTTAAGTGCTCTGTCCTACAGGACAGTCCCCCCACTTCAGATGCCAATCACAAATCCTAGGCCACCCATACTTCTGATCAACTGGCTATAAATCAAGAGTTAACAGGATCTCCTCCTCAGGTTCAATAATTTGCTATCAAACTCACAAAACTTGGGGAAGCATTTCAATTAGGTTTGCTGGTTTATTATAAAGGATATGACTCAGGAACAGCCAGATGGAAAAGATGCATAGAGCAAGGTATTAGAAGGGGAAGTGAGAAGCTTCCATGCCCTATCTGGGCACACCAACTCCCAGGAGTACTCCATGAGTTCACCTACCTAGAAACTCATTAAATCTCCCCCCTTAAATTCCAGACTCCCTGCTTCTCTCCTATATATGGTGAGGCCTCATACTAAATCACATAATTAGCATAACTTAGGTGGAAAGGTACACATTATGAGTAATAAATGATATTCCCATCACTTGGGAAGTTCCAAGCGTTTCAGGGTTTCCAAGGAGCTCTTTGCCAAGATCAGGGACAAAGACAAAATGTGTTTTGTATATACTATACTACTTATCTATATTGTACCTATATTCTGACTAAGAAGTCTTCTGACCTGTCCTAAATGTAGTGACAGTTTATATAAGTTTTAAATATCTAGTAGCCAGTTCAGTTTCGTAATTATGAGGATAATAATTTAACACCTTAAAAAACAAAGCTAAAATGATGTTATTAAGTCTGTGATAATATATTAAACCATAACTATAGTAAGTTTTCATAATTTAAAAAGTGATTCCTATTATTTTGTCTCTGACCTCACCTTTTAGATCTTAATATTAATTACTTAATGTTTTTAAAGTAATTCTAGTGGTATTTCCTATTACACATACTCTTACCTCCTATCTCCTGGTTACTGTGCTTGTCCCACATATGTCCCACATACCTTGCTCTATGTGTTACAGGAAAAATCACCCATTCACAAAAGGGCTAGGTTTCTTCAAGTATTTCTAGTTAATAGATTAATAAACCAGGAAAAAATGTCTTAGGGAAAATATGCCTCAAGTAGATGTTCAAAAAATATATTCTCAAAGAATAGATGTCTGATATATAGTAGAAGTTTACAATATGTGGAATAGATGAATTAAGTTTCTCATTCATAAGGAAAAAAATCACATCCAGATTTTGATTAAAAGATATTTTAATTACATTTTGATACATATTATATTTGGTTAGTGAGGGGGCTGTAATTATTAACTCACATATTTTTTATGAAATAAAATATTATAGAACAATATAGATTATCAAACGGAGAAGGAAAAATAGTAAAATATTCAACACAGGGTTATGCTTACAAGCTTCTGATAATTATAATAATCTGCTAATTGACTTCTCCCCCTCACCCCTTCACAGGACGGTGCCAATTAAAATAAACTACAATTTTGCTATTTGGTCTTTAGCATCAGTGCAGATGTGTTTGAGTTTATGATCAGTTTTCTCAATGTGTTGTCCAATTAACCTCAATGGGAGTGATTCACAGCAAATCCCTGGGGTTCTCTATGAAAGGAAAAGTCAGACAGGCTACTACAGGGGAAAGAGCTTTTATATGTGCTTTAAAGCTTACTTGTGGACTACTCTGATGAAAAACTGGTGCCAGTGGAAGCATCTAACTATTGAGGTAAAAGCTCCCCAGAGTTTCTTTGTAGCTGTTACTGAGGGAGAAGAGATGAACTATAACTGAGACAAAGGGAAATTGGGTACAGTCCTAGTGGGATCTGACTCATCCCATTAAGAGGCTGAGAAAATGTATATAATTGCCCACAAATGAAAAAGGTTTTGGAGGGCTCAAATTAGAGAAATGGGTAACACTGTATTTCAGTCATCAGGATTATTTAATTTGTAATTACTCATATTAACCCAAGAGGTTGACTAACACTGACTATGAAGTAATATTAAAAAATAACTAAATAGATCTTAAAAGATTAAGCCAAGCAGTTTATATTTATACACTCATGTGTATGCCTACAGTTTGGTCATTCATATATCCGTGTGCTCATTTACATATATAGGTATATACATATATATATATATATATATGAAAATATGAGCACTAGATATCAAAACCAAAAGAATATCAAAGATATTCTCAAAAGGCAATCTAGGAAGAAACAGACAATTTTCATAGGACTGAAGTATTGGAGGAAGAAATTATACCAATTCTCCACAATCCATTTCAAAAACCAGAGGCAGAGATACTTCCTTATTCACTCCATGAGGCCAACATTACACAATACCAAAACCTAAGTCATTACAAGAAAACTATAGACCACTATCTCTCAAGAAATTAGACACATAAATCCTCAACAAAATACTAGCAAATTGAGTCCATTTGCAAAAAGGATTATACACCACAAGCAAGAGGAATTGGCTGATGCAACATTAAAATATCAATTAATGCAATACATCATATCAAGAGAATAAAAAGAAAAATCATATAATCATATCGAAAGATACAAAAGAAACCTCTGATAATATCCAACACTCATTCTCAGTAAACTAGGAATATAAGGGACTTCCTCAATTTGACAAAGTATATCTATAAAAAGCCCACAGCTTATATCATAGCTAATGGTAAGAAACTAGAAGTTTTCACATTAAGATCAATTACAAGGCAAGGATGTTTCCTCTCACCACCCTTTTCAATATTATACTGGAAGTCCTAGCCAATGTTATAAGGCAAGGAAAAGAAATAATGGGGTTACATAATGGGAAGGAATATATAAAACTCTTTATATGCAGAGAACATGATCAACTATGTAAAAAATTGAAAAGAATTGACAAAACCCTCTTGACACTAATAAGCGATTATATTGATGTTGTAGGACACAAAATTAATTGCATAAGAGTCAATAATTTTACTTTATAGCAGCAATGAACAAGTAGAATTTGAAATTAAAAACCCCAAAATAAAACTTCTGAGTACAAATCAAGTGAAATATGTATAAGATCTATATGTAGAAAACTATAAAACTCTGATTAAAGAAATCAGATCATTAATAATTTGGGAGATATTCCATGCTTAAAGATAGGAAGATTCAATATATTGTCAAAATGTCAGTTCTCTAAGATTGATCTCTAGATTTAATGAAGTTCAATCAAAATATTGGCTTATTTTATGGATATCGACAACTGATTCTAAAGTTCATACAGAGAGGCAAAAGACCTATAGTAGTCAACAAAATACTGGAGAGGGAAAAGTTGGAGGACTGATACTATGAAGCTATAGTAACCAATACAGTGTAATATTGACAAAAGAATATGTAGATCAATGAAATAGGAGAAACAGCCCAAAAATTGACACACAAAAATAGTCATTTAATCTTTTTTATTGATTTTTTTAAAGATTTTATTTATTTATTTGTCAGAGAGAGAGAGCAAGAGGGAATGACAGCACATGCAGGGGGAGTGGCAGGCAGAGGGAGAAGCAGGCTTCCTGCTGAACAAGGAGCCTACTGTGGAGCTTGATCCCAAGTTCTTGGGATAATAACCTAAGCTGAAGGCAAACACTCAACTAACTGAGCCACCCAGGTGTCCCTCATCATTTGATCTTTGACAAAGGAGCAAAGGCAATATAATGGAGCAATGATAGACTCTGCAACAAATGGTGCTAGAATAACTGGACATCCATATGGCAAAAAAAATAAATCTAGACATTGCCCTTGCACCTTCACAAAAGTTAACTCAAAGGGATCACAGACTTAAATGTAAAAGAAATAATTACAACACTTCTGAAAGATAGAATAGAAAGAAGAAAACCTAGATGACCGTGGGCATCGTAATGACTTTTTAGATACAACACCAAAGGCAGGATCCATGAAATAAATAATTGATAAGCTGAACTTCATTAAAATTAAAAACTTCTGGGAAAGAAATATAAAGAGAATTAGAAGGCAAGCCACAAACTGGGAGAAAATATTTGCAAAAGACATATCTGAAAAGGAACTGCTATCAAAAATATGCAAAGAACTCTTAAAACTCAATAAGGAAACCCGATGAAAAATATGGGCTAAAGACCTTAACAGACACCTCACCAAAGAAGATATACAGATGGCAAAAAGGTACATGAAAATATACTCCATGTCATATGTCATCAATGAAATGCAGATCAGAACAATAAGATACCAGCATAGACCTAATAGATTATCCAAAATCCAGGACACTGACAACACCAAATGCTAGGGAGACTGTAAAACAACAAAAACTGTCACTTGTTGCTGGGGAGAATGCAAAAGTAATACAACCATTGTGGAAGACAGCTTGACATTTTCATACAAAAATAAACATACTCTTACCATATAATCTAGTAATTACATTCCTTGGTATCTATATAAAGGAGTTAAAAATCTGCACAGGGATATTTCTAGCCGCTTTATTCATAATATCAAAACTTGGAAGCAACCAAGATATCCTTCAATAGGTGAGTGGATAATCAAACTGTAGTAGATCTAGACAATAGGATATTATTCAGCACTAAAAGAATAAATAAGCTATCAAGCCATGAAAAGATACGGAGAAACATGAGATTCATATCACTGACTGAAAGAGGCCAATCTGAAAAGGACAAATACAGTATGATTCCAACTATATGACATTCTAGAAGAGGCATAACTATGGATACAACAAAAAGGTCAGTGCTCACGAGGCTTGTGGGTAGGGAGGGATGAATAGGTTGGATACAGAGCAATATACTATACTATATTACACTATTCTCTGTATTGTATAATAATAGTGAATACCTGTCATTATATTTTTTTCCAAACCCACATAATGTAGAAAACCAATGTAAACTATAAACTAAAAGTTATCATGGTGTGCTCAAAAAAATAGACTATATGAGAAAAAAAATTAGAACTAAAAGGTATTTTTTTAAGCCAAAGATAATGAAGAAGGTCAGAGGACAGAAAATCTATGATTTTCACTTTAGGTGTTATAAAAATAATTAAAACATTGAAAACAATAGAAATAACAGAAACTTATGATTAAAAACAACAACAACAGAAAAGTGAATCCATAATGTCAAAACTGGTTCTTTGAAAAGCCCAGTATATTAGATAATGTTTTTAAAAAGTTTAATATATATATATTTCCTTCTTTTATCCATTCTAGAACAGATAGAAAACCTGAGAAATAAGATGACTTGTTTTTAGAATGTAGAGTCAACTTCATAAAAAACCAAAGTAGCAGAGCAAAACAAATAAAAACAAGACAAGTCACCCAAGAACATAAATACAAATAATTAAAGTAAAAAAGGTATTAAATGAATTAAGGAGTCTTAAAATAATTATATCTTTGGCCCAACTAATATTCATTGCTGATATCAACAAAAGGTAAAAAAAAAAATTGAAAATCTAACTGCAACTCACTGTATTAATCACACTGGGAATATATCAGATAAAAAACTCCTTTACTATGACACTTTAATCAAAATTCGTAATATCAATTCAGATCCATTTAAAAGATTTTCCAAATTGTTACCATTAATCAACCCTTAGTTA
Organism: Mustela nigripes; assembly: GCF_022355385.1. Classification (NCBI taxonomy): domain Eukaryota; kingdom Metazoa; phylum Chordata; class Mammalia; order Carnivora; family Mustelidae; genus Mustela; species Mustela nigripes. Next base: position 27,791,165 of record NC_081563.1, on the reverse strand, counting down.
GCTAAGGGAAGAAGGCAATTCTTCAGTTTTATGAAAAGGGAATCCTCCACAAACTCTATCACCATCACATATACTATGTAGAATACATAATAGTGGATGTATGTTATTTATATTCTTGACATGACAGAAATATATAGCTATTCTTCCCTACTCTCTACACATCACAAAAGAAGAAATGACTTTTCCATGTCTATCCCTAATCCTCCTAATGGTTCTCTGCTTTCCATCTGTGTGACAGCTACTCCCAAATATTTAACACATTCCTAGTATTTTCAGTGCATCCCAAACCTGTGTACAGCTGCCTGCCTCATACCTTAACATCCAGGTATGTTCATTACGTCAGTTTGTTGTCTTAATGAAACTGAAAAGCAAATACAGTTGCAGCATAAGGAAACTGAAGCACTCTTTTTAAGTTGGGAAAAGGAGAAGGATGCCCTCTTTCAGTTTCTGTTCAGCACTGTCTCCCAGCAGCTCATCATAAAATAAGAAATAACAAGTTATAGACATTTGCAATAAATAATGCATACTCAACTAATTTTTAAAAATTTTATTTTTTAAATTCCAAGAGCCAATATAATCAACTGTGATAAAAACAATTTATAAGAATTCTTATAAACTAGGGTCAAAACAATAATTTTCACATATGTGCCAGCTATATCAATGGCTGTGGGAAGGAGGAAGACTGTTCATAATGGTACATGATGAGTTTCAGCTTTTCACTCTGTGTTAATATTGTGTCACTTTTTGAAAGGTACATATATGTATGTATTATCCACATAAGAAAGTTTGGCTGCTGTGTGGAGAAGAAAAAAATGTGGAGAGAAAATGAAGGCAATGGGATTTTAAGATAGTTCTTTTAGAAGCCCACAGACTGAACTGAGGTGAAAACAGGAAGAGAGAGACAAGTGAATGTGTTTCACTTTCAAATTGGAATTGACATATTTTAGTTATATAGGTGTTGAGGAAGAATTATTAGAGATAACTCGTGCATGGGGAAGGAAACAGCTATGGATGTTAAGGTATGAGGCAGGCAGCTGAATACAGGGTTGGGATGCACTGAAAACACAAGGAATGTATTAAATATTTGGGAGTAGCTGTCACACAGATGGAAAGCAGAGCATAGTTAAAAGGATTAGGGATATACATATAGAAGTCATTTCTTCTTTTGTGATATGTAGAGAGTAGGGAAGGATGGCTACAGATTTATGTTGTGTCTAACAATGTGAATACCCACAGAAGGCAAAAACCTGTGCATTACAACAGAGATGTGAATTCCTAGAGGTGCAGGTTTTGGGGAAGCCAGACCTGGGTTCCAACACCAACACTGCTACTTATCTGCTGGGTGAGTGACTGAAGGCTAGTTACTTAATTTCTCTGAACATCCCTTTCTTCATATTTATTATTTTTTAGAGATTATTTATTTGAGAGAGAGAGAGAGAAAGAGAGAGCGCACATGCAAGTGGAAGAAAGGGAGGGACAGAAGGAGGGAATCCCCAAGTAGACTCCCTGTTGAGTGTGGTGCCCCATGCAGAGCTCTGTCTCAAAACCCTGAGATCATGTCCTAAGCTTAAACCAAGAGTTGGGCACCCAACTGACTGGGCCATCCAGGTGCCCCTTTCTCCTCATATTTAATGAAAAAAAAAAATTCTGTATCTACCTCATCAGAGGCTTATGATGTTTACTAAACAGTATATATGAAAAGGACAAATTAGGGTCAGTGACACATTGTTACAATTGAGTGAAAGTTTTCTATGATTTTATTAAAGTTCTCTGTGTTAGGATAATGCAGGAAATCCACAACAGGTTCTAATCAGTGCCCATTAAACCATCAATTATGAAACACAAATCAAACTGTACACGTGTTTGACATAGTGTTTGACCCCACTGAATGAATACACGTTTAAATAATTCTAGATTGAATAAAGAAGCAGAACAATTTAGTAATCCACTTAAAAAGTTGCTACCCCATGATTAAAGACAGCATATTATAAAATAATTAAACACCTATTCCTATGAGAAAGCCAATAATATTATTGAGAATCCTTGGATTTTCTTGATTATATATAAATCATAAGGAATTATTGCTTGCTTATATTTAGATATAAATTTGGTTCCATTTCTTTCTGGTCCTTTCCATTTCTTTTGGTTCCAGAACTTTCTCTGGAAAAATGAAGGATCGGATAAAGGGTAAAGGGAAATATTTTTATTCTGAAATAGAAATGTAAATTGGTAGTAGTCATCATAACACCATCTTACTTCTGCCCAGACCTGAATTTGTTTAGTATGTTATAAGAAAAGGAGGGTCTAACTAGTTACCTGCCTTACATAGTGTTATATATTTTTCTCTTTCACAATAGCTTAATGTATGCTTGTTCTTGATTCAGTCTTAGATATTTGCATAACCCCTTACTTTTCAATTTGATATTGCCTAGAGAACTTTTCATAGGGATGTGTCATAGGGAAGTATATTTTCATTCATTTACTCATTCATTCTTCATTCATTTGGTCTATTTGTATCCCGAATAACTTATTTTGAAAACTCTGTTTTATTTTCCCGCTTCTCAAATTCTGTGATCTTTGGTGTAGATTTACAGTGCTCATGCTTTTATACTCTCAGCTAATAAACAGATCTAGCTCTAGCTAGTCCATATTCTGTGTCACACAGGATTCTCTTGCCATGTGATGCTGCTACTCTTGAACACCTGACAAATTTTTTTCATAGAAAGCTCATTATGGACATTTTGGAGGAGAGGAACTTATTTCTTCAAGGAGGTTTAAATCAGGATCTGTCTTCTTAACTTCAACATTACAACAAACAAACAAACAAACCCAAAATATAGAAACTCTCTGTCGAATTTCTGGTTCATTTCATGTGGGATTGGGCTCTTCTCTTGATTTTTAAGTTACTATCAAAGTAATTTGTTAAACTGTTTGATCTCTTCTGCTTTTTCCATTATTAGGTAACATCATTTATTAATATCACACTTCTTAATCCAACAGTTATAATATTTTAAGTTCTTTAGATTTCAAGTGGGTGTGTTTCTACTTTTTTTTTATTATAAGCCAATTAATTGTCACTATCTAAATGAAACAAGTCTCATTAAAATTTATGTTTGTTGGTTGTCAGGTTTTGAAGAATAAAACTGCACTGGAAGCAGGAATTCTGGACCAGAACTTCACCTTTTTTTCATAATGCCTTGAGTTTTCCATAGCATTTTCCCCCATAGAATTTCAAACCAAATCATTTAAGAGGGATCCCATTATTTAAAATATATATGCATATTATCCCAGAAGACAGCTGGCGTAGATGATAGGCCTATATCTACTATCATTTAATCACATGTCCTTGCCAAAATCTATGGCTCTGGAAGGCAGTTTTCTCATTTGAAAGACTTTGAATAGATGGCTTCTAAACTTCATTAGATCTAAAAATCTTGATTGCTTATTCCAGGAAGTGCTTGCTAGGTACAAGAATTTCACCAACTTCAAAAAATATATCTAGGGACCAAAACTATTGTAGTCTTCATTATAAATTAACATCCTACTTTATGGGTATTATTGATTGTCAGCTTCTCTGAATTACCTAAAATTTTTCTATCTTGCTTAACAAAATCTACCCAAATTTTAGGGGTCACTGACATGAATATATGAGTTTTTCCACCCATGGAAAAACCCATATTAGCATGAATTCTAGATCAGAGTAGATTCTATTACAATATACATAGAGATAATCCCACTTCCCAGAGCGACTTTCTTTTTCTTTTTTTTTTTAAGATTTTATTTATTTATTTGACAGAGAGAAATTACAAGTACACTGAGAGGCAGGCAGAGAGAGAGAAGGAAGCAGGCTCCCTGCTGAGCAGAGAGCCCGACGCGGGACTCGATCCCAGGACCCTGAGATCATGACCTGAGCTGAAGGCAGCGGCTTAACCCACTGAGCCACCCAGGCGCCCCCCCCAGAGCGACTTTCTTAATGAGTTTCTTTTTTATATTAGGAAATTAAATATGCCATAAAAATTGAACAATTTTCTTAGATACAGTTTATTTATATTAAATACCAAAGTACAAAATATAAGATATCATTATCTGTAATAATTAGAATGTTAATTTTTTTCTCAGTTGAAGTGTATTTCTTAAGTCTATAATGTTGTGAATTTGTAGGTGTATAGTTCCTTGATTGTTGCATAGAATATACTCCTATATATAAGAGAAATATGTATAAAACAATAATACATCTTAGTTTACATAGTTTTTTTTGCCAAAAGACAACACTTGTTAAAGAAAATTCTGGAACAACTTTTTTAAATCGTTGTTTGAAGGAGATAATATAAACTAGGCGAAATATAACTCAAATAGCCTGGTGTGATAGAAATTGGAAACTTCTGCCTTTTAACTTTCTCTTTAGGTAGGATTTCGTGGTCATTTAATCTAAAAAATTGGGTCTTGATTATTTAAGCTATAAAATTAGAATAGTAGTATTTGTTTTGGAGACTTCAAAATTAAGAACATATGAAATAATGGAAGGAAAAGCATGAGAGAAAAATGTACACAGATTAAAAGAAAATGTTTATTGTTATTGGCATATCACAAATATTTCAGATGAACTCTAATAGATTTGTAGGACACATTTTTTTTCAATACAGTTAAACTTAATTGTCCCTTGTGATTTTTAATGATTTTAAAAACATGAAATGTTAATTTCTAATAGCTCTTTGAATTTATAGCAACTTGCATCTTTTCAAAATTTTTACTTAAATTCAATTAATTACCATAGAGTGTATTATTAGTATCAGAGGTAGAGTTCAGTGATTCATCAGTTGCATATAACACCCAGTGCTCATTTCATCAAGTGCCCTCCTTAATGTCTATCAGCAGGTTACCCCATCACCCCCCTCCAGCAACCCTGTTTGTTTCCTATGATTAAGAGTCTTTTATGGTTTGTCTCGCTCTCTGATTTCGTCTTGTTTTATTTTTCCCCCTCTTCCACTATGGTCCCCTCTGTTTTGTTTCTTAAATTCTGCATATGAGTGAGATCATTTGATAATTGTCTTTCTCTGATTGACTATTTCACTTAGCATAATACCGTCTAATTCATTCAGTTCATTCCAATATTTATCTCATTAAACGTTTCTTTCAATTGTGCTCTGAATATTAACTGTAGACTAGCTAAAATGTATAACAGAAAGTCTATCACAAGTTCATTATTTTCTTATTGATGAGCGGCACAATTTATTTTAGCACATACCTAAGATTAAAAAAAGAAATCATATGCTCAATGTTGAAGTGATTATTTTCAAAGGCTTCAGTTTTCTTGTAAGAACATCCTTCTGAGCTTGTATACATAAGTTTTAAGGGAGACAAGATGTCATCTTTGATAGTTAAGATTTCAGGTAAATATTTTATTATTTTTTAATGTTATTAGTAGCCCCACCCCAATGCAATCAGTTGAAGTAGCTTGGTTATTCTGTATTTTTCTCTTGGTCAACTGTGGTCTATTTTTCATTTGTTTCTAAATTAAAAGTCACTATTATGTAGGAGCAGGGTGTGTGTGTGTGTGCATGCACCTGTGTGAGTGTATTTAAGTACGCTCCATGTTCAATGTGGAGCCCATTGCAGACCTTGGACTCATGACCTTGAGATCAAGACCTGAAGTGAGATCAAGAATCAGAAACTTGAACCAAGTGAGCCACTCAGGGGTCCCTGCAGTATTTTTTAAGAGGGTTTAATATTACATAAAATGAAGCCTTCTTCATCTTCATACAATTTTTGAAATTGTATTAGGGTATATCTTCATTTACCCCATATTTCATAGCACTGTGGCTTTTTAAATAATATTTTGAATTAAATAATTTATTCTCATAATCAGCCTTTTATATTTTATTATAAACATTTAAATATATAAAGTAATGTGATACATATACACTTATGATGAAAATAAGCAATTGTTCACAATTTGTCATATTTGGTTCACCTTTTTTTTTTTTAAAGAAATTCAATGGTAGAGATTCTGATAAAGCCCCAGCTCATTCCTTTAACTCATCAGTCCCCAGAAATTAGTACCATCCTAACATTAATATATATCATATCCATGTGTATTTTGAACTTTTAACTCCCTTGGTCGTATCATTAATTAAACATTCATCTTATATATTTGTAAACATACATGAATGATACACAGAATATATTACTTACTGCTTAACATTTTCACATAACATTAGGGTTTTAAGATATATGTGTTTAAATTTTTAGACTAAGTTATTTCAACTGTCTTTATTTTTCTTACATGAAAAAGACAAATAATTTTGTGTACTCCTATTGCAGACAATTGGGTAATTGGTACCATTTCAAATAGTGATTCAGTTTTTATCTTGTATGTTTTCTTGTGTATATATGTGCATATATGTCTAGAGTAGACACCTAAAAATGGTATTACTGAGGATAAAAAAAATAACTTTTGTGCCTCTTTGGTTAGGTTTATTCCTAGGTATCTTATGGTTTTGGGTGCAATTATAAGTGGGTCCAAAGGGGCACGTGTACCCGAATGTTTATAGCAGCAATGTCCACAATAGCCAAACTATGGAAAGAACCTAGATGTCCATCAACAGATGAATGGATCAAGAAGATGTGGTATATATACACAATGGAATACTATGCAGCCATCAAAATAAATGAAATCTTGCCATTTGCGACAACATGGATGGAACTAGAGCGTATCATGCTTAGTGAAATAAGTCAAGCAGAGAAAGACAACTGTCATATGATCTCCCTGATATGAGGAAGTGGTGATGCAACATGGGGGCTTAAGTGGGTAGGAGAAGAATAAATGAAACAAGATGGGATTGGGAGGGAGACAAACCATAAGTGACTCTTAATCTCACAAAACAAACTGAGGGTTGCTGGGGGGAGGGGGTTTGGGAGAAGGGGGTGGGATTATGGACATTGGGGAGGGTATGTGCTTTGGTGAGTGCTGTGAAGTGTGTAAACCTGGTGATTCACAGACCTGTACCCCTGGGGATAAAAATATATGTTTATAAAAAATAAAAAATTATAAAAAAAATTTAAAAAAATAACTTTTTAGGTTAAATAGATAGGACCAAGTCATTCTTCCAAGTGGTTCTAAAATAAACATACGCTCAACAATAGCTAACAAATCTCATTTTTAAAATGTGAACAACAGTATTTGGTAGTATTTGGTATTTTTTGCCTATGAGAGTGTGCAAACACAGTTCATTTTATTTTAATACATATTTCTTTGACTAGAGAAATGAACATTCTCTCCTGAGTTGGTTGCCAATCCAACTTTCCTCCTCAGAGAATTTTGAAGTTATATAAACAATCTTGTTGGACCTTTATTGGATTTGCTTTCAATTTATTATTTTATTTGGACAGAATGTCCACCTTTACGATATTGAGACTTCCTATGCATGGCCACACTCTTTCTCTATTTATTTAGGTCTTCTTTTATATCTTTCAATAAACTTTTATCATTTTCTCCATGAAGTTCTTATATACCTTTTGCTGTAAATTTATGTCTAATTTTCCATTTATTGTTTTTGTTGCTGGAGTAAATGGTATCTTTTTTTTTTTTTTACTACACTTTTAAGTTTGTTACAGGATAGGAATACAATTACTTTCATTTTTAACTAGCAGCTTTTCTTAACTTTTGTTAGATTTTCTTTGATGAGGGATAATTCTTCTCTATTTATCAGACTTCCAAGGGGAATTTAGAATTTTCTGTCATTTTCCAGACTTAAAAATGAATCATAATGTTTCTTATTAAGTATGATGTTGACTACTATATTTGGTAGCTCAGCTTTACCTCTTTAAGGAATTTCCTATCATTTCCTAGTTTTCTAGGGAGTAACCAGTTTTCAATACTATTGAACTTGATCAAATAGTTTGTGTTCATATGTTCACAATTATTATAAGGAAAATCTAGTTTAAATCTTTCATATGGGGAGTTATATTACAGATACTCCCATATTAAATCATCTTTGCATTCCTGGAATAAAGCCAACGTCATCAGGATATATTTTTAAATAATGGTCAGATTCACTTTATTAAAATTTTATTTAGATTTTTTGTATCTATATTTAAAAATCAGTATAAGCTTATGGCATCTCTGTTTCTACTGTCCTTGTCTGCTTTTGCTATGAAAGTATACTTGTATCTCAGAAGAAGCAATAATATGCTACCTTATTTTTAGTTACTGACATATTGGTTATGAAATATACAAGATATTTTCACTCAAAATAAGGTAAATTAGGCCTTTAAAATCATCTAGGCCCTATGTTTTACAGGAAAAGATTTCTAAATTAAAAATTAATTTATAATGATTTCCAATTTATTGAATTTTTCTTTTTCCTTGATCTTTAAGAAAAATATAAATTTTGTTTGTAACCTTATTTATGTTACTTTTGTCAAATTTATTAACATTTTTGCTCATAAGACGTTAATATTTATTGCATCTGTGTCAATATTGTATTAGTCATCTAAAATTTATTTTTATTTAATGATGTTCTGTATGTTGACTAATTGAACCAATAAAAAATTAAAAATTACAAACAATCAAATTATTTATATTATAAACAAATATAATAAACATTCAAATCTCATTACTTCTTAAAAAAATAAAGTTTATTCCTTTCATCTCTCTCTCTTTCACCTCTCTTTCTCTGTCTATCCTGTTAGAAATGTATATATTTCATTAGTCTTCATAAAACCTACTTTTGGTTTTGTGGGTCTTCTCTATTATTCAGGTATTTTCCATCTGTAAGTGTTCTGTGTTTTATTTCCTTTTTCTACATGAATACTTTATTCCTTTTCTAACCTCGGGTTACAAATCCAACACACTAATTATTGTCTTTTTAACATAACACTGTCTTTCTATAAATACTCCTTTATTTGCACAGTATAAGTTTAGAAATGTACTGCTTTGTGAGTGTTGACACTGAGATCTAAGTATTTCATACTTCTCCTAGCTAATTATTTCTGATCCACAAACAATGAATAAATGTGTATTTAAATTTCAAACTCATATGGGGATATCTGAATACCTATTATTATTCAATTGTATTTTTACTTATGGCTGTCAAAGAATGAGGTCTGTAAGCTATTGTTTCTCTGATAATTATTAAGGTTTACACTTGCTCCAAAATATAGAAATAGTTATTTCTCCTAAATATTCTGAAATACTTTAACATATATGCATTCTCTAACTAGGGACAGGAAAAAAATATGATTTCACTTATATGGAATTTAAGAAACAAAACAAATGAGAAAAGCGGGGAAAAATGAAGAAACAGACTCTTAAATAGAGAATGAACTGATGGTTATTAGAGGGGTGTTGGATGGAAGAATGGGTGAAATGGGTGATGGAGATGAAGGAATGCACTTGTGATGAGCACCAGGTGTTGTATAGAAGTACTGAATCACTATATTGTACACCTGAAGCTAATATTATACTCCATGTCAAGTAATTGGAATTTAAATAAAAACTTTTAAAAAGAAAAGATATATAATTTTATCTCTAGTGCTATTCATTCAATTAATTCCTTGATGTTTGTTCTTATTATTTTTCAATAAGAGAGACAGGTGTATTAATGTTTTATACTATGATTATAGATATATTCATTTCTATTTGAAGTTCTATATTTTTATGTATATCATGTGGGGAGATATAAATTCAGGATTTTATACCTTACTGATTGTTCATTTTATTTCCTTTGAGTAATACACTTCTTCTTATTGACATATTAATTTGTTAGAATGTAACTTCAATTGATATCTCTGGATTTATTTTGGCAACATATTTTGTACTACATATTGTTACCTTTCTCTGATATTCATCATCATTTGGATTAATTCACTTTTATTTTCAGAGTTATTTACTCTCCTCCAGATGTACTGTTTTGAAAATTATGCATTCGATTTCTTTTGGTGTTTATTACTAACAACATCTAAAGTATATTAATGTTTCTTTTGCTTTGGTTACATGGAATTCAGTATGCCTCCATGGCCACTAACCATTTCCATCATCTATATTCTCCATAATTTGGGTATTATTATAATTAATTAATTATTTATTATTATTATTATTAAATTAAAACTTATTTAGAAATATTATTTAGAAATAACTTCTGTTTCTTAATTTCTTTGTACATCTATAGTGCATTCCACTAATTTTTTGCAATGAACATATATGTCAAAATTAAAACAAGATACTATTTCCATTGATCATGTGATAGTTGTAAAACATTTCCCAGAATTCCTTAATACTTCTTCCACCCAGCGTAGTGGTCTATATCCTCTTCCCTCATATCTGAGCTCTGTTACTGACTAACCAGCAGAACCCAGCAGAAATGAGACATAGAGGTTTCTAGGCCCAGAACATTAAAACACACACACACACACACACTAAAACCAAAAAACTTGCATCACCAACTTCCTGTCTCTTGCAACACTTGCTTATGGAACTCAGCCATCATTCTGTGAGAAAGTTCAAGTAACATACAGAGAAAAATATATGGAAAAGAACTAAGGTCCGTGGTCTTCAACCCCTGTGAAGCCTCCCACAAACAGCCAAAAGCAACTGTGATCCATGTGAGTGAATGATTCTAGAAACGGATCAGTCAGCCTCCGGTCAAGCCATTCCACCTGACACTGTGAGGAGCAGATGTGAGCCTTCTTCACTGAGTCCTACAACTATGGGAGCAAAATGAATTGCTATTTTTATTTTTGGGCAACAATAAAAACTATTAAGGGAACTAAAAATTAACCTGTAGACTGGAAGAAAACAATTTGCAAAATCATATATTCAAAGAGGGACTTGTATTTAAACTATATAGAGAATACTCAAAACATACAAAAACAAATAATTTTTAAATGGTAAAAGATAACAGCAAGGCAGACATGAAAGGCAAATAGGCAAATGAAAAGATGCTCAACGTCATTAGTCATCAGGAGAACACAAATTAAAGTCACAGTGATATATACCACTACACAACTGTTAGAAATTTAAAAGAAAACATAGTTAATTAGTATGATAATTTCAAGTGCTGCCAAGGAAGCAGATTAACTACTGCTGAAACTCTGGATTTTGTCATCTTTTTTTGAAGAGTACTTATATTTATTTTTATTTTTAAGTAGGCAGTTAACTTGCTTAACTCACACTGCAAAGTTGTTTGCCTCTGTAGGCAAGAGCTCAAATTTTGGTTTATTTTTTTTAGTGTTGGCTGAGTTGATTGGAGGCTGCCCTACACTTTGTTATATTATAGGATTATCCAGACACTAGGTCAGAGTTCACACAGAGAATTTGTGGTTCTACATTTCTGACTGTCTCCTTTCTTGTATTTTCCTCTTAACTTGCCAGCTCCTATAGTTGTCCTAAATAGACCCTGTCCTCTGCTTCTCTGAGCTAGTAAGACTGCATATTTTCTATTGAGCTTTTAGACACCTTAAATGGTACAAACTGGTGTAGACATTGGTTTACTAGCCAGATAAAATAAGAAACTCATATTATAGCATACCTTCTTCAAAGTATGAACTCCCATACATTCTTTTCCAGCTTTTACTCTTCAGATAGTTTTTTTTTTTTAATGTTTTATCCTGAGTTTATAATTGTTAACTGTAAGAGGGCTGGTTTAATAGACTCTATCTCAACAACACTAAAAGAAATTAAGGGCTGCTTTTTTCTGTACCTCAGCCTTCCTCACTTTAGTCCAATGATCTAATTGCTTTTTACTCTATGTGTCTGAGTAATATATTTTCATCTGAATGAATCATGTCTTTTTAAACTAAGTTCTGTTAGAGTCTACAAAAATGTATCTGTTTTAGCAAATAATTTGAAGGACTTAAAAAATCTTATATAAATTTTCTTTTCCAGATTTATTTCTTGATACTCCAAACCATCATGGCTATTTTTTGAGAGATCAGTGCTTCTAAACTCATGTATAATTTTACATACTTCCACTTCTCTGATAATTAATGTCTCTCTAGTTTAAATGATCTGTCAACCTGATAAAAACCTGTTTGTTCAGTTCAGATATAAGTACCCCACCAGAAAAAAATATTTCTTTTTTACATATACCCCCAATGAATTTTTATTCTTTCTTTAGAAGGAACTTATCACATTGTATGATGGTCTGTAGTGTGTCTGTCTTCTTCAATAAATTGTCCCCTTCTTGAATAGCTCTTCATCTTTGTGCCCAACAGCACCTATTACAATTTGTGCCTCACGGCAAATATTTGACAAATGAATATTTCCATATATATTCCTACATGTTTTCTCCCAAAACCCTTTTAGCTAGATAGGTTTTGATCTTCTCTCCAGATAGGGCTAATCCCTTTTCCTAGTTACTCTGATATCTCAATTACTGGCTTGCAATCTCTCCTTATGGCTCTGATATAATGTTTTTCTTCATTTATGTGCTTCTGCACACACCTATCCTCTGAAATCAACCAAAACATGATCTTTGTCTGGCTCCTGATATGTAAAACTGGTCTTCTAATCCACAACTCAGCTTCCTCTGATCCAACAATTTTATTTGTAGAGTAGCTCAACACTTTCCCACATCTCCCCAAAAATAAGACAAGACTGTGGGAACTTTGACACAATCACACCTTCAAGCATTAACAGTGAAAGCAATCTATAGCTTCTCTCAGCCAACATACAGCTTAAACTCAGTTGGCTTTATTATTATTATTATTATTATAGGGTGGGCTTATTAAGTCATTCAGGTGTAGTAACAGGATTATAGCAATTACCATGCTCAGTCATGTTTGCAATCTCAGTAGTTTTCTGATGTTCACAGAGACAGATAGGTTCTAATTTTTTGCTGGTGTTCATCAGAGGTATTAATTGAATAATCAATGGTTTTGATGAAAAAGGCCTGCCTTTGTGTCATGTGAATTAACATCAACAATGTAAAATAAATCGTGGATACTTAATTCTCTGAATGGAGACTTATTCCCATGGTAAAATTTAATTCACCTGAAAAATTTAAGCTATAAAATATGCCATTTTCCATTAAGTCATTTAAAGGAATTATTGTCAGTGATGTGGATGGCCTTCTCAGTACAGTTTGGGTCCTGGAGTCTAGGTGAGCAAAAAGGACTAGCATATTTTAGACTGGGAAGATACCAGAACAACTGGAAGGACTGAGTTGGTGCCTTGAGTTAGGCAGGACAGCTAATAAAGAGCAGTCTAGTCAGCAAGGTTGTTGCCTACCACCCTGAGTGTGAGGTGAGAGAAAAATTACAGGAACCCAAGGACAGAGCTATAGCTGTAAAACAGTGCTACCAGAAAGGAGCATATGGAACAACTTTCTCTGTTTACAGCTCTCACCAGGTAACACCTATTTGACAGATGATTTGATTTTTTTTTTATTGTCCATTCAGCCAAAGGCTGGGGATGGGAAAGGAACTGCCTCTCACTGCTGCTAATATCTGGGTAACTCGCCATCCTTCATTTTGCACCCTACCTCTACTCAGGTATCTGTAAATATTCATTTCATAAAAATCTACTCCTGTGAAATATCTGTTGGTAAATTCTGCAAATAGCATGCATTATTGTACATTTGAGACTATTTCTGTTTGTTCTATTTGAAACATTTTTTTTCATGGCATTTTCCCTTTCAGGTATATGACTGTATATTAGCCTTGCTTTTGGTTAATTCATTTGAGCAGACTTCTTTTCTCCCTCCCCAAAGTTGAGTGTACCCCAATATAAAAGCTGCTTTCAAATAGTCCACAAATATTCATAGCATCAATTATTCTTTTGAAATCAAGACTCCTAAATATTTACCATGAGATCTTTCATTTGAATGAATCTTGAAATATGGTTATGATATGTGTTCAAAGAATGTCTGTTAGAATCCATGAAATCCTAACTTCTTATCATAACTTTGAATATCCTACCCTAATCTTTAATTCAACTTGTTCAAACTTGTATATGTACTCTATTTTAAGAGTGACCACATTTTATTTTAATTTCTGTATATTTATTTGCTTCCTCAGTCACAAAGTAAGGACCTCAAGGCTATTCTATCTAGTATTTCTATGAATTACAGTTTCTAACACATAAGTTTTTAACAAATACTTAAGTAATTCTAAAACTGATCCATTAACTTCCACAGAAATCATATTCCCCACCAGTTATCCCTACCAAATTCCTCTATACACCTAAATGTAAAATATTAGAATTATTCAAGATAGTTATCATAGATTCAACTAGTCTCCAAATCACATTGATGAAAAAAATTGTTTTAAGATTGTATTTATTTATTTGACAGAGAGAGCTCACAAGCAGGGTGAGCAGCAGAGGGAGAATGCAGCAGGCTTTCCACTGAGCAGGGAGCCCCACATGCGGCTCAATTCCAGGACCCTGAGATCATGACCTGAGCCAAAGGCAGATACTTTAGCCAACTGAGCCCCCAAGGTGCCCCTTATATATTGATGCATTATTAAATGAGATATGTGCTTCTTATTTTGTCTTGTCATTTCCCTTAATATACTTTTTTTTAAAGATTTTATTTGTTTATTTGACAGACAGAGATCACAAGTAGGCAGAGAGGCAGGCAGAGAGAGAGAGAGGGAAGCAGGCTCCCTGCTGAGCAGAGAGCCCGATGCGGAACTCGATCCCAGGACCCTGAGACCATGACCTGAGCCGAAGGCAGCGGCTTAATCGCTGAGCCACCCCTTAATATACTTTTTACTACAAAATATGTGGATTAAGAAATTACATGGATTACGTCTTTGATTATAGGCCTTTCATTTCCATTTCTACCTGTATTCACTTTTGGAACAAACTTCTTGAAAAACTATGCATATTACATCATTCCCAGTCATTGGCTATTCTGCCACAGCTTTGAGTGCTATGAAAATTAGTGAGAGCCATTTGTACTTCCACAGGTGTTATGAGTCACTCCCTGATTGAAAATTGAGCTAAAAATGTAATGCACTCACATAACCTTCCATAACTGGATAGAAACAAGATTATTCCTAAGCAAAATTATTAACATTATTTATTCCATATTCATCTCCTAGACACATAATGAGATAAGAAGCAAGATTATTTATTCATATTATTTCCAATAATTTTTATACTACATGAGTTTGCAGGTATTATTACTCTTATCAGGGATTTTTTTCATTATACCTTTTGTTTAAACTAAATGGTTTGGTAACATTTAATAGAGATAGAAATTTAAGTATTTACCTCATTAGCAAAGTTATCTAATCAATCCACAAAGAATAATTCAATACCAGATATTTATTCACTACCTACTCTATGCCCTGAAGTCACTTTTAGCTTTTAATAATTTAACATTACAGTGTCTACTCAAGTATATGTTAACTTATGATTGAACAGTATGTATGTGACTACGTACTATAAATCTACTTTAATACTAATAAAAAATAGCAAATTCCTTGGTTGTTTAAGATAGAAAAAATTATCACTTTAATTTAAATGCACTGTTTGGTATTTTACATAAATAATTAGAGGTTTAAAAATGTACTACCAATTTGTTTATACTATAAAATGCCTAAGTATCTAAATTATAAATATAGATAGATAGATTTATTACATAATTTAAGTTGGTTATCATGAGCTATTCTCTAGTAGTAAAAATTTCTAGTAGTAGAAAATAGTAGTTTTTTATTTTCTAGTAGAAAACTTGAATTTTCCAGATAGCTATGGCTTCTGTGTAAACTTTAGAGACTGTATTCTATTTCAGTGGATACCTCAAGAAATATACAAAAAGCAAATCACCAAATGGTCGTGGTAAGACTGATATATATAAAAGGGACAGCCATAGACTGCATATGTGAGGAAATGTCTGTGACACAGATTAGGAGAGAAATAAGTCTTTAGAACTACAAGGTGTTTTATTGTTTCTACTATATATTTTGGAAATATACAGAGTACACTGTAAGTGGACAGGGCCTGATATATCTCTATACTATTTTTCCACTGTACAAAATATTGAGTGAGTGAGTTAGGAGTAGAAATATGGCTAGCATTATATCTGCCAAACTATACATTGACATAGTTTAAATCTACCCAGAATAAGGCTCATTTTATAAACTTCTAACTTAAAAAAAATCTTTATCCAAACTCACAAAATAAAGAAAAAACATAAATTTCCATATAAACAAAGGAAAGAGGGACATTACCACAGATCCTACAGACATTCTGAAGCTATTAAAATGGTATTACAAATAGGTTTATGTCAATATTTTAAAATTAAGTTAGGCAAATTACTAGATATTGGCATATCTAATATCATGATCCATGAAAAATAAAAAATCAAAGTACATATTTTCCAGTTAAGAATATGGGTTTAGGTGGGAGGAGTCAAGATGGCGGAGAAGTAGCAGGCTGAGACTACTTCAGGTAGCAGGAGATCAGCTAGATAGCTTATCTAAAGATTGCAAACAACTACAAATCCAACAGGAGATTGAAGAGAAGAAGAACAGCAATTCTAGAAACAGAAAATCGACCACTTTCTGAAAGGTAGGACTGGTGGAGAAGTGAATCCAAAGGATGGGAAGATAGACTGCAGGGGGAGGGGCTGGCTCCCAACAAGCAGCAGAGAAACAGAGCACAAAAATGGGACTCTTAAAAGTCTGTCCCACTGAGGGACATCACTCCAGAGGCTAAACCAGGGTGAAGCCCACCCAGGGTGTGTGGCCCCAGGTCCTGGAAGGTCACAGAAGGATGGAGGGTGTGTGAGTGTCGCAGAGCTTGCAGGTATTAGAATGGGGAAGCCGGCTACAGACACAGAGCCAAGGAGTGAGCTCACAGCTCGGGGTTACCTTGAACCGGTCACAGGCTCAGTGAGCTCAGAGTGCGGCTGGAGGCCAGGGAGATGGGAGTAAATGGGCACTGTTCTCTGAGGGCGCACTGAGGAGTGAGGCTCTGGGCTCCTCTAGGCCAGAGACCAGGAGGTCGCCATTTTCATTCCCGTCCTCCGGAACTCTACGGAAAGCGCTCAGGGAACAAAAGCTCCCAAAAGCGAACCTGAGCAGATTACTCAGCCCAGCCCCCAGTAAGGGCGGTGCAATACCACCTGGGGCAAAGACACTTGAGAATGACTACAACAGGCCACTCCCACAGAAGATCAACAAGAAATCCAGCCAGGACCAAGATCACCTACCAAGGTGAACAGCTTTGAACACCTTTCAATACCAAGGAGAGCAGTGGAATTCAAGAGGAGGAGGAAGCAAAGCACAGAACTCATGGCTTTCTCCCCATGATTATTTAGTCTTGCAGTTAATTTAATTTTTTTTCTTATTCAATTTTTTTCTCTCTTCTTCTGCTAAACTTTTTTTTAACTTTTACGCCTTTTTTTAACATTTTTAAATAGTTTATCATATATATATATATTTTTTATTTTTTCTTTATTTGTTTTCTTTTTTTAATTTTTTTTTCCTTTCTGAGCCTCTTTCTATCCCCTTTCTCCCCCCCTCATAATTTGGGATCTCTTCTGATTTGGTTAAACCATATTTTCCTGGGGTCTTTGCCACCCTTTTAGTATTTTACTTGCTCCTTCATATACTCTTATCTGGACAAAATGACAAGACAGAAAAATTCACCACAAAAAAAGAACAAGAGGCAGTACTGAAGGCTAGGGACCTCATCAATACAGACATTGGTAATATGTCAGATCTAGACTTCAGATTGACAATTCTCAAGGTTGTAGCAGGGCTCAAAAAAGGCATGGGAGATATTAGAGAAGCCCTCTCGGGAGACATAAAAGCCCTTTCTGGAGAAATAAAAGAACGAAAATCTAACCAAATTGAAATAGAAAAAGCTATTAATGAGGTGCAATCAAAAATGGAGGCTCTGACTGCTAGGATAAATGAGGCAAAAGAAAGAATTAGCAATATAGAAGACCAAATGAAAGAGAATAAAGAAGTTGAGCAGAAGAGGGACAAAGAGCTACTGGACCATGAGGGGAGAATTCGAGAGATAAGTGACACCATAAGATGAAACAACATTAAAATAAGTGGGATTCCAGAAGAAGAAGAAAGAGAGAGGGGAGCAGAAGGTATATTGGAGAGAATTATTGGAGGGAATTTCCCCAATATTGCAAAGGGAACAAGCATCAAAATCCAGGAGGTGCAGAGAACCCCCCTCAAAATCAATAAGAATAGGTCTACACCCCGTCACCTAAAAGTAAAATTTACAAGTCTTAGTGACAAAGAGAAAATCCTGAAAGCAGCCCAGGAAAAGAAGTCTGTAACATACAATGGTAAAAAGATTGGCAGCAGACTTATCCACAGAGACCTGGCAGGCCAGAAAGAGCTGGCATGATATATTCAGAGCACTAAATGAGAGAAACATGCAGCCAAGAATACTATATCCAGCTAGGCTATCATTGAAAATAGAAGGATAAGATTAAAAGCTTCCAGGACAAACAAAAACTGAAAGAATTTACAAACACCAAACCAGCTCTACAGGAAATATTGAAAGGGGTCTTCTAAGCAAAGAGAGAGCCTAAAAGTAGTAGATCGGAAAGGAACAGAGACAATATACAGTAACAGTCACCTTACAGGCAATACAATGGCACTAAATTCATATCTCTCAATAGTTACCCTGAATGTTAATGGCTAAATGCCCCCAGTCAAAAGACACAGAGTATCAGAATGGATAAAAAAACAAAACCCATCTATATGTTGCCTACAAGAAACTCATTTTAAACCCGAAGACACCTCAGGATTTAAAGTGAGGGGGTAAAAAAGAATTTACCATGCTAATGGACATCAGAAGAAAGCAGG
>NC_081563.1:27757024-27767382 GCF_022355385.1 Mustela nigripes | reverse complement strand
ATATGTGGAAAACCCAAAAGACTCCACTCCAAAACTGCTAGAACTTGTATAGGAATTGAGTAAAGTGTCAGGGCATAAAATCAATGCACAGAAATCAGTTGCATTTCTCTACACTAACAAGACAGTAGAAAGAGAAATTAAAGAGTCAATCCCATTTACAGTTGCACCCAAAACTATAAGATGCCTAGGAATAAACCTAACCAAAGAGGCTAAGAATCTATACTGAGAAAACTATAAAGTACTCATGAAAGAAATTGAGGAAGACACAAAGAAATGGAAAAATGTTCCAAGCTCCCAGATTGAAAGAATAAATATTGTGAAAATGTCTATGCTACCTAAAGCAGTCTACACATTTAATTCAATTCCTACCAAATACCTTCCTTTTTTTTTTTTTCAAAGAAATGGAACAAATAATCCTAAAATTCTATATGGAACCAGAAAAGACCTCGAATAGTCAAAGGAATATTGAAAAAGAAAGCCAAAGTTGGTGGCATCACAATTTCCGGACTTCAAGCTCTATTACAAAGCTGTCATCATCAAGACAGCATGGTACTGGCACAAAAACAGACACATAGATCAATGGAACAGAATAGAGAGCCCAGAAATAGACCCTCAACTCTATGGTCAACTAATCTTCGACAAAGCAGGAAAGAATGTCCAAAGGAAAAAAGACAACCTCTTCAATAAATGATGTTGGGAAAATTGGACGGCCACATGCAGAAATATGAAATTGGACCATTTCCTTACTCCAAACATGAAAATAGACTCAAAGTGGATGAAGGACCTCAGTGTGAGAAAGGAATCCATCAAAATCCTTGAAGAGAATACGGCAGCAACCTCTTTGACCACAGCTGCTCAAACGTCTTCCTAGGAACATTGCCAAAGGCAAGGGAAGCAAGGGCAAAAATGAACTACTGGTATTTCATCAAGATCAAAATATTTTGCATGGCAAAGGAAACAGTTAATAAAACCAAAAGACAACTGACAGAATGGGAGAAAACATTTGCAAACGACATATCAGATAAAGGGCTAGTATCCAAAATCTATAAAGAACTTAGCAAACTCAACACCCAATGAGCAAATAATCCAATCAAGAAATGGGCAGAGACATTTCTGCAAAGAAGACATCCAGATGGCCAAGAGACACATGAAAATTGCTCCACATCACTTGGCATCAGGGAAATACAAATCAAAACCACAATGAGATACCACCTCACACCAGTCAGAATGGCTAAAATTAACAAGTCAAGAAATGACAGATGCTGGGGAGGATTTGGAGAGAGGGGAACCCTCCTACACTGTTGGTGGGAATGCAAGCTGTTGCAACCACTCTGGAAAACAGTTGGAGGATCATCAATAAAATTGAAAATAGAGCTACCGTAAGACCCAGCAATTGCACTACTGGGTATATATCCTAAAGATACAAACATGGTGCTCCGAAGGGGCACGTGCACCCAAATGTTTATGGCAGTAATGTCCACAATAGCCAACTATGGAAAGAACCTAGATGTCCATCAACAGATGAATGGATAAAGAGGTGGTATATATATACAATGGAATACTATGCAAGAAATGAAATCTTGCCATTTGTGACGACGTGGATGGAACTAGAGGGTATTATGCTTAGTGAAATAAGTCAATTAGAGAAAGACAACTATCATATGATCTCCCTGATATGAGGAAGAGGAGATGCAATGTGGGGGGGTTGGGGGTTAGGAAAAGAAAAAATGAAAGAAGATGGGATTGGGAGGGAGACAAACCATAAAAGACTCAATCTCAAGAAAGGGTTGCTGGGGGGAGGGGAGATGGGAGAGGGTGGTGGGGATATGGACATTCGGGAGGGTATGTACTATGATGCGTGCTGTGAAATGTGTAAACCTGGCAATTCACAGACCTGTACCCCTGGGGATAAAAATACATTATATGTTTATTAAAAAAAAAAAAAAAAAGAAAGAAAGAAAGAAATGCGGGGTGCCTGGGTAGCTCAGTAGGTTAAGACTCTGCCTTTGGCTCAGGTCATGATCTCAAAGTGCTGGGATCGAGTTTGCATCAGGCTCTGTGTTCAGTGGGGAGCCTGCTTCCCCCCTTCTCTCTGCCTACCTCTCTGCCTACTTGTAATCTCTCTCTGCCAAATAAATAAATAAAATCTTTAAAAAAAAGAAATGCAACAAATTATAAATGCATAAGCCTAAAAAATTGTTTCTATATAATAAAAGTAAATATCAGGAAAATTAAAAATAAAATCCATTTAAAGTATCACCAAAATATTTAACACTTAATAATAATACTACTAAAAGAAGTGCATGACCTCTATAGGAATAGCTGGAAAGCATTTCTGTAAGAAATTAAGACTTAAATAAATTGGGGGATACATGTGTCAAGTATTGGAAAAATTAGTATTATAAAAATGATGATTATTTATTGTCAACCAATACAACTGAATTGACAATATGATTTAAAAATTTATACAAAGAGGCAAAAGGCCAAGAAAATCCAGAGGAATCTTGAAGGCAAAGAACAAAGTTAAAAGACTTCCAATAACTGATGTCAAATCTTTTTAAAGCTACAATAATAAGAGAAGTGTTATATTAGCACAAGGATGGGCAAATAGAAAACAGATTATATAAATAGATCTAAATATCATTGAATTTATAACAATGTGTTCATTAAAACACAGTAGAGAGAGAATATTCCTTTTTCAATAAATGATACTAGAACAATTGATTATGGAAAATTATTTATGGAAAAAGAATTTGGACCTCTTCTCTAGAACATAGACCAAAAAGTAATTCTCATATTAAATGTAGATATAAATTTAAAAAATTAAAAATAATGAAAAGAAAGCATAGGAGACCATCTTCAAACCCCTTAGCCTAGGCAAGATGTTTTTAAACAAGGTGCAAAAAGCATTAACCATATTCAAAATTTTAAAAATGGATTTTATCAAAATTAATTCCTGTTTGTCAAAACAAAACACACAATTAAAATTTTAAAAACAAAACAATGTATATTTTGAGGGGATATTTGCAATACAAATATTCAACAAAAGATTTAGAATATCTTGGATTCCTATCTCTCTATCCATCCAGAATACATGAACTCCTACAACACAAGAAAATGATAGTAACCAACTTTTCCTTTCTCAGAATCATATGGTTTTGCTTTTGAGAGAAGAATTAAGTAGGAGATGAGAGCTATGTGAGTTTTTAACCCGTCCTTTAAATGCATAATTTGATTCTAACCTAAAAATTTCAAGAGAAGGAAATCATAAATGTAAATATGTTCTTATGGTCATCTCGAATCTTTTTATCTTCTGATAGCTCTTGAGTTATCCAGGCCTTTTTATAGCACTTTTCTTCTCTAACTAGAACTCTTGAAAAGATGGAACACAGTAATTCATCAAAAATAAAAAAATAAAAAAATAAAAGAGGGAAGAAGAGTAGAGCAAGAGGGAAGGGGGGAGGATTGAGGAGGAGGAAAGGAGAAGAGGTGAAGAAGTAGATCTAAAGAACTAAGACGATTGGTATTTTCAAAGTTCTATGAAATTCTTAAATGTGAATTTTAGTGGGAAGGAGATTATTATGCTTATGTGAGTAAACTTAGCAAATTTGGCCCAGGCTTTAAAATCTTGTAATACACTACACAAAATGCCTTCATTGCCTTATACTCTTTCCTGGCAACTCACTCTTACCTAAGTTTCTTGTTGGCTACTATTACTAATTTATTAAACTGAACCATCAAACATTCTTGCCTAATGTAACTCTAGAGAGGTATCATTGTTTTTCAAGTTCACTGTGACACTTTTATCCTCTTACTCATATTTCCTTATCCTTAGTCCTAAATTTAGTTTTATCAGGTAACTCTGTCTCATCCTCACTTGTTTTGAATTTATAGACCTCCTTATGCATATATCTAACTACTTGATATTTTGCATTGTTCTCTTTTTTCTTTTTACCAAAAATATACCACATACAATGTCCTATAATTTCAGCCAATTCACAAGGCTTTACTATACACTAAATATTTTACCTGTGAACCTTAAAAGAATATATTCATCATACATTAACATTAACATCAAACATTAGCTATCCTTTATGCCTTTAAATATTCTCTTTTCTATTTTTCAAGGTTTATAAGTATTTATCATTTTTTTTAAAGATTTTATTTATTTATTTGTCAGAGAGTGAGAGAGAGAGCAAGCACAGGCATATGGAGAAGCAGGCTCCCTGCTGAGCAAGGAGCCCGATGTGGAACTTGATCTCAGGACACTGGGGATCATGACCTGAGCCGAAGGCAGCTTCTTAACCAACTGAGTCACCTAGGCGTCCCAGTATTTATCATTTAAACTTAGCCTCCCCCATGGGGCACCTGGGTGGCTCAGTTGGTTAAGCGTCTGCCTTTGGCTCAGGTCATGATCACAGGGTCCTGGGATCAAGTCCCACACCCTGCTCCCTGTTCAGCAGGAAACCTGCTTCTCCCTTTGTGCTCTCTCCCACCTCAAATGAATAAATAAAGTCTTCTAAGAAAATAAAATAAACTTATCTTCCCAGGACATGTATACTCTTTCAATAAACTTTATTGAACCTGTATATTAAATCTGTTGACTTAGGAGAGCTTAATGAAAGCAATAAAATGATATAAAGTTTACTGAAGTTTTTGTGTCACAACAGCACATTTAAAATGTATTCTTGGATAGCAATATTATTCCACTTCTTGTTTTATTCCACAGCTCAACCCAGAATCATTTTATTTCCAAAAGTATTTCTCCATATACATTAACTGGCCTATTCTTAACTATCATATCCTCAGGGACCTACACCAGTATTCATCTTCTCTACTGTCTCCTCACATAACTTTTTCTTTTTAAAGATGAGATACATTTCCCTGAACACGTTTCCTCTTGCTTTATTAGTGGCTGCAAAGTGTCCTTTACATTCTGTACCTCTTTTAAGAACTTCTAACTCTACCCTACTGTGTTCATCCAGCACCCAGCATCAACCATGAAATGAAAAAATCCTGTCAATCATCCGATATTTGGTAATTACAAGACAACATATACCCATTTAACTGAATCTGCAAGTTTTCATCTACATGTGTAGCTGACATATTATTAGATGGCATGCCCATCATATGATTGAAAGTGACAAGGTATGGATGTATAACACTTTTAAGTGGCATTTCCGTAGCTTCTAAGTAGGAGCATGTTAGGGCAATTCCTTAACCACTTGTCCTAAAATAATCTCCTTCCATGTGAAGGGAGCTCAATTATTAAGATGCATTTGCCCCTTTTCCATTCCTCTGTTTTTTGGTCTTGGGGAGATGGAGTTATGTACCTGAATTGTCAATTTGGGGGCAAAATCATCTAGGAATGTTCATCTCAAGTCTGCCTTCTTTCTTAGGAAGTGTGTATTTTATGAAACATTTCCATGTCGGGAAGGCCTGTTTTGATCCACAGATGCCTCTGGCAGATGCATTGTCTGTACAGTTCTGAGGTTTAGCCTATATAGCTCTCTTATTTTACTACACACTCAAAATAAAATTGAATCCATCATAAAAGTAATACTTTACCTCCATCTGTATTGTGTTTTGTTGAGTTTAGAAGACTTGAAGCTTCATTAGCAAAGCAATCAAACCACATATTTTTAGTTAGATTGTATGTTTATCGTCATCCTATAAATATGTAATTGTGGGGGGAGGGGCCATCTACAGAACGGGAGACACTGGCTAAAGTACTCAGCTCTAATAACAAAAACAGTAACCAAAATAAATAAATAAATAAATAAAACCTTTGACTAAAAGCTGTCAACATGTTTTGATTGTTAATGCTTGCCATGAAAAATCCTAATAGAAGCTCATTGTGGGCTTCCCCATTCTATGAGAGTTTCCCCTTCAATGGAAACAAATTGCTACAGTTTTTATTAATGACTCATTTAAGCTAGAGACAGAGCCAACACTTAGTTTAGAGACAGAGCCAACACACAGATGCCCCCCCATGATGTTTGATTAACTGTCCTTCAAATCTTTAGCAGTTTCTTTCAACAAAAAGCCTTCCCTGATTATTCTATTTAAATGCAAACTCTCCACCCTGCTCTAGCAATCCAAGAGCATCATTCATTTCCATGGGACTTAACACCTTCTAAAATAGTTATTAAGTTATTTATTTTGTTTACTCTCTCTTTCTCTTCACTAGAAGATAAGTTAGCACAGTGTCTCCTAATTGATGTCTTTAATAAGTGTTTGTTGAATAAATGATCCTTACGTTTATCCAATTTGGATAAAACCCTTTGAGCAGTGGGTTAAAATTTCTCAGTTGATGGCTGTGTATAGACTCACAGATAAGGTGTATTACTAATTAGGTCTGGTTTTCATGCCTCACAAATAGTTTGAATAATTTTCCGGAAGGCCTTGAGGTTTCATTAGGGCTCAGAATGCTAGAGATCATATACAAGTAAGTAGAAATCCCAGGAAACCTCCACATAATTCAATGTTCATAGTCATCTGATCTGAGGTGGTCTAGCATTGGTTGAGATCTCTTACCCCTACTACTTAATAAAATATTCTGTCCTTTACACCATAATCTGGTGTCTTTATTGTGCTTTCATATCAGGTGCTTTCAAGGAGCCAAACTGGCCATTACAAAATAATTTAGCTTCACACAGAGTTGAACAAACATGTGGTAGAAAGCAACTACATATCATTGCCCTTCCTTTCATGCATAGATCTCAAAATAGAGAACAAATTCTATGAATTTTTAGAAACAGGCCCTCCTCAAAGTCCAAATTTCACTTTCTTCAGGGTTAGAAAGAATGGTCTGTGGTGAGAACCTAAAAGTCTGCAACATATCTGCAACATAAAGATCAGCAACTCCCTGAAAATTGCAGAGGAGTGGACTCTTGGCTTTCTGAAAATAAGAATCTTGTTCCCCTACTGAGAACATGCATATCAAACACTGCAACAATGGTCCAGATAAATCTCCTCACCTAATGATTTTATCACCCATGCTTTCACTTTAAGAGCTAGTAATTTTTATTTTATAAATTTATCCTTGAGTTTGGAGTCATTACTTTTACTTTACTGCATTGTTTAATTCATTCAGCAGTATTAGATATGGGAATCAATAGCTTGAAAAATTTCTTTAAAGAAAAGTGATTCTCAATAGAAAAATATGGTTTCTAGTTAGAAGCTCACAAAACTCTCATGAGTAATTATTATATAAAATCCCATTAGCAAATGTGAAGACAATAAAAGTGTATTATTTTAGTCCTCATTTTAGTCATCAGTTCTATTAAGCATCTCAATTAATGTCCTTCAACTCTTAATTATTATGAACTTTGTGGGATAAGTGACCCAACATTCCATCTGCCCTATTCATTCCTAATTTAAGTTGGAATAGTACTCAAATTCTAGAAGAAAAAAAGAAGAAAAGGTTGTAGGAAACCTGAGGCTAGCAACATATATAAATCATTCAATTATTCAAAATAGAACAAGAAAAAGAACATATATAACAGATGTGATGGTCTATAGCAAGGGTTGGAAAACTTTGCCTTAAAACCTAGAGTAAACATTTTAGGCTTTGTCAGCAATACAGCCTTTGTGGCAATTATAACTCTACCATTATAGCACAAAAACAGTCATAGATAATACTAAACAAAAGCGACTCTATTAAAAAAAATAAACCTGCTTTATTTATAAAAGCAATATTTATTTATATTGGCAGTCTGGATTTGGTCTATCAGCTATAGTTTGCCATTACCTGGATTAAAAAATTATTATCCCAGAAAGAAAAATTATGGCATAAGTTTAATTCACCTACCTTAAATTTACAGCTCTAATTTTGTGGCAGTCATATATATATTCCAAATGCGTCATAAATATTAGCTTAAAATTGCTCAGAACTATTCTACTAGTCCCATTTAACACATGGAGAATTTGGTTGGGTAAAGAAGTTAGGTAATCTCTGTATTCATTTCTTAGAGCTGTCATGACAAATTATTATAAACTGAGTGGGTTAAAATAACAGCAATTTGTTTTCATAAATTTGGAGGCTAATTTTCTGGAATAAAGGAATTGGCAGTGCTATGGTTTCTCTGAAAGCTTTAGAAGATGATCCTTCCTTGCCTTTTTTTTTTTTTAAGATTTTTATTTATTTATTTGACAGAGAGAAATCACAAGTAGACGGAGAGGCAGGCAGAGAGAGAGAGAGAAGTAGGCTCCCTGCTGAGCAGAGAGCCCAATGCGGGACTCGATCCCAGGACCCTGAGATCATGACCCGAGCCGAAGGCAGCGGCTTAACCCACTGAGCCACCCAGGTGCCCTTTCCTTGCCTTTTTAAAATTTCTGACCAGTGTCTACAATTCTTGGCATTCACTTCAATCTCTGCTTCTGTCACCACGTGGCATTATCTGAATGTGTCTACCTGTCTTTTTTCTTTTGTTCTTATAAGGACACCAGTCATATTAGATTAGAGCTCACCCTAATCCTATATGACCTCATCCGAATTTGATTACATCTACAAAGATCCTATATCCAAAGGTCAAAGTACTGGGGGGTTAGGATTTTAAAATGTATTTTGGGGTACACAATTCAACCAAAACACTGCCTACTAATATTTCACATTATCTTAATAGTATACAGTCATAGGTACACAACATTGATGATGTTTTCAGTAGAAGCAGAATTGGAAGAATATTTAATATCCTATTATTTCATAAAATACTGGTAGTAGATACAATCATCAGAAGTTATTATCAACAGTTATATGCTAATAAGCTAAGCAACCTAGATGAAATGGATGCATTCCTGGAAAAATATAAACTCCCAAAATTGAACCAGGAAGAAACTGACAACCTGAATAGACCAATATCTAGTAACAAAATTGAGCAGTGATCAAAAACCTCCCAAAAAACAAGAGCCCAGGACCTGATGGATTCCCTGGGGAATTCTACCAAACATTCAAAGAAGAAATAATACCGCCTGTCACGCGGGAGACCGGGGTTCAATTCCCCGACGGGGAGCCAGATGTTGGGGTCGATTCCACGTTAAAACATGTTAACCCCCTAGGGCCTGCCTGGGCCTGCTTAGCCATAGTGACTCCATGTTGCCTAGGTAGACATTTTGTTGTCTAGAAAAGTTAATGCTCTCCGTTCCAGGTAACTGTTACTAAAACACAACACATAAAACAAGGTAACTGTTACTAAAACACACACTTAAAACAAGGCCATTTTGTTGTTTAATAAATGCCTCAACAGTTACTAGTATTGGTTCCAGGTAACCGTTACTAAAACACACAGGTAGGAGACATCCAATCAGCCAAAGCCACATATGCAGATGTCTGCAATTGTGCCCTATAAAAACTAGCCTGTAAGACCAAGGGGCGTCACTCTCTTTGGAGGCGGCCCTGGCCGGTCAGTCTGACTTCTAATGCTTGGCATAGAATAAAGCTTTACACAACTTTCACTTTTTCTCAGCCTCATTTCCCTGGCCGGTCAGCCTAACTTCTAATGCTTGGCATAGAATAAGGCTTTGCATAACTTTATCTCAGTCTCATTCCTTTGATAACGGACCCAACAACCAGTGATATTGGTCTGAAATTCTCCTTTTTGATAGGGTCTTTGCCTGGTTTGGGGATCAGGGTAATGCTGGCTTCATAAAAAGAGTCTGGAAGTTTTCCTTCTGCTTCAATTTTTTGAAACAGTTTCAGGAGAACAGGTGTTATTTCTTCCTTGAAAGTTTGGTAGAATTCTCCAGGGAATCCATCAGGTTCTGGGCTCTTGTTTTTTTGGAGGTTATTGATCACTGCTTCAATTTCGTTACTAGATATTGGTCTATTCAGGTTGTCAATTTCTTCCTGGTTTAATTTTGGGAGTTTATAGTTTTCCAGGAATGCATCCATTTCATCTAGGTTGCTTAGCTTATTGGCATATAACTGTTGATAATAACTTCTGATGATTGTTTATACTCCCTTGGTATTAGTTGTGATCTCTCCCTTTTCATTCATAATCACTTCTTTCAAGATATGTCTCCAAAGGTAAAGGAAACAAAAGTGAAGATGAACTTTTGGGACTTCATCAAGATCAAAAGCTTCTGCACAGCAAAGGAAACAGTCAACAAAACAAAGAGGCAACCCATGGAATGGGAGAAGATATTTGCAAATGACAGTACAGACAAAAGGTTGATATCCAGGATCGATAAAGAACTCCACAAACTCAACACACACAAAACAGACAATCATATAAAAAATGGGCAGAAGGTATGAACAGACACTTCTCCAATGAAGACATACAAATAGCTATCAGACACATGAAAAAATGTTCATCATCACTAGCCATCAGGGAGATTCAAATTAAAACCACACTGAG
>NC_081563.1:27526708-27756924 GCF_022355385.1 Mustela nigripes | reverse complement strand
TGACAGTACAGACAAAAGGTTGATATCCAGGATCGATAAAGAACTCCACAAACTCAACACACACAAAACAGACAATCATATAAAAAATGGGCAGAAGGTATGAACAGACACTTCTCCAATGAAGACATACAAATAGCTATCAGACACATGAAAAAATGTTCATCATCACTAGCCATCAGGGAGATTCAAATTAAAACCACATTGAGAGGGGCACCTGGGTGGCTCAGTGGGTTAAAGCCTCTGCCTTCGGCTCAGGTCATGATCCTAGGGTCCTGGGATCGAGCCCCGCATTAGGCTGTCTGCTCCGCGGAGAGCCTGCTTCCTCCTCTCTCTCTCTCTCTGCCTGCCTCTCTGCCTACTTGTGATCTCTGACTGTCAAATAAATAAATAAAATCTTTAAAAAAAAAAAAAACACATTGAGATATCACCTTACACCGGTTAGAATGGCCAAAATTAGCAAGATAGGAAATATGTGTTGGAGAGGATGTGGAGAAAGGGGAACCCTCTTACACTGTTGGTGGGAATGCAAGTTGGTGCAGCCACTTTGGAAATCAGTGTGGAGATTCCTCAAGAAATTAAAAATAGAACTTCCCTATAACTCTCCAATTGCACTACTGGGTATTTACCCCAAAGATACAGATGTAGTGAAAAGAAGGGCCATCTGTACCCCAATGTTTATAGCAGCAATGGCCATGGTTGCCAAACTGTGGAAAGAACCAAGATGCCCTTCAATGGACAAATGGATAAGGAAGATATGGTCCATATACACTATGGAGTATTATGCCTCCATCAGAAAGGATGAATACCCAACTTTTGTAGCAACATGGACGGAACTGGAAGAGATTATGCCGAGTGAAATAAGTCAAGCAGAGAGAGTCAATTATCATATGGTCTCACTTATTTGTGGAGCAAATAACAAATATCATGGAGGACAAGGGGAGATGGACAGGAGAAGGGAGTTGGGGGAAATTGGAAGAAGAGGTGAACCATGAGAGACTATGGACTCTGAAAAACAATCTGAGGGTTTTGAAGGGGCGGGGGGGTGGGAGGTTGGGGGAACCAGGTGGTGGGTATTGGAGAGGACATGGATTGCATGGAGCACTGGGTTTGGTGCAAAAACAATGAATACTGTTACACTGAAAAAAAAAAAAAACTAATGAGGTACTGCATGGTGACTAACAGAACATAATAAATGTTTAAAAAAATGATTAACTATATTTACCACACTAAGGCAAAACTAGTACTTTATGGAAATCACACATAGCTAACAGCCTATGGAAATCAAGGAAACACTGGTAATTCATAGAAAATCAGAAGAATTCCAATTATAGGTAGGCATAAATGTATAATAAGAGCATTTTCATTGTGTAATGAAATAGAATTACATCTGATCATCTCATCATATTTGATTAATAGATGAACTAATATTAGTTTGTGTGTCCCAACTTGCAGTATCCAAAGCAGGTAACCCTTGGTCTTAACCTCAAACAGACCAAATGGAACTGTACATTATTTTTATATAATAACTCAAGAAAACACTTGTGTTTTTGAATGAATTCCTGACCTATTAGGGAGGCCCTCTTGACTCACCATTGGACTTTGAGCTGTAACCCGAAAAATACTACCTACTGTTTTAGGTTATTAAAAAGCCAAGCTCCTGGTTTCTAAGAGCAGGCTTCGTTCCTTAACCAAATAGGCTTGAGAAATTGAAGAGGTCATGAAGAATTGTCAGATAAGCATGAAACCAAAAGACGTTTATCATCACCTCTTATCTCACTGATAAAATCCAGCAGAGGGGGATGCAACAGAAGTTCCCTATTCCATATGAGAAAAAACTTACCAATTCTCTTCTCTTTAGACAGTGCACAGAAGATTGTGGAATACTAAAAGGGGGAAATAAGAGTCACCTGTCTCCTATGGATTCCTGAGGCACTTTGAGTTTAACTTCTCCAGTCAGGAAAGAACTTCACTGTGATTGAGGGGTTATAACAAGTTAACAGCAGTGACATGCTATAGCATACCATGTCCTATTTTGTCAGGATTTCCTGAAAAGAAAATGAATGTGCATCTCTCCTTAAGGGTTTAACTGAGAATATTCAAGATTCTCATTTAAAGTGCTCAGATCCTCACAGTGCCAGCCATAACTACAAAAGAAACCTACTAATCTGTTCAAATGTACCACTGAAAAACAATCACCCTCCAAATTCAAACATAGCATTGCATGTGAATTTCTATCACTGTGCTAAAGTAAAGCTGCATATACTTGGTTGTAACTTCAAGCAAGCTGAGGTCTTCAAATAATTTATGGGCATAGTCTGTTCACTAGATGAAAGTCCCATTAGCAAAAGTAGCATTTGCTTGGAATGTCAAGGGTCCTCAAACAATATCACGGACCCAGAATCAATACATCTTAACAGTGACTAAAGGCAGTATTTGATGATCCATTGTTTGAGAGATCCTTAAAAAACCAAGTCAAAACTAACTTCTGATCCAACAATACCATAATCAATATTCCTCTCCCATATATTCATGTACACAAATGCCTGTGTACTTGCACACATGGACTCTAAATCAGGGGAGAAACCTCAGATAACAATGAATCAAGCCATGTCTCACTTTATATCTTCTACTCTCTCCAAAGCCTCACAGATAGCCAGGTAAGGGCTTTGGGGCTTAACTGAAGTACCTAGCTGTGTTGGGGGTGGGGGGGGGGAATCTCCTGTCTCACATAGAACCATCCCATTCATTCTCTAGTACAGAAAGGACTGTCAGCATGTTCAGTAGGCAGAGCAAACATTGTGGAGAATGTGCCACCCTCAGTTACTATTGATTAAGAGTGATACTCAATGTCTTAAAGACCCCATGATCTAGGAAAAACTGTTCATCAAACTTAGCAACACTCTCTTTTCTTTTTCCCACATTCTGTAGCACATTTTTTTTCCAGTTCTTGTTTTTATTTTTATGTTACAGAAGAGCAGAGGGCAAAGAATGTTGCCCATTAATTCAGTATTAATAAGGACTGTTATGTGCTTTAACATATCCTCCATGCACATGATGTTCCTGTTTTCTTTGCTTTCTTCTCCTTAGTGGAAAGCTGTCTTCCTCACTAATTAAAATTCATTACCTGCTCCTGAAATGAAGAAGCTGAGAAGTTACTGGATGCCTGCCTCCATCATGCTTAACAAACCCCTGGAGGACAAATAATGTCTCTTTGTTGGGGGTGGGGGGTATCTTCTTTAGCTTCCAAAATCTGGCAACACAGTGGTCTCAGCTATGTTAACTGGTTTGCCATTTGCGGCCTCCAGCTATCAATATAAAGTGGTTAGATATTCACTATTTATACCAATCACTCATACCCTTAGTAAGCACACACTTTCAAACATACTTTGCCAGATGCTACATTGCTACTCCCCAATTCTGACGCTGTCAGTCTCTCAGTAAGTGAAAACTCAGTGAGCCATAATCTTATTCTCCAACATGAATAATCCTAAATACAGGACTTTACACATGAGACAGAATAACCCACCTGACCTTGCCTCTTCTTCAGCTAATATGTTTATTTGTTGCACTTGTTTTTATTGTCTCTTCCTTGTTACCTACAGATCTCCTGTGAGGTTTTTGATCTGTTTGGTCTGCATTAACAAGGTTTAAGTGTTAAGTGTGTGCTTGATAGTTTGGAGGAGAGAAACTCCTAATACCCGAAGGTTATTAAACTTGCAGGATAGGAGCTCTGTTACTCTTCCCCTGTCTTTATCCACACCATTCTATTTCTCAGGGTTCAATTATCCACTATTTTAACTTTGTCACATTGTTAGTGTTAACTAAGCAGGAATTTGCACGAGATATAAAGTAATAAAGTTTAAGACCATGACTTTGAAGTCAGATGAAGTTATTACTCTACTTCTTTTGATATATAAAACCTCTGGCAAGTTACTCAACTGTCTAGATCTGTTTCTTCATCTGCCATGTGGGAAATCATATCTTTTAATTCAAAGGATTGGTTTAAATTAATCTGAATGATGCATATAAGGTACTTAGTGTAGTGGCTAGAATAAGCTATAAAATAATCATATCCTTTTTTTTAATATTTTATTTATGGGAGCCTGGGTGGCTCGGTCAGTTGGGCATCTGCCTTCAGCTCAGGTTATGATCTCAGGGTCCTGGGATAAAGCCCCAAGTTGAGCTCCGGGCTGAGGGAGGAGCCTGCTTCTCACCCTCCTTCTGCCCCTCCTCGCACCACCCCCTCCCCCCATCATACTCTTGTGTGAGCTCTTTCTCTCTCAAATAAAATCTTTAAAAAAAACCTTTTTTAAAAAAATTTTATTTAGAGAAAGCATGAGTGGGAGGCAGAAGGAGAGGGAGAAAAAATTTCAAGCAGACTCCACTGTGAGTGTCAAGCCTGAGTCGGGGCTCAGTCTCATGACCCTGAGATCGTGAACTGGACCAAAACCAAGAGTCAAAGGTTTAGTCAACTAAACCACCCAGCCACACAATCATACTCCTATTAATGATATTTGTTTTGAGTGGCTACTATATTTTTTTAAAGATTTTTATTTGTTTATTTGACAGACAAAGATCACAAGTAGGCAGAGAGAGAGAGAGGAGGAAGCAGGCTCCCCCCTGAGCAGAGAGCCCAATGTGGGGCTCTATCCCAGGACCCTGAGATCATGACCTGAGCCGAAGGCAGAGGCTTTAACCCACTGAGCCACCCAGGTGCCCCAAGTGGCTACTATATTTTTAATATTCAGCAAGTTTTATGTCTTCCATATGCATGAGAAAGCAAGTTGTCTGTGGAAACTTAAAGTTTTTCAGACTCTTCTGAATTTCCCAGGATACACACACAAAAAGGAGTAGCCTGGATAAATGGAGAGGTTTGCTGATTCCATATGGGAAGAGAAAGTCCACATGTGGGAGCTTATTGCCTTCTTTCTACTTCTCAGAGATACCACTATTAAACTGACAGTTTTATTTTCCACTATTCTTTTCTGTCTCCCAATAAAGCACTTGAAAATTTACTTATTTCCTACAGTGAATGAGGTGTGCCTTCTGAAGAGATACTTCCACATCACCTTGCCTCTGAGTATATATTTGGCTATCCTGATTCAGTGTCTCCAGCAATCTGGCTTTAGTCAAACAATATGTTGAAGGATTTTGTTAACATATAGCTTAAGAGTAATTTAACAGGACTTCATAACCTATTCCCTTGCATCAGCTCTAAAAATCAACCCATTTTTGTCACTGTCATTGCTATTTCTTGATAGTTTTTTCTGGCTCTTTTATATGATTATAATTTGCATTTCCATAATCATCTGTCTTTGTCACACTTGTCCAATGAAACAGTGAGTGCCAACTCAGTACCTGACATCCCGGCAAACTTGGTACTATCCCTATGTAGGTCTGGAGACTTTGATCAGTCCACAGGGTCTCCCATGCCAGCTGTGGTGGGCCTATTAAAGGAACAGGATGTTCTGACAACCACTTTTCCCTACTCCAAATCCAACAGTACTAACTAACCTCTTAAAATAACTTTGGCCCTCCTCTCTGCCTGGGACTTTATCTTTGAATGTGTGTTGGCATAATGAGGTATCAGGTGTTGTAACAATAGACACATTTTTGGCATGACATGCTGTTATTGTTAGTTTTTCTGTTTGTTTTTAAAGAATATGTGTATTAAATTGGTTGTTACACCAGAGGACTGGTTCTCATTCTCTACTCTCATACTTCTCCGGCCCTCCTCCTCCTCACTTTTGCAGGCTGTGCCTACTTTCTAAAGGCAAATACTCTCAACTTCTGCCTCTCTTCATCTCAGTTCCTGAAGTACTCTTTGAGCAGTTTTATTCACACAACTTCTTCCATCTCATATTTACACTGACGACTTCCACATCCGTGCCTTGTCTGGGATTCGGAAGGTAAAATCATAACTTTTCCCTTTGAAGTGTGGGAGAAAAATATGAAATATCTCCAGAAGTTAGTTAAAGAGCAAAGTCCCAGTGGTGTTGCTAGTAAATCTGGAGTACTCAGGCAACTTGGCTCTGAGTTAAATTGGGCCCTCTATGTTTTCTCATCTTGAATACATTTACTCACCCATTTCCAGGTAGAAGAGTGAAAGATTCCAGGCATCCACACTATGCAAGAGATCTGCCCTTATGAATTACTTAATGAAAAAACAGAAGTAGTGATAAGTCTAGTGTGCATGAACCAATGTCAAAAGGACAAAGAGAGAGATAGAGAAAATGAGAGAGAGAATAAAGACTAAGAGGAGAAGGAAGAGGCTGGGGCCTAAGTTTCTGGGCCCCCGTTTCTCCATTCCAACTAGTTGAAGAAATGAGTAAAGAGAGAGCTGGATGTGCCCTTCTAACATTGTTTCCTCATAAAAATGGAAGTCCACTGGACTTCCACTGGACCTCTAGAGGACTAGAAGCCGATGAGGAATAGAGGAATATGTCCTCATCAAGAATGTGCTCTCAGGGGCGCCTGGGTGGCTCAGTGGGTTAAGCCGCTGCCTTTGGCTCAGGTCATGATCTCAGGGTCCTGGGATCGAGTCCTGCATGGGGCTCTCTGCTCAGCAGGGAGCCTGCTTTCCTCTCTCTCTCTCTGCCTGCCTCTCTGTCTACTTGTGATTTCTCTCTGTCAAATAAATAAATACAATCTTTAAAAAAAAAAAAAAAAAGAATGTGCCCTCAGACCAGCTTTATGCATTTCATATACCCACATAGCCAGACTCTATGTGACATCTCTGCCTGATTCTCTCACAGGAAATTCAAACTACAATATACACAAACTCAGCAAGAGGCCTGCTCCTCCCTCTGCCTGCCACTTCCCTGCTTGTGCATGCACACTCTCTCTGACAAATAAATAAATAAATCTTAAAAAAAAAAAAAAAAAAAAAAAAAGAACAGAATCATTAGGAAGCAAAATTTTCTAAAGCCTTGGGTGCAGACTGTAGGTTGTAAGCTGTAGTACCAGGACAGAGAAAAAGCAGGTAGAGCATGCATCAGGTTTATGGTGCCATAAAAGCTGTATATACCTGGCCTCCTTAACCTTCACAGCATGCTGTGAAGACTATAGGACATTGAATTTCAGAGTGTTTAACTACCTAAAGTCACACAGCTCTTAAGTGTCTTCCAGCCTAAGTTGGAATTCTATATTCCTTCCAATTTACAACCTGTTCTTAAACTAGTGCTCTTTGTCTCCAACTAAACCAAAGGCTTTTTGTATTTTGTGTCTGACAGAAGAAGATACACACTCAAAGCCTAAGCAAAATGT
Source organism: Mustela nigripes (assembly GCF_022355385.1). NCBI lineage: Eukaryota > Metazoa > Chordata > Mammalia > Carnivora > Mustelidae > Mustela > Mustela nigripes. The sequence continues at coordinate 27,749,658 of NC_081563.1, read as the reverse complement.
CAAACTATAACTTCCCTAAATACACATACTATGAACAGTTAACAAATGACCCTCATTCACTCACAGATTCATGCCTCGGGCATCCGTGTCAGATCAATAAATGCCAGATTCACTGTAGCTGAATAATAAAGTGGAATTCAGAAATGGGCACAGATGAGACTGACCTGGGATCTGCAGTTCCCCCCATCTTATTCTAAAGTTGTTCTTGGTTCACCTTTGTTTCTCCATTAAAATCATAGAAAATGTTTTGAGTTAGAGATCTTTAGGGAATAAATTCAATTTCATTATTTAATGGCTGTGATAATTCAAAAACCAACGAACAGTAGCTTTAGACTTGTTATACTAATGTGAAAATATATTTGTGTCAATTGTGGAGCAATTTATAACATAACTCACTGAAAAATATACCATAAGAGTGTTTTATGAGGTCATTCCATCCCTGACTTTTTCTGTAAGATGTTAATAATTAGAAAATAAATCAGCATCTCTAACATTAAAATATAATTCAAAATGTTATGGTGGCACTTTGGTAATAACAAAAAAAATGAGCAGAAATACTACTATTACTACTTTTTATCATCCCACAAATTCTCCTTACATGCATAAAACATCTATACAGACAAATCTTCACTCAAATCTCTCACTCCAATGTAGACAGAGCTTTCCTTACAAACATAGACCCAGACAAATAAAAATGGTATTTGTAATCTGAAGAAAATAACTAAAAGTTATTTGATTATCCTCTATCAGCTTAGTAGCAGGGATGAAGACAAATGAAAGCTTTCCATTTCTCTCTGCTCATTTCCCCATTTGTTGATCTTGAAACCAATTTGTGATGATGCTTTGACACTGTTTCTATTTATGACCTTCTTTCCTATCCATTGGCGAGACATTATTACTAGGTATGCTGGCTTTCATCAGTAAAGGCCGTGGTCCAGGCCAAGCCCACCCGTCATCACGATTTAGAATGAGTTCATAGAACGTATTTATAAGCGAACTCTAACACCTTAGGTCCAAGTAGATACTCTTTTTTTCTGCTCATGTTTCCAATGGCAAGTGAATAGGTAGGTCCAAAGCCACAAAAGAGGCCATAATTTATAGAACAACAACTTCCCTGAAATCATTTGTAACACGTCAGCAAAACTTCTAAGAAAAGAGCAGCTCTCAAAGGAAAATCCCTTCCTTTAACTAAGGATTGCCTACACAATCTCTTGGGACATAGGTTTAAGGAAAAAAAGGTGGAGAAATTTAGTTGGTTATACTCCTAAGGCAATAAAAAGATCTACTATAACATTTTTTCTTTTGGGAACCAAGTGTTTTTGTGGAATATTCTGGTGTATTAACCATGATTAGTAGCATTACAGAAAATATGTTCTAAGTTCTAGGAAGTTAATATATAGAACATCTGTTGGGCAGTGATTAGAGTGAGGGCCGTTATAAAGAAAACCATTCAAATTTTTAAGTGCATTCAGAAATAGCCAATGAAACTGAACTAACATATTCAGGGGAGGCAATCATGCACTTACTGTATCTGTAGTTATACTTCTTGCTAGGCCCAGCATAGCAAAATGGAAGGACAACTGGAAGTAGGAAGAAAAGGGAAAAGATGGATGGGCATGGCAAATACCACAATTCATGGGAAAAGATCAAGAAACAGAAAAGTTAAAAAACAAAGTGGTTCTGGAAGTCCTAATGTATATGAAGTTGAGTCATACATTCATTCATTCTTCCACCATTGGGCAAATACTCACTGAATGTATACTCAGAACACTGTGGTAGAAACACTAGTTATATTAGAGTGAGCAAGACAGATGCAGCCTCTGCCTTTATGAAACATCCCATCAAATCTTAGAAGACTGATGGGAAGCATTTAGTTATCAAGTTAGTAAGCTCTAGAGGCAGAGCTCATGTACATAACACTTTTCTCAATATAGCCATGACCATCCTCTCTCTCCTATCCCTCAAAAGGCTGCCTAACTTTAATTCTTATCCAAAGATTGGGATCAAATATACTGATTCTATGTTTTTCCTAACTAGTCTCCCCTGTAGAATTGATTGCTACTCTATCTTTAAGACCCCATTGTATGCTGAATGTGCACGTGATGTGCTCTAAAGTGCATGGGCTACATTCTTCTGAATTCTACTGCATTCTACTGCATTTATTTTTACTCATCTACCTTATTAAATTGTAAGCTTTACTCTCCAACACTAACAAGGTCAGGTTCAGTATTGACCTTTTGACTCTTCAGTGTATAATACAAAGCCTAACCAAAGAAAACAATTAATAAGTCATGACTGAATTAAGGAACAAAACATTTTTCAGAGTCCAAGCTAAAGTTTTCACAGCAAAATATTAATCTGAGTCTAGAATGTAGGCAAATAGGAATCAGAATTTAGATAACAGTATTTGCTGTAACTGAGTCGCAGACTATAATACCCATATGCACCTGTTGTGATGTGTGAAAATGTGTTTAAGATTCAGTGAAAAATTTATTAAGATGTTATAAATACCCTCCAGCAGTGCCTTGTCCAAGGAAAGGACAATTCAACCATTAGTAGTGCTTATTAATGGGGCCATGGGATAGAAAAATAAGTGACATGTGGACTATTCAATGCAGTTCCTGCATAATAATTGAGAGATACAAATAAGTAAACAATTATACATCTTAATCCACAATAATAGTCAACTAGGTAAGTAGCTGGACTAGAAGAATAATTTAGAAAGTTCCTTACATTAAACAGCATTTGTTTTATCATTTCCAAGCATTTGAAAATTTTCTAATTTTTAATTTTTCATTTAAAAAGTTTCTATCAATATTTTATTTCACTGGAGAATTTAGCTTTTTCTCTTATTAGCATAAAGCTCTTTATAAGAGGCATGGGACAGAGCTGATCAGGGCAACTGTAGTAAGTAAACTACTTCTGGAATGTATTATTACTTATTAAAGGTGATACCTATAAAATGAAAATATGTAGGCTGTAACTCCTCTTATCTGAGTATTGGGAAGTCTGCCAATCACTTATTGTGGCTGTGAGAGATTCTCCAGATGGTAGAATAAATTCTCAAGTGACAAAACAAAGACCAAAATACCTTAATTACTTAATGGTTTTGGTGATAAATCCCTGTTGTTTGAATGAACAACTTTCCACTCAGTCAAGGAAGAAAAATAGAGTCATCTTTGACCATCTCTTTCACTTCTCTTATTCAATCAATCTGAAAGACCAAGAATTTCTCTGACCTCTTGCTTCCTGCAGATGATTTCACCATCATGCTAAGGTAGGGGCAGAAATCTCATTAACATTACCAGGCCAACATTTCAATACCTTCATTGTCTCCTCTCCATGGGAAAAAGAGGTGACTTACTCAATTAGTGAAGTGGGCATAATCCTAGGCTATAGTATTCTCTTGGATAGGTTAATATGTTTTTTTTTGTTTTTTTTTTTTTAATTTTTTATTTTTTATAAACATATATTTTATCCCCAGGGGTACAGGTCTGTGAATCACCAGGTTTACACACTTCGAAAAACACTGCTTATGCATGGTCCTACCTCATAACGCTTGCTCTCTCTCTCACTCTTCTTGACCTCTTGAGTCTAACTGCATCTGGCTCTGATAGACTCAACTTATCAGTGTGAAAGACATTCAAGAAAAGCTTAGTTCTAGAAGGTCTGGTTAAGATTTTTCTTAGTTCCAGCTTCCCTAACTCTGGTGAAATGAATCATGGCAATCCTCACCTATGTCCCTGACTGCCTTTATTTGGAGTGAAAAAAAAATCAAGAATCATCATTTCAACCTCTTGTCCTTGTCTCATCCTCTTATTTTATTTCTTACTGAGTCTTATAGTTCACATATTAACACAGATAGTTCGTTTTGAGCTCCCTATGTTTCTTTGTGATTACTCTCACTTGGTTAAGAACTAGGGAGGAGGAGGAAGGGCTGGTTATCAGACTATATCAAGCCTCCAACAAAATACTAACTCTGTGTTTTTAAACATTATCTATCCTTTATTTATTGGCTTCTTTTGAAAAATCACTGTCCCTAGGTTCAATAAGTACAGTAATATTCTCATCAGTCTCCAGTCTTTTCAATCATCCTTCCCTCTATACATCACACTCTTTGTAAGATACATCCTCATAGGTCAGCTTCATGCCATGTTACCTGTGCAATCAACACAGGCCCTAACTCTTAGGCCCTTCACTTGATTTAGTAATCTGTTACCATTTTGTTGAAATTCTTAATTTTATCTTTAAAGTTGCACTTTGTAAGTGAAGTTTAGGTACAAAGGAAATGCATGCTCTCTGCAAATATGCAGAAATAAAGAGTCCAACCAAATGATACAAGATATAGTATATAAGACTAATATTATTTCTTCATTATATTTGAACATAATTTTACAGGAAATTCTTCGTATCTTATTCATGTGTTTCTGCATCTAAATGTTTTTTGATCTCAGTGTTAAGTGGTTAATTAACACAAGGAAGAAAATGCTACTACTGAAAAATGATATGATAAAGCTCCTTGGTCATTTGTGTTTCTGAGAACTCCATTAATGACCTTCAGTATGTAGTCTGAGCAAGCTGTGGTTCAAAAAGAAAGCTATTCTCTTGAGGTCATCAGTGCCTTCACTTACTCAGTTGTAGAATCAATATACTTACTTTAAACTCACTTTGAATCTCACTGAACTCCCATGCATCAAGGATCTGCTAGTATTTTGTATTCGTGGGCATCAGTGACAGGGAATATAAATAAGCTGGCAAGGAATAGAGGGCACACACATTGCATGTGTTTTTTCTGCTGTCATGAATGAGCTAAGGATTTTTTTTTTTTTAAATTGGAGAGAGAATGAGTGAGAGAGAACATGAGAGAGGAGAAGGTCAGAGGAAGAAGCAGACTCCCCAAGGAGCTGGGAGCCCGATGCAGGACTCAATCCTGGAAGTCCAGGATCATGACCTGAGCCCAAGGCAGCCGCTCAACCAACTGAACCACCCAAGTGCCCTGAGCTAAGGATTTTGCTTAAGAAACATATAAGTTGGGGCACCTGGGTAGCTCAGTTGGTTAAGTGTCTGACTCATTTTGACTCAGGTCATTATCACATGGGTTGTGAGGTTGAGCCCCTGCTCAGCATGGAATCTCCTTGACATTCTCTCCTTTTCCCTTTGCCCCTCCCCCTGCTTGCACTCTCTCCCCCAAATAAACGAATCTTCAAAAAAAAAAAAAAAAAAAAAAGGAAAGAAAGAAACTTGTGTGAGTCATGTTTAAACTAAAGAAACAAACTGATATCAGATATATATTTTATAAATAAGAGATTTATTGTAGGAGATTGGCATACACTCTTGTGAAGGTAGGGTAGATAAACCTGAAATCCATAGGGCAGGACTCCAGGAAGGGTATGCAGGCACTCTTGGGCATAAATTGAAGATCCTACTAATATCTTCAAGGAAATCTTGGCTCTTCTCTTAATGACTCTGAACTGACTGAATTATGCCCACCTGGATTGTCTAGAATAAACTTCCTTATAAAGAAAACTAATTATAGACTTTAATCATATTTACAAAATACCTTCACAAGATTAGTGTTTGACTGAGTAGCCAGGGACTATAGACTAGCTAAGCTTACACAGGATACTTTAGTCATTTTTTTCACTGTTTTTTCTCTTTGCTCTTCTGACTAGATATTTTCCAGTGACCTCTCTTGGAGTGTGCTGATTCTTTCCTCTGCCCGATCAAGTCTGGTTTTGAAACCCTCTATTGAATTTTTCAATCGAGTTGCTGTATTCTTCAGCTCCAAAATTTCTGTTTGGTTATTTTTTAAAATTTTTCTTTCTTTTTGTTGGTATACCCATTTTTTTTTCTTTTCATGAACCATTTTCCTGAGCTTGTTGAGCATCTTTGAGATGAATATTTTTGAATTCTTTGTCAGATAATTCATATACTTTCATTTCCACAGGGTTGATTTCTGGAGATTTATTTTGTTCCTTTGATTGGGCCATGTATTCTTGTCTTTTCGTGTGCTTTGTCACATTGTGTTGGGGTCTGCACATGTGAAGGAACAGCACATCTACATCTACCAGTTTTTATGAAATGGCTTCATATAGGGAAAGGCTTTTACTAATCAGTACAATTAGAGATGCTTCAGGCCTATTGAATTTTTCCTGTTGATGCATTTTCTCTGGACTGGTGCCTCTAAATTTCCAGTTAGGTCTTTGCAGGGTTCTTTCCTCAGGAGCTCATAGTCTCTTGCTCCCTCTTGTGTCTGTATGCAGTTCTGCCGGTTCTCTGAAGCTGCCAGAGGCCACCCAGCTCTCTATTGTTCTCAATAGCACCCAGACTTCAAGAGTATCCTGGGTCCCATTAGTGCACGAAGTCAGGCAAGACAAAAACTCATCCCTCAAGTAGACTCCCTTGAAAAGCTAGACTGTTGGTCAGATGCTCCACTTTTCCCTTTCTACCCTAAGGGGGAGGCCACCTAGCTGGACCACAAGTTCTCTGGAGCAGCAGCAAGCCACCTAGATTTCTTTTGTTCTCAGCTGCACCCTGGGCATCTAGAGTATGCAGGCCCCTTCAGGGCTCCCATAAAGTTGAAAAAGAAATCAATTCTTTGGGTGCAAAATGTTAGATGCAGTAAAATGTTTGGGATTTTCTCCCACTCATTTTGCACTTGGCTGGGGAAAGGAACTACGAAGAATAAGGGTGTGTTATAGCATATCGCTACCTTTGTCTTCAGTTATCTGTAATCCAATAATTTTGTTCTGTCAGATTTTGGATTCATGGAAAACAAAAACTAATCTGTCAGGTAGTCTCCTTAGAAGTCTGTACATTGGAATTACGTTTAAGTTTTTTTCTTTCCCTCCCTAGGGATAATCCAGAAGTTGGGACTTTTCTCCTGATTGCACCTTGCTGAGCACAGAGGAGGAACTATGGCAAGGAAGTGCCATGATTTTTCTTACCAGTTCCAATATGGCTGGTTGTGCACTTGCCTTTGGTGCATGAGTCTTTCAACGGGTTTCTGAATTTCTCACAAAGATAATTGATCCATGTATTGTTGAACTATGGCCTTCTTCATGGGAAGAAGGGGTCTGGGGCTTACTATTCTGCCATCTTGCTGATGTCAGTCTCCTATTACTCATTTTTAAAAATTTTTCTTTTTAATAGAGAGAGAGAGAGAGCGCACACATGCACAAGCAGAGGGAAGAGCAGAGGGAGAGGGAGAAAGAGACTCCCTGCTGAGCAGGGAGCCCAATATAGGGCTTGATCCTGGGACCCTGAGATCATGACCTGAGCTGAAGGCAAATGCTTAACCAACTAATCCAATCAGGCACCCCTCCTATTACTAATTTTAAGGTAAAATTTTAGAAGCACCCTCTCTAAATCTGAAATAAGTGAGATAAGGATGAGATTTTCATGGCTTTTCAGCAACAGTTTATTTTATTAGAAAGAATAAGCATAATTTATTATTTGAAGATGAAAGAACTGTCTATGTAGAACACCCCCCCCCCATCTATTAACACAAAATATATGAAGAAGAGAGTTTGGAAAAATGGGAAGATATACTATTAGTACATGAAAATTATTTGCATTTCAGTATGTGATCAACCACAGTTAGAACATGTAAACAAATTAGATATTTAGGGTATGTAACAATCCATCCTAAATATTGGTGGCTTAAAACAACAACAATCATTTTCTGTTTGTGAATCTATAGTTTTGGCAGAATTTGTTGGAGAGAGCTTGTCTTTTCTCCAGGTGGCATCTGTTGGGACAACTTCACTGGGAGATGGAGGAACCATTTTCAAGGTGACCAATTGGTGCTGGCTGCTCACCCTACGTTATGTCCTGGCAGTGTCATTTCCTCTATACATGGCCCTCTAATGTGGCCTGCTTGGACTTCCTCATGACATGATGGCTGGCCTCCAAGAGTGAGCATCCAAAAAACATGATGAAGAGAGGAACTGTATTTTTTCAAAACTTCAGATGTCATTTGGTGTCATTTTGTCAAACTTTATGGCTTAAGGAAGCCCTCTCTGTTTCAAAGATAAGAGATGTAAATCCAAATCATGCTGGAGAGAATGTCAAAGGAGTAGCATGACATTGTAAGAAAATAAAGTGGTCATTTCTGGAAAACAAAATCTGCCTAATAAAAGATATCATTGAAAATAGCAACAAAGATGGGAAGGTAGACCACGCTTATAAATAAGAACATTAAACATCATAAAAGTATCAATTTTCCCTTCATTAAATCCTAATTTAATCCAATCAAAATCACAACAGGATTTTAAGGTACTTACAGAAATCATTTTGTAATTTATTTGGAGGTGTGCTAAAGCTCCAAATAGAAATGTTTGAGAAAGCAGGTAGTGAGATTTGCCCTACAAATATAAGGACTTATTTTAAAGTTTTAGTAAAGAATTCATATAAACTTCACTTATGTGAAATATAGTGACAAATATAACAGAACAGAGAGCCAAGAAAGAGACCCAGCATGCATAAAAAACTTACATATGACTAATATGTAATTGAAGATGACTGAGGAAATAAAGAACTAAATGGTACTAGAAAAACTAGTTATCCATATAATAAAACAGTATGTTCCAACTTTCAATTTTGTATGAAAGTTATTTTAGGTGAATGAAATATATGTGAATGGTGAAATATTCAAATATTTAAAAGAAAATATACAAAAATATCTTTATTTTAAAAAGATGTTATTTATTTATTTATTTATTATTTAGAGAGAATGCACACACAAGAAAGGGGGTAGCAGAGGGAGAGAGAGAATCTCAGGCAGACTCTGCATTAAGCAGGGAGCCAGACACTAGGCTTAATATCAGGACCCTGAGATCATGACCTGAATCAAAATTGAGGATAGGATGCTTAACCACTGAGCTACCCAGATGCCCCGAAAATATACAAAAATATCTAAATAATTCTGGAATAAAAAATATTTCTTATATAAGATTTTTTAAAAATCTTTAATATAGATAAAAATTAATAATTTTGCAACTCTAAGATTAAGAACTACTCTTTAGTAATTAAAACAGTGAAAGGAGTGCCAAATACTGAGAATGTATAACATAAAAAGTTAGAATCAAGAATAGTGAAAAATAACCTCCCCAAAATAGTAAGAGTTACCTAAAAGAAAAAAAAAAAAAAAAGGAAGGGTATGAATACCATAAAACAAGAGCAAATTGAATGATAAATAAAAACATGAACAGACTCTCAATATACTTAATTTTAAGAAGAAATAAAGTTAATATTAAGTGATATAATATATACTTATATATTAAAATATATACTATATATAAAATATGTACTATATAATATATATACTTTTATTCTATATAATAAGTATATATTTAGTGTTAAATTGTATAACTTAGGGAATGACTTCCATACTTACACCTGGAAAGATATTTAACAATGTTCATTTACATCAAAAAAAAAAGAAGAAATGGAAACAATCCTAATTTCCATGTACTGGAAATAAGTTATAAAGTAGTTACTCATCAGCATAGTGCACAATAATAAAAGTAAAAAATATTTCCACAAGCAAAACTATGCTTGAATTTTAGATTCATTCTTACATTTAACAGATAAACAAATACATAATTAAATGCAGAAGTAAAAGAAATCCTAGAAGTCTACCTTCTGTGTGACACCATTTATATAAAACTCAAAAGACCATGAAAGCTCAACTTTGTGTTGTTTAGAGATAAATTGGTAAACTTACATAAACTCAATATTTAAAAAGCATGTAAATGATAAATATAAAATGCAAGAAAATAATTACTTCTGGAATGAGGTGGTGTGTTGATATTGGGAAGTATGCAAGTGGCTTCCCCAAATTAACAATATTTTAAAAATAATGTGTGTGATTGGTTTACATACACATTACATACAATGTATACATGTGTGTGTCTGTGTAATAAATTAACATTTTAGATATTTGGAATTCTTCTAGACTTTTACACAGGTAAACAGAAATTCCTATATTGCATGCATAACTTCATATCTGATAAGACTTATGAAAGCATGTAGGTAAGTAGAAATGAATTACTTGGTTTACTGTGAACTTTTATGCATTTGGTCATATTCACAGAGGTATAAGAGTCAAGAGACCACACAGGCCCAGTGGCCACAAAAACTGAATTTCTCAATAAGGTAGCTTTATAATCTTAATCTTATCCTGTTTTCCAGACAAAATGCACAGTTCCTATACATGGAACAGAGCATTTTATTCATTACTGAAAAACTTCCAAAGAAGTGAAAGAGCACTTGTCCTCAGATAACTTACGGTTTAGTTGGAGTAAAGATGAAAATACTCTCCCAGGTTATCTACCCTGTTACTGGAGCTAAGTGCCGTTATCAGCAAGGGCGGCATCTTTTTACTTCAGATTATTCATCAATTTCCAAAGTCAACCAACCCTTTCAGAAAAACTTAGTGTGTGCCCAAGACTGGGATTCCAGAACAGTGTGAAAGTTGTTAATTACTGGAGTGCTTTTTGGTGTTTTTGTGCTTCTTTTTGCCTGAATACACTGCTGGTAATTGAGTAACATTCACAATATAGCTCTTCACAGTAATAAAATTCTATGGTGGAACCCATAGTCCTTTAACTCTCATAAATCAGACAAGATAAATTTACACAAATTATTTGAAATTTATTCCAAAGCAGTATAGTAACAGCTGAGTTAAGATACCAGTAAAAAATAAAAGTAATATTTCATCCAAAATGCAGGTAGGATCCCAGAAAAGGTTGTGAGTAGGGTATAGTAGAATTAATTTTCATCTTTTTTTTTTTTCAGTGTGGTGTATCCTTAATGAGGTCATATACTATTTGCAAGTTACTTAAGAAGATGCAAAGGCAAATTAAACATGAATGCTGATCTCAAGAATCTTAATGCCTTGGTAAATGTGATAAGAGGCACCAACATTCCATTATCACCACTGCTATTCAACATAGTACTAGAGGTCCTAGCCTCAGCAATCAGACAACAAAAGGAAATTAAAGGCATCCAAATCGGCAAAGAAGAAGTCAAATTATCACTCTTCGCAGAAGATATGATACTATATGTGGAAAACCCAAAAGACTCCACTCCAAACTGCTAGAACTTATACAGGAATTCAGTAAAGTGTCAGGATATAAAATCAATGCACAGAAATCAGTTGCATTTCTCTACACCAACAGCAAGACAGAAGAAAGGGAAATTAAGGAGTCAATCCCATTTACAATTGCACCCAAAACTATAAGATACCTAGGAATAAACCTAACCAAAGAGACACAGAATCTATACTCAGAAAACTATAAAGTACTCATGAAAGAAATTGAGGAAGACACAAAGAAATGGAAAAATGTTCCATGCTCCTGGATTGGAAGAATAAATATTGTGAAAATGTCTATGCTACCTAAAGCAATCTACACATTTAATGCAATTCCTATCAAAGTACCATCCATCTTTTTCAAAGAAATGGAACAAATAATTCTAAAATTTATATGGAACCAGAAAAGACCTCGAATAGCTAAAGGGATATTGAAAAAGAAAGCCAACGTTGGTGGCATCACAATCCCGGACTTCAAGCTCTATTACAAAGCTGTCATCATCAAGACAGCATGGTACTGGCACAAAAACAGACCCATAGATCAATGGAACAGAATAGAGAGCCCAGAAATAGACTCTCAACTCTATGGTCAACTAATCTTCGACAAAGCAGGAAAGAATGTCCAATGGAAAAAAGACAGCCTCTTCAATAAATGGTGCTGGGAAAATTGGACAGCCACATGCAGAAAAATGAAATTGGACCATTTCCTTACACCACACACAAAAATAGACTCAAAATGGATGAAGGACCTCAATGTGCGAAAGGAATCCATCAAAATCCTTGAGGAGAACACAGGCAGCAACCTCTTCGACCTCAGCCGCAGCAACATCTTCCTAGGAACAACGCCAAAGGCAAGGGAAGCAAGGGCAAAAATGAACTATTGGGATTTCATCAAGATCAAAAGCTTTTGCACAGCAAAGGAAACAGTTAACAAAATCAAAAGACAACTGACAGAATGGGAAAAGATATTTGCAAACGACATATCAGATAAAGGACTAGTGTCCAGAATCTATAAAGAACTTAGCAAACTCAACACCCAAAGAACAAATAATCCAATCAAGAAATGGGCAGAGGACATGAACAGACATTTCTGCAAAGAAGACATCCAGATGGCCAACAGACACATGAAAAAGTGCTCCATATCACTTGGCATCAGGGAAATACAAATCAAAACCACAATGCGATATCACCTCACACCAGTCAGAATGGCTAAAATCAACAAGTCAGGAAATGACAGATGCTGGCGAGGATGCGGAGAAAGGGGAACCCTCCTACACTGTTGGTGGGAATGCAAGCTGATGCAACCTCTCTGGAAAACAGCATGGAGGTTCCTCAAAATGTTGAAAATAGAACTGCCCTATGACCCAGCAACTGCACTATTGGGTATTTACCCTAAAGATACAAACGTAGTGATCCAAAGGGGCACGTGTACTCGAATGTTTATAGCAGCAATGTCCACAATAGCCAAACTATGGAAAGAACCTAGATGTCCATCAACAGATGAATGGATCAAGAAGATGTGGTATATATACACAATGGAATACTATGCAGCCATCAAAAGAAATGAAATCTTGCCCTTTGCGACAACATGGATGGAACTAGAGCGTATCATGCTTAGCGAAATAAGTCAGGCGGAGAAAGACAACTATCATATGATCTCCCTGATATGAGGAAGTGGTGTTGCAACATGGGGGCTTAAGTGGGTACGAGAAGAATAAATAAAAGAAGATGGGATTGGGAGGGAGACAAACCATAAGTGACTCTTAATCTCACAAAACAAACTGAGGGTTGCTGGGGGGAGGGGGTTTGGGAAAAGGGGGTGGGATTATGGACATTGGGGAGGGTATGTGCTTTGGTGAGTGCTGTGAAGTGTGTAAACCTAGTGATTCACAGACCTGTACCCCTGGGGATAAAAACATATGTTTATAAAAAATAAAAAATTATATTAAAAAAAATCTTTTAAATAAATAAATTTTAAATGGAAAAAAAAAAAAAGAGGCACCAACATTATCATACAAGAAGCGCTACGGAAGACAGTGCCCACTGCTACTATTTCTGTACCTAACACTCCAGCCCAACTCATGGGTTTTTAATAACCAATCCCTGTGATCTTTAATGAAGGACTTCTCTTCTGCTTCTAGAGTCACTTAGTCCAGATAGATGGAACTCAATGTTCTGTGGGACTAGTGCCTGGGATCTCATTGTCACTTGTCTTCCCATTTTTACTAACTTTTTACTAACTCCTCCCACCCTTGGTTCCCACTAGAAGCACTCCTTAATAAAATGACTTACACAACAAGAATCTTCAGCTCAGGATCTGATCCTAGTAACCCAATCTAAGTAAAATATAGGATAAATCTGCAGATTCTGAGAAGGAATCTCACTGGGAAAAATCCCTGCTGTGCGGTTTTGTGTGCCCTGTGGAGCAACACCATCTGGACTTTACTGGGCAGTTTCACTGTGATATATCAGTATTGGTTATTGGTTTACATCACAAAAAGCTTCTGGTCAATATACCTAATTTTATTTTTTTTAGATTCTGTATTTATTTATTTATTTATTTGAGAGAGAGAATAGGGGGAGGAGCAGAGGGAGAGGGACAAGCAGACTCTGAGCTGAGTATGGAGCCTGACATGGAAATAATCCAACAACAGTGAGATCATGATCTGAACCGAAATCTAGCATTGGACTTTCAACTGACTGAGCCATCCAGTCTCCCTCTCAGTGTATCTAATTTCCAACATGTTTCCCCCCCCTTTCCTTAAATGTAGTAGAATCTCAAAGCTATTATAATTATTATATTCAATTACTAGCAGAATGTATCACATGGACTGAGTGATTCACATTCATAGGAAACTGCCACTTTTTCTACAATGATTATTTAGCCTGTCCTTGTGAAATGCAATTCAGAAGTGTTTCAGCATTTTTGTTACTTCAATTATAGTTTACAAGGTCTAGCTTGATTAATCAACACTTGATTCATGTAAACAACAAAGTTATATTTGCTACACTGATAATGAATTTCCACTTATCAAAAAAGGAAATTCAGTCTGTCCATTGGAAGGAAGAGGTTTTATTTTTTTCTGTTTTCCTTTTCTCAAAATGTATGAATTGAATCAACCTCTAAAACAAAGTTGAAGACATTATATCACATATTTAAATATTTTGAAGGCCATAAGAAAAAAATATTATCTTCATTTAGGAAGTATAAAATTGTTTATTTAAAATTGATGATAGAGGGGTTTTTTTTGTTTGTTTGTTGTTGTTTTGTTTTTTAAATGAGAGGAGATAATTTGTTAAGTGAGACCTGGAACAGTTCACTCTGTTAGCACAAATTAGCAAGGCTGTCTGAAATATGGTTAAAGAGGATAGAGTCCAGAAGGTCAATAACATATCCTTTGAAAAGGACTGCATGTCCACTATGCACAAGGATAACAAATGTAGGATAAAATCAGGGCTCCAAGAGAAGCTGATTGATCTTCAACTCTGTACTGAAGCTCCAGCTAAAAACTAGTAATTAAATCTGGTATATATATGTTGATAAAGTTTCTGAGAGAGTTAGGTGTATCATTTTTGGCTGCCGGCAACCAAACTAAATCAGATTAATCAGACAGAAATTTAAAGAATGAAATATGGTTAATCGGCTTGATCCGCACAAATCAGAATGATGTCAGGTGGATTAAGTGAATCGCAGCAGACCAGGCCAACTGGGATACTTCTAGATTACATTTCCAGAATGGAAATCTTTTATGAGAGAAAAGCTGAGACATTTTAACGTAATAAAACCCTACTGGCAAGCCTAAGTATTGATATATTTCAAACAGTTTTGTATTTATTTTCCCGCACAGTTAAGAAATCTGTAGTTGCTCTGGATTTGCATTTTGTTATATAACAAACAGCTTTCCAGTTGTCACATCAGTGCAAAAGAAGAGCGAGGAGAGAGATCAGGGTGCATGGTGACGATGTGGCTTAATGCTGGGTGGGGTTGGAGAAATAATAAGGCCTTCCTTCCTATTTCCTTCTTTAAAAAATGGTAAATGTGTCACTGTATTGAGAAGGAACCAAACCCCTAAATGGCAGAAGAGGATGATGTGATTAGAAGCGGATTTGAAGTGGATGGTATAGAGCTAACATGTTAGTAGTCAAGGGTTGCCAAGCGTTGGCCAAGACACTCCTCACTGTGTATACAAAATAGGGCTTCCTAGCTCTCTTTAGGAAATCTCAAACTTTTAATAAATTCAGCATCAAACCTGGTCTTTGCCAGACTCCTACAAATGCCACACAAGTCTCTTTAATTTACCCTTTCATTTATTAATTCATTCAAAAGGCTTGAGTATCTTCTTTGTGTAAAATTAGCTGTCGGGTGTGTGAGAAGTGGGTAGGCAGGACAAAATACATTTCTATATGTGTTAGATATGTTCCTAGATTTTCAGATACCTATAACCATAGCACAATGCATAGAGACAATAATTGTTTCCAAAAATCAGAAGGGCAGACATCTATGGACTTGAGTTTTCATTAAAATCCTTGCAGTAAGAACTAGCAATTCAACTGGTTTTCTCAAAGACAGTAAGAACTACTTCCATTAGAGTCACTGTGAACAATTCCTGAGCACTGAAGACAGTAATACTGAGCAACCCTGGTAGAGAAGAAGAGGAGGGAGAAACCAATTTGCCAGGCAATACCATCACAATAATTCTTTTTGAAAAGTGGTAATAGAAGAATCCATTCGTCATATCTGAAAGCCACCTAATTTACAGTAAGTAATCAATATTTGTATTAGTCACCTCTAACAAATTTACCTGTCTAAACAATGTCCCTTGATTATGCATTAAATTAAATGCATACTTCTAACGACAGAACAGCATTATTTGGGGCAACTGGATACATATGTCTTTACTATTGCAAAAGCTTTTGATTACACCTTTTCATCCTGGGTCTCTGAAGCTGCACTTTGTTTGAGAAGAATCATTCTATGGGTGGGTCTTGGGCAAAGTATTTTGATAAGGTCTCCAGGTGGTTTTGATGTCTCTTTCTAATTGAGAGCCACTGTTATGGAGGGGCCCTTCCAGCTCTTGCTTTAAAGTCTGAACACATTTAATCTACCCCATAAGCCTGTTCCTTATGTTTCTCCATCCTGCCTACTTAATTTTTCATCCACAAAACAGCAACAATAACCCTTACAGTTAATGTGGCATAACATTTTACCATTATAGGTTTCCATGAAGATGGATTTTCCCTAAGAATAATATGGGATTTTTTTTCACTTCTTTATTCATTTTGCTAATAGGGAATAGAGTGCCTTGGAGAGCCAATTTAGATTTGTTTGACATCACTCTGTTCTTCCTTCACTTAAGAGGATGTCTCTAAGAGTGCTTCATGGATTGAGTCTTACCAGGGTAGGCCCATTATATATATATATATATATATATATATATGCCATATATATATATATATATATATATATATATATATAAAATCTGGCATGTAATACTAATAGCTCATAATGTTATCACTTACATTGGTGTTTGAATTGACCATGCATAAACTGATCAAAGGCAAAATCAGTTGCCATTTCACTCTCACACCTCTATAAAAGAGGCTACTATCCTGTCCACAGGATGTACATTATAAATTCCTCATTGAAGTATTTAAAAAATTATTTCTCCTTAAGTCATTATAAGAAAGGAAGAGAACTGGTGATGGGAAAAATAAATAAATAAATGATTTACCCACACTAGAGCAAATTCACATAATTTGAGTGAGTCACAAACTGCATTTAAGAAAGTAAAAATTATCTATGCAGCTTTTAATAAGGAGCCCTTGGGTAAGAAAGCGGATTCTCACTGCAGAGTTTTTTTTAATATTAGATAATAAAGCAGTGTTAACAATGTACATGACCAGAGCTCTCTGAAATTTATGCTTGGGCCCCAAATTAAAAATTGCTCCAGTGAAGGTACATGGTGCTACCCAGTCTCCTGTTCTTCTGGGAGAAAGCTAGTTTGATAGACATATGGTGTAAAGGCTATTAGATACTGATAAATCCATTTAACAAGAGGAAGAGACATAAGAAAGCCTGATGCAAGAGGGTTGCTGCAGGGAAACAAATTAGATGGAACCGGTTGCTAGGAAACAGGGCAAACTAAGTGCATTGGAGTGGTTAGATGGGGCAACTCTGAAGGACTAACAGCACTACATATCCAGTCAGAGACTAAAGCAGATCAGGTATGTAGCCTATGTCAGAGAATAATTCAAGCTGTAAAGTTGGGTCATGTAGGTATAGGAAAAAAAAAAATCTCATTATACAAAAAATTGAGAAAATTAAAAAAAAAAACCAACCTTATTAACCCACATGTGCAGTATACCACCGATGTAGATCTGAGTGTGGTACAACTTTATTTCAAAGTAATATCTTTTCTCACAAGCTCCTTATAGACAGATTATGTGTAGGAACACCTTATACCTACAGCATGAATAGAGGGAACCCTGAATCATGGTTTAAGGGAAGGAAGGTAATTTGGGGGTCATGAACTGATACACTGAATTTTCAGTTTTTCTGGGAGACTATCTATATTGGCTTGGACAAAATAATTCCAAGCATTTCCTTCCTTGGAATTTCACCTCCTTGGATTTCAGCTTTAGCATCTCTTCTTCATTAGTGTTGAACCACTCTTATTTTCTGTTCAATGCATTTTGGGCATGTGATTAAAATAAGAGTTTGTAGAGAGAGACAAACCAAGAAACAAAGACTCTTTGTTTTCTTATAGAAAACAAACTGATGGTTACCAGAGGAGAGGTAGGAGGATGGGTTAAATATGTGATGGAGATTAAGGAGTTCACTTGGTGTGATGAGCACCACATGTTGTATGGAAGTTTCAAACCACTATATGGCACACCTAAAATTAATATTACACTGTATGGTAACTAACTAAAATTTTAATAAAAACTTTAAAAAGTAATAACAAAATAAAATATGACTCTTAAAGGTCAGTCTCCTCTTCATTTATTTATATGCATGATATCCAGATTGGACAGTGGGTGACAGGAACTGTCCAATCAATATTTGTTCAACATTTGAAAGAATGACTGAGTATCTATTTTATCATTCATGTATTTTCTTAAATTTCTTTATATGTATATTCTGA
Source organism: Mustela nigripes (assembly GCF_022355385.1). Taxonomy (NCBI): domain Eukaryota; kingdom Metazoa; phylum Chordata; class Mammalia; order Carnivora; family Mustelidae; genus Mustela; species Mustela nigripes. Next base: position 27,731,418 of record NC_081563.1, on the reverse strand, counting down.
TTTCCAGAAAATACTTAAGCTTTTTTTTTTTTTAAGATTTTATTTATTTGACAGAAAGAGATCACAAGTAGGCAGAGAGGCAGGCAGAGAGAGAGAGGAGGAAGCAGGCTCCCTGCTGAGCAGAGAGCCCAGGACCCTGAGATCATGACCTGAGCCGAAGGCAGCGGCTTAACCCACTGAGCCACCCAGGCACCCCCAATACTTAAGCTTTTTAAGAATACATAATATTTATCTCCTCCAATAAAAGAATCAAGTCAATACGAGAAGAATAAATATTCAATATTTATTATGTTAAACTAAGTATCTATGGTCCAGTATCCATTTGGAGGAAGGGTAAAAGTATGTGAGCAGGACATGAAATAGATACTGAAAACAGTTTAAATTTGTTATAGATTATAGTAGTTCAAAACAGTAACAGCAACAATGACAAAAAGAAGCACAATAATAATAAACATTCTTTAAATACCCTGGCAACATTCTAAGGACAACCAGGAATATAGAAATATACAAAACATACAAGATCCTTTTCCATTGCTGAGTTTACATTCTAGTCAGGAGAGGCAGACAATAAATAACCAAACACATAGTGTTAAGTGATGGTAAATGCTCTAGAGAAAAATAAAGCAGGAAAAAGGAATATGGAGCATTGGGATGTTGTAATCTTCAATAGCATAATCAGGTGAAATTGTAACATTTGAAAGGGGCCTATATTAGGTAAGAAGGGAGCCGTGGAAAGAATTAGGCAGAGGGATCAGCAATGTCCTGAAATGGACTGTGGTTCCTGCTTGAGAAGCAGCAAGGGGGACAGTATGGCTCTTACTGAGTGAACAAAAAAACTAATATGAGAATTAACAAGAGACAGATGTCCTATGGAGCCTCAATGGTTACAGTAACGCCTATGGATTTTTCTTTCAGTGAGGTGGTAAGTAATAGAAAGGTATTGAAAACAGTTCATTTAAATAGAATAACTCTAGGTTTTATTAAAAAAAAAAAAAAAGGCATGAAGAAAGCCAGAGAGAAGCAGCTAGACCAATAAAGGGGATATAGCAATAACCTGATCTCTCTTGGATCAGAGTGTCACCCTGGAACAGATGACAAGTGGTTAGAGCCTGGATATATTTTATAGGTAGAAAAACTGGATTTTCTGATGGTGCAAATGTGGAGATTTGGGGCTGAACAAGGAAAGACGGCATCATCTTTGACCAAGAAAGGAACTACTGAAGTACAAGTTTAGTGGTGGAGGTAGGTATTGGGACTCCTTGAGGGATGGACTGGGATGTTGACTATGGATACTTAAAGACTGAAAGTTTATTAGACAACTTAGTGGACATGCCCAGTAGGCAGTTGGATATACAGGTCTGAGGTTTCAGAAAGAGGTCTTGGATCTAGATATAAATTTGAGGAAAGGAATTGATTGAATTATGCCCTTGTTTATGAGATCTATTAAGAATAATGAGATCTAGTAAGTAGTGAAATGATTTGGTAGCTGCACAGGGGGTTTATATTATGAAGTGGAGAAAAGACAGGATATATGGGAACAGATTTATCTAAGTAGGCAGACATGATAAGCTGATTTTGTGGAAGTTCTCTTTTATCTGCCTTTGTTTTCTCAGTGAAATAGAGAACAAACTTAATAACTAGGTAATGATGAGGGATGGGGGCTAGGGTTGTTAGATGTCTTCTATATACCGAACTTGTCCGGTATCTAATAATCTTACCCTATGTCCTGTATTGACTTTGTTAGGGTATTTTAAATGTCCTGTAGTCAGGTTTTTTTCAATAAATAACAAAACTTTGGCTGTTAGAGCTATTCTTTTACCACACTAACTGGCAGTTACACCACTTACATGGCAATGCTAGCTGAAAGTCATACCTCCACAAATAAAGATCCAGACAATGCCTTGCGGTCCTCTCTGGAGGTTTGGCTGAGAGAAGGGAAAAAGACAACTGAGAATTAAAAGTATTTAATTTTCACATTCAAGAAAGGACCGAATTGTTCTTTGGCCCAAGCTCCAAGTTGTGAATAAGTAACCACCATTAGAGATAACTTCAGATTAGTACTGATGTTTTTGAAAATGAGTCAATCAACAACAGCCCTACTCAAGAAATTATGACTTATGAAAGTCAGCCAATCAGTAGTAAAACTTCAGTTTTGAAAGGCAGCTAATCAGTGACAGCCCCACATTTCTAACCATTAGCCAATCGTCAAGTGCTTCACTTTCTTAGCTTCTGAAAGGCAACAGGTCAATATCAGCCTTATTACAATGATCACACAAACACGGAAGAAAGTCCTATTATCCTCTAAATACTCTCTCTTCTGAAAGTTTGTCAACCTCTGAAAACAAGGCTTCCTAAAACCTTATATAACATTATCTCTGGCTTTGCTTATGGAGATGATGCCCTACAAGTACTCTCTCACTTGAAGACAAACTGGAATTTCACATTGTTTTGCATCAGATAGTTCAATTTACTGTTTTTAAGTTTGCAACCATTTCAACAGCTTAAAGCCTGCTTATGGTTACTTCTGAGTTGAGACTTGGGAATGACAGAGGCAATGGGGCTGCCATGAGATTATCAAATTCAAATTTTTCAAACCTTGTGATGATTTCTAGTATGTACTTTTTTTTTTTAAGATTTTTATTTATCTATTTGATAGACAGAGATCACAAGCAGGCAGAGAGGCAGGCAAAGAGAGAGGAGGAAGCAGGCTGCCCGCTGAGCAGAGAGCCCGACGTGGGGCTGGATCCCAGGACCCTGAGACCATGACATGAGCAGAAGGCAGAGGCCCAACCCACTGAGCCACTCAGGTGCCCCCTCTAGTATGTACTTTTTAAAAGTAACCCCCCGGGGCGCCTGAGTGACTCAGTGGGTTAAGCCATTGCCTTCGGCTCGGGTCATGATCTCAGGGTCCTGGGATCAAGTCCCGCATCGGGCTCTCTGCTCAGCAGGGAGCCTGCTTCCCTCTCTCTCTCTCTCTGCCTGCCTGTCCATCTACTTGGGATTTCTCTCTGTCAAATAAATAAATAAAATCTTTAAAAAAATAAAAAATAAAAAATAAAATAAAAGTAACCCCCCAAATGTCAAAACACAGATCTAATTACTGTGAAAAATTTTTCTGAATAGTGGGCATTCACTAAATAAGTAAGTAGTCCTTTTGGAGGTCTTTGTGCACAACGCAATTATTCATTCAATATTGAAAGTGGTGGCAAGTCAGATATGAACAAGCATATTGACAAAAGAGATGTATGCTTTTATAAACTAGTACCAAAATAGTGATAAAATAACAAAAACATTGTTTTAGGTAAAATTCTTTTTTTTTAAAGATTTTATTTATTTATTTGACAGAGAGAAATCACAAGTAGATGGAGAGGCAGGCAGAGAGAGAGAGGGAAGCAGGCTCCCTGCCGAGCAGAAAGCCCGACGTGGGACTCGATCCCAGGACCCCGAGATCATGACCCCAGCCGAAGGTAGCGGCCCAACCCACTGAGCCACCCAGGCGCCCCTAAGTAAAATTCTTATGAAGAAAAACTAATTGTAGAATTTATTATAATGGCCTTCCACACTGAATATCATCAGTGAGCTCAAATGCCTATGGAATGTACAACTACTGAAAGTATTTTGTGATTCTAAAATTGCAAGCAAATTTTTAAGTTCTGCAGTTAAATCTACCACAATAATAATTTTAAAATGGCTACCTTCACTATTATAGAGATTATCAAAAGCCTAATTGCTTTATCATATTACAAAAAACCACGGTACAAAAATAATCACAATGCAGGGAAAAAAAAAACTTCTTCTTTTGCTTATGTAATGCTTTTCTTATAAAAATATATTCCATATAAGGCTCTGAGTAATAAAATTCTTTTAAGACTTCAAAAACTATAACAAATTTTTGCAAAGACTCTCTTTTTGAGTTGGGGGTAATGAAAAAAATTGTACTCCTTTGGCACGTGCACCAAATGTTTATAGCAGCAATGTCACAATAGCCAAAATATCTAAAGAACCTAGATGTCCATCAACAGATGAATGGATAAAGAAGATGTGGTATAACTGCTATTCAACATCGTACTAGAGGTCCTAGCCTCAGCAGACAACAAAAGGAAATTAAAGGCATCCAAATCAGCAAAGAAGAAGTCAAATTATCACTCTTTGCAGATGATATGATACTATATGTGGAAAACCCAAAAGACTCCACTCCAAAACTGCTAGAACTTATACAGGAATTTAGTAAAGTGTCAGGATATAAAATCAATGCACAGAAATCAGTTGCATTTCTCTACACCAACAGCAAGACAGAAGAAAGAGATATTAAGGAGTCAATCCCATTTACAATTGCACCCAAAACCATAAGATACCTAGGAATAAACCTAACCAAAGAGGCACAGAATCTATACTCAGAAAACTATAAAGTACTCATGAAAGAAATTGAGGAAGACACAAAGAAATGGAAAAATGTTCCATGCTCCTGGATTGGAAGGATAAATATTGTGAAAATGTCTATGCTACCTAAAGCAATCTACACATTTAATGCAATTCCTATCAAAGTACCATCCATCTTTTTCAAAGAAATGGAACAAATAATTCTAAAATTTATATGGAACCAGAAAAGACCTCGAATAGCCAAAGGGATATTGAAAAAGAAAGCCAACGTTGGTGGCATCACAATTCCGGACTTCAAGCTCTATTACAAAGCTGTCATCATCAAGACAGCATGGTACTGGCACAAAAACAGACACATAGATCAATGGAACAGAATAGAGAGCCCAGAAATAGACCCTCAACTCTATGGTCAACTAATCTTCGACAAAGCAGGAAAGAATGTCCAATGGAAAAAAGACAGCCTTTTCAATAAATGGTGCTGGGAAAATTGGACAGCCACATGCAGAAAAATGAAATTGGACCATTTCCTTACACCACACACAAAAATAGACTCAAAATGGATGAAGGACCTCAATGTATGAAAGGAATCCATCAAAATCCTTGAGGAGAACACGGGCAGCAACCTCTTCGACCTCTGCCGCAGCAACATCTTCCTAGGAACAACGCAAAAGGCAAGGGAAGCAAGGGAAAAAATGAACTACTGGGATTTCATCAAGATCAAAAGCTTTTGCACAGCAAAGGAAACAGTTAACAAAATCAAAAGACAACTGACAGAATGGGAGAAGATATTTGCAAACGACATATCAGATAAAGGACTAGTGTCCAGAATCTATAAAGAACTTAGCAAACTCAACACCCAAAGAACAAATAATCCAATCAAGAAATGGGCAGAAGACATGAACAGACATTTCTGCAAAGAAGACATCCAGATGGCGAACAGACACATGAAAAAGTGCTCCATATCACTTGGCATCAGGGAAATACAAATCAAAACCACAATGAGATATCACCTCACACCAGTCAGAATGGCTAAAATCAACAAGTCAGGAAATGACAGATGCTGGCGAGGATGCGGAGAAAGGGGAACCCTCCTACACTGTTGGTGGGAATGCAAGCTGGTGCAGCCACTCTGGAAAACAGCATGGAGGTTCCTCAAAATGTTGAAAATAGAACTGCCCTATGACCCAGCAATTGCACTATTGGGTATTTACCCTAAAGATACAAATGTAGTGATCCAAAGGGACACATGCACCCGAATGTTTATAGCAGCAATGTCCACAATAGCCAAACTATGGAAAGAACCTAGATGTCCATCAACAGATGAATGGATCAAGAAGATGTGGTATATATACACAATGGAATACTATGCAGCCATCAAAAGAAATGAAATCTTGCCATTTGCAACAACATGGATGGAACTAGAGCGTATCATGCTTAGCGAAATAAGTCAAGCAGAGAAAGACAACTATCATATGATCTCCCTGATATGAGGAAGTGGTGATGCAACATGGAGGCTTAAGTGGGTAGAAGAAGAATAAATGAAACAAGATGGGATTGGGAGGGAGACAAACCATAAGTGACTCTTAATCTCACAAAACAAACTGAGCGTTGCCGGTGGGAGGGGGTTTGGGAGAAGGGAGTGGGATTATGGACTTTGGGGAGGGTATTTGATTTGGTGAGTGCTGTGAAGTGTGTAAACCTGGTGATTCACAGACCTGTACCCCTGGGGATAAAAATATATGTTTATAAAAAATAAAAAATTAAAATAAATAAATAAATAAATAAATAAATAAATAAAACAAACAAAAAAAAAAGAAGATGTGGTATATATACACAGTGGAATACTATGCAGCCATCAAAAGAAATGAAATCTTGTCATTTGCAACGACATGGATGGAACTAGAGGGTATTAAGCTTAGAAAAATAAGTCAATCAAAGAAAAACAACTATCATATGATCTCCCTGATATGAGGAAGTGGAGATGTAACATGGGGGATTTGGGGTTAGGAAGGGAATAAATGAAATAAGATGGGATTGGGAGGGAGACAAATAATAAGAGACTCTTAATTTCACAAAACAAACTGAGGGTTGCTGGGGGGAGGGGGGTTGGGATAGGGGGGTGGGGTTATGGACACTGGGGAGAGTATGTGCTATGGTGAGTGCTGTGAAGTGTGTAAACCTGGCGATTCACAGACCTGTACCCCTGGGGCTAATAATACATTATATGTTTATAAAAAGAATTAAAAAATTTAAAAAAAATTGTACTCCTTTGATAGAATAAATATACAAATTTTGGTAAATGTCTGTGTAAAGTGCAACAATATTTATTCAAAGGTGAAGCCAAGTGTGAATAATTCTATGGAAGTTCTACATGATGTTGCTCAGGGCATCCCATGTCCTTTCTGTTGACAATGAGTGGTTCCAAGAAACTGTTCTCTTATTGCAGATTCTCCCTGTCAAACTGAGTGGGTAAAGGATTTTTTAATTTTGTTGGAATTCAGTATTCTACAGTTCTCTTACGTTCAAAAGCCCATTGACTTTCTTTAACAAATACAGTCGAGATCTCCAGTTTATCTGAAGCACTGAAATTAAACTTCAGTTCTGTAGATGAGGCCCCCAAATTCTTGTTGATTTTTTAAATAATTCACTGGTTTCGATTTATTTCTTGTTCATCATTTTCAATATCTCTTTAGCAGTAGGATTACACAAATTGAAAGAAGAGCAAAAAGGGCTATTGAAGTACTTCATTACCTAAAGAAACCTGAGGAATGTGTTAAAGAGAAAATGGATGAAAAATTTAACCCTATGTAAGTGTCAAGGCTGTTGTAAAAAAGAACAATATTACAATGAACAGAAAAGGAATTCCATCTTTAAATGTCTAAATATTATGGCACTTGCTATGATTACCTTTTGAAATGTTTTCCATACCTTGAAGAATTTGATTCTTTTACATGAAAATTACATGTGAAAATTACATGTGAAAAAAATGGAAACATACACAATGTTGAAGAACAAGGGAATGACAATTGAAGAAATACTCTTTCTATTCAGGGTACAGAATTTGAAAAGTCATCCATCAAGAGATACTTCTTAGTCCTGAAGAATGGTTAAGTAAGTTATGCCAGGAAAAATGGTATTATGTGTTTCAACAAGTCAAATTTGAAGGGCAATTCTCAGACTTGGTAACTTTATACCAGTACATGATTATATACTGGCTTATAGTGCTAATGTTGAGTATGTGTCCTCATGAATAAGTTTTCAGTGAACTAAAGGACAAAATATGTTGGGTGTGACCACTGCAGAAGCTATGTTATGATGAAAATGGAATATGGACTGCAAGAATTATATAAGTTCTGTGAAACAAAGAACTGTTCAGAAGAACCAAATCACAAGGACAAATATTACTTTTTTAAATAGAGATATAATTCAGATAAGCAATGAGTAATTTTCTAGTAATATTATGCCCAGTGCTTCTTTTATCTCAAAATATATTTGCATAGAGCTTAGAAATTATTCAAATTTACCTGGGAATTTTGTTCCATTTGCAACCTCTGGCAAATCTGGCAACTTCAATGAAGATGGAGATTTTAAGGAGAGATTAGAAGAAATGAATCACCTTAGACAGTGCCAGAATGAATGAAACAGGAAAATGTAGTGTGATTGACAGGCAGCATTTTAGGATCCAGAGAAGTTAAATGTCACAAATTCAAAGTGAGACTAGTTAGAATGGGTGTGTATTTATCTCCAATCACCTTCAGCTGTGTGAACATAGACCCAGAGTGGATAGAGAGATGTATTTAATTAGGGCTATAGTTTTATGCATAACATTATTCTAATATGCATGTTTCTATTAAAAATGATCACTATGTGATTCTAGCCTGTACTTTTAACCAATAGACTAAACTCCCTCTCAATGAGAATTGATTACTTAAGATTAAACTCTTATTTCCCTGTAAGATCAGAAATAAAGAAGAAAGAAAAGTCAAACTGCATTCAATTAAAAAAATTAGTAAACCAAGTGTGCCATAAATGGTAATCTCTAACACTGAAAGATGGCTATCATCTCTCTTAGCATGCCTCTATCTTTGCTCTTGTCCTAAAGAACATAAGGAAGGTCATATTTATTAGGATATGGCAAAGAACAAGAAAACTGAATGATCTTTACAAGAGGTAGAGATGGCATATAGCTAGAAATTAAGCATTTAGGAAATATAGGTCCCGAATTTAATACATTCACCAAATCTATACCATAGACATATTTCTGTGATCTCACCCTCAAGTGTGATATTCCCTGAATAACGTACCAATGCTGAAGAGGTACATATGATCTTCCCTAATACACCTTGCTCTTCTGAAGATGGAGCAAAGCACCTACAAGCAGAAAGAATCACTGGGCCAAAAGCATTCCCCCCAAATACTATCTAGGGTAGTCATTTTTTAAAATTCTTATGATAATAAGGCTGGAGGCTTTTGTTATTCTTTAATTTTTTGTCCTTATTTATCTGAGTTTATACTTCTCCAAAGATTTTGACTATAAGCAATATATATTTCCCATCTAAAAATGCCTCTGTTGTATTGCAGAGACAGAAAATATTCTCTATTTTTCTACTAGTCCCATAACACAAATGCTTTTAGACATTCAATGATCTATTTCTTTAGTAAGTCTCTTTCTATTTCAGTGTTTATGCATGAGATTGATCTAATGCCCAGAAGAGAAATATCATCGTCAGCTTTTACAACATTTTCAGAAAGGCACATATGCATTTTGCTTCTCCTGTTTTATGAAGCTCTTTTTACTGCTTTCTCTTAAGAACATATTATGAAAAATCCAATTTCCCTGCAGATATGTCGGACTGTGCTGTTTCTTGAAAGCTGGAACAAAATCTGCTTTCCAGATGACTTATGCAATTTGGAACCAAATAGGTGGGTGTTCAGCTTGAGAAATTTTCATAGAATTATCATTTGCAGTATTTCCACAGTCTGGAACAGGAACTCATTGATTGTTTTTAATCTGATGTACACTCAGTAATGAGGAGCCAGGCACCACTCTGAGCATAGATTTGAATAATCTTATGAATTGTTTTGTACTAAATGGTTTAGTGAGCCAAAGAGAAATCTGAAGTAAATAGGGCTCTAGAATGCAGATACGGAAGAGGAAGGAAGGGAAGGATGGTCAAGGAGTCAGGGGAAGTTTCCAAAGAAAAAACAGCTGTCGGGCGCCTGGGTGGCTCAGTGGGTTAAGCCGCTGCCTTAGGCTCAGGTCATGATCTTGGGGTCCTGGGATCGAGTCCCGCATCGGGCTCTCTGCTCAGCAGGGAGCCTGCTTCCCTCTCTCTCTCTCTCTGCTTGCCTCTCCATCTACTTGTGATTTCTCTCTGTCAAATAAATAAATAAAATCTTAAAAAAAAAAAGCAGCTGTCATCTTTCTCCTCAATTCCTCAATTCACAGTTTGTTTCTATGTTTGTAGATTAACTGGTTTTTAATGTAATAGTATTTGATATATGGAAAAGAATAAATGTTACATATATATAAAAACTAAAGCACAATCATAAAGTGAATCTCCATGAATCCACTACCCAACTCAAGAAGTAAAATTTTGTAACACCATGCTACCTGTGTGCAACTTCTTACCCACTGACACCCCCACAAAAGTGACTACACTCTGAATGTTATTGCTGTATCTCTTTGTGTATCTTTACATGCCTTACTGACTCATCTATCCCTTCAGAAACATCAAGCTGTCAGTTTCCCTTCTTCTTGACTTTTGTAAACACAGCAGCATACTGTAAGTGGAGTTCTTAGATTGCTTATTCATACATATGGTAGCAAATAGGTTTATTTCATTTATTTCCATGTGGAAAATATCTGAATGGGTGAATACATCTTTCTATTTATCCATTTTTTCTATATATTTGAAGTCTTTCTTTCTTCCTCTCTCCCTCTCTTCTTTTCTACCCCCTCCCTCCATCTTTCCATTCTTACTATCCCCTTTCTCTTCTTTCTCTCGCCTTCTCCTTTCTCGCTCTCCTTCCTTCGTTCCTTTCTCTTATTTCCAGCAGTTTTGCCACACATTTTTTGAGAACTTATTTTTTTAGAGCAGTCTTGGGTTTATAGCAAAATTGAAAGGATTGGTACAGAGATTTCCCATATGCTCCCTTCCCCCATACGTGCACAGCCGCCTCTAGTACCAACATACCCCACCAAGGGTTACATTTGTTACCATCAAAGAACCTACATTGAGGGGCACTTGGGTGGCTCAGTGGGTTAAAACCTCTGCTTTCGGCTCAGGTCATGGTCTCAGGGTCCTGGGATTGAGCCCCACATTGGGCTCTCTGCTCCGCGGGGAGCCTGCTTCCTCCTCCTCCTCTCTCTCTCTCTCTGCCTGCCTCTCTGCCTACTTGTGATCTCTCGTCAAATAAATAAATAAAATCTTTAAAAAAAAAAAAAAGAACCTACATTGACACATCATAATCACCCAAAGTCCACAGTTTACATTAAGGTTCATTCTTGATGTTGTACATTCTATGAATCTGGACAAATGTATAATGACATGTAGCTCTCATAGGATCATGCAGAGTACTTTCACCGACTGAAAAACCCTCTGTGTTCTGCCGATTATCTCTCCCCACACCCCCTCCACCACATTTCTATACATATCTCTTGGCACTTGATACAGAGAAAGCATCTAACATGTTTACATGTAAGTGAAATTGTTGGGTCATAGCTTATGGAAATGTTCAACCTCCTAAAATAATGCTAGTGTATGACTCCTCGTGTTTATACTTCCACCAGACATTGGTTGGTTCCTCTCCTCTCTAATACTCAGATTTGTCTGACTTCTTAATTGTTGTGAGAATTATTATCTGGGGGAATAAAACCATGTTAACAGGTTTAAAATGGTAATTTGTATTTCCCTTATTGCTAATGAGGTTAAACATCTTTTCATGTGTTTATTCTCTCATCATGTTTTGTCCTCTCTGAGATGCTTGTTTGTGTCTTTTAACTAATTTTCTATTGAGTTTGGTCCTTTTCTAATTGATTTTTGAGAGTGTTAATAATCCCTTGTAAATTAAATGTATTATAAACATTTCTCAGTTTGTGTCTTGTCTTTTCACTATCTCTAGGCTGTCTTTTGTTGAAATTTTTAATTAACAAGCAGTGGAATTCATCCATTTCTTAATGTTTAGTATGTATTTTAATGTAAAGTATCTTTCCTGAGCTCACATTTGGAACAAAAGTAAGTATTATTCCTTGTTCTTTTCCAAGGCCTCAGAGATTCTCCTTGAATTTTTAAGTCCTCAGACTACCTGGAATTGACTTTTGTCTATGGTGGAAAGTAAGAATCCAATTTAAGGATCCAATTTTTTTGTGGGCAATTAATTGCTCAATCACTTTTATTGATAGTCCCTCCATTCCACAATGATCTTCAATCCCATCTTTGTAATATATCAAGTTATAAAACAGTCTATTTCCCAGATCTTCATTTTGTTCCATCAGTCAATATTTTTCAATTCCTGTGCCAGTTTCATATTGACTTTATCATTACAGCCTTATAATATGCCTTGATATCTAGTAGAGCACATCCCTTACTTGTCTTCCTCAGAAATTTTTTAGTTTTTTTTTTTTTTTTCTCCACATATACTTTAGAATTAGTTTGTCAAGATTCATGAAAAGCTCTTTTGGGATTTTGGTTGAAATTGCATTGAATTCAGATAAATTGGAGGAAAATTGGTAGTTATACATGATTTTGAGCTTCCGTATCTGTAAAAATAATATTGGTCTCCATTTATTTAAGTCCTTCAGAAAAAGTTGATTGGACGTGGAGGTTCATCTTCTCTCTCAATTTTGTAGCTTAGCAAAATGCTGGCTCAGCTGGTCTGAATTTGATGAAGTTCCAGATCAGCACTATACTCTCCAATAGATATAAAATGCAAGCCACACAAGTAAGTTAAAATTTTCTAGTAGCAGCATTAAAAAAAAGTAAAAAGATCCAGGTGAAGTTAATTTTAATACATATCTAAAATATTAATACATATCTAAAATATTATCATTTCGACATAAATTGGTGTAAAATAAGAGTTAGTAATGAGATATTTTACACCTTTTCTCCCTGTCTTTAAAATCTAGTGTGTATTTTATACCCAAACACAACTCAGTTAGGACTAACCTCAGTTTAAGTGCTCAATAGCCATATGTGACTAGTATCTATGTTACTGGACAATGTAGCTATAGAGTTCCCAATTTCTTTGATCAGGAAGTGTTACTGAATACATAATTACCTCGATGTTCCTTGACCCTTCCTTTAGCTACGAATATGTAAAGCAGCAATAGGAAAGAGTCTTCTACAAACACCCTTTTCATGAAGTACCCATTCCAGTGATTGTGTTTGAAAGAATGCTCATTTTCCTATTGTTGGATCCTGAAATCTACATATGCCTATTCAATCAAGCTTATTGATTACATTGTTCATATCACACATATTTATGAATATTGTGTCTGCTTGATCTACTAGTAATTGGGAGAAATGAACTAAAATATTAACGCTATGATAGGTAAGATATCCTGAAACATAGTTTCAGGATTTTGGTGCTGCTATAAGCATTTCTCTACAGAACCACCCTATTTGTTCATTTTGCCTCAATTCAAAGTATCCAATATCAGTTTCAGTTCCTTTTTTGTTATCTTCTTAGGAGATTTATTGGTATAGGAAATGAGCTGTTGTGTGTTTGAAATTTCCCTTACTTCAGCAAACCCAGTTGGTACTCTATTAAAAGCATGCTTTATTCCTGCTACAAAACAAGTAGGAGTTTCCTTTAGTATCAGATACCTTTCCAGGAATAAAACTTCTTTACTGGTTTTTATAAAAGCACTTTTCCTTACATTAATTTTTTTACTACCTCAAAATCTTGTAGGAAATTAATGAACATCTCTATGTTTGCATAAAAATTATTTTCTCAGTTGTCTTTTGAATTTTTTATTGAGATTTTTCTTTGTTTCACAAAAGTTTTAAATGTTTAGGTTGCCAAAGCTACTCACTGTAACTTCATGTTTACTGGCTTTGTTTCCATATTTACAAAAGTCTACTTCAATAAAGATTCCATAAATAATTATCAATATTCTCCTAATATAGTCATGGTTTTCTATTAATATTTGCCTTTCATTTATCTAAAGTTTATTTCAGAGAAAAGTCCGAGTAAGAATCTCATTTAATTTTTACTTCAGTGATTATCCAACTTTCCTGGAATCATTAATGAATAATCCATTCTTTTTCTGTTTACTCGAATTACTACTTTTATCATAGGGTAAATTATCTTCATTTCTTGAACATTTTCCTGGTTCTGCTATTCCAAAATCTATTAGGTTTCAGTGTTTTAGTGTTTTAATTAACCCAGGCTTATAGCAAAGCAGAATATGTATTAGCATGAATATTTCTTTATTGCTTCGCTTATTTGTGGATTTTTCTCATATATTTATTTTTTTCTGTTTTAAGCATAAAACTTCTAGTATTTTAGACATCCTTGGATGAAAAGACATGCTAAGATTATAATTGTTAATCTTCATTTTTTAGGTTTTTTTTTTTTTTTAATTTATTAGAGAGAAAGAGAGAGCATGAGCAGGGCAAGCAGAGGGAGGGGGAGAAGCAGACTCCCCTCTGAACAGGGAGCCCTATGGGATGTAGGGCTCCATCCCAAGACCCTGAGATCATGACCTAAGCCAAAGGCAGACTCTTAACCAACTGAGCCACTCAGGCACTTCTATTATTGTTAAACCTTTTATATTAATTTTGGGATTTTTTAAATTATTAACATTCCCATTCAAGCAATTATTTTTTTCCCCCTCAATTTATTCAGTTTGTTAGTGTTCATTATTGGAATTCTAAACTTCTTTTCACAAGGGCTCTATAAAAGTTTATTCTTTTTTTTTAAAGATTTTATTTATTTATTTGACAGAGATCACAAGTAGACAGAGCAGCAGGCAGAGAGAGAGGGGGAAGAAGGCTTCCTGCTGAGCAGAGAGCCCGATGTGGGGCTGAATCCCAGGACCTGAGCCGAAGGCAGAAGCTTAACCCACTGAGCCACCCAGGCACCCCTGAAAGTTTATTCTTAAAGCAAGTAATTTTATTCTCTAAAACTTTTTTAATCAGGAAAAACTGCAAACATAACCAAAAGTAGAGCGAATAGTAAAATAAGTCACCTGTTTATCTATTACCTGTTGTCAACAGTCATCAACTAATGGCTGCTTCTGTTTCATTTGTGCCCTCATCCGGGTCCAGATCACCCATTTTATTTTGGAACAAATTCTAGACAACCCATTATTTTATATATGAGAATAGTTCAGTAAGTATTAGTAAAAGATAAGGACTCATTATTCTAAACATAAGCACATTACTATTACCACAGCTTAAAAATTAATTGCAATTCTAGGATAGGTTAACTAAATTTTATATACTGCAATTTCCTCATCTGGAAAATGGGGGCTATAGTACTATCTCTTAAGTTGAAAAAATAAAAACTAATGTTATTATTAATAATTAAAAGATCATATTCATTTTTCATTTGGTCTACTCTATGACTTTTATTGATGTATTTTTTATGTTTAATTGCTATGCATTTCTAGAATGAAGGCTCTCTAGTAATTATAGACTGATATTTTAATATATTTTGATTGAGTGGTGAGTATCTTACTTTGGTTTCTTTGCATTTATCCTATAAGTAAGATTACTTTCTGGGTTTAAATTCGTTTTTCTCAGGTGTTTGAAACTTGTTTGTAAAAGCATTTGGTCTTGACATTTAGGGAGGTCATTCTTTTTCAGTTTCTTCACTTGGCTTTATCCCTTCTTTTTCTTAAAATCTGAGTCCAGGTTGTATGGCCCTTTTCTAATCTCCTAAAGATTATTATGCATTAATATTGTGCTTGTTTTATAATTTTTCTGCATGGTCTTTCCCATAGTGTGTGAGCTTTTCAAAGGTAAGAACCATTCCTGATAACAGATACCCAACAAATGTTGGCCAAATAAATGAGTGAATTAATTAATATGTACATAAAGTACTAAATACACTGATTGACATAGATCAGCTGCTCTTTTTCATTAACCAAAATGAAAAAAAAAAATCATGGACTTGGGGGGATGAAGATGATAATCCCATTATGCTCTAAAAATTACTCTGTCCTTTTGGAGTCTTTATGTCAAATAATGGGTATTGAGGCAACTACCCTTCCCAGAATGCTCAGAATGCATGAATTGCCTGTCTTTTTTTTTTTTTTCTACCTCCACCCGTTTGATGCTTCCTAAGAAATCTAAATGGATGAGGAATACCATGTGTTGAGAATAAAAGAGACAAAATATTTGAAAGGATAAGTGAGAAACAAACTTTCTCAAAATCATAAATTACATGGTAATGCCATCAAGCGTTCTTCACACAGATAGAAAAAGGATAAACTCAGCAGGTGATGATGATAAAGGCTGTAAACATTCATTTTTGGTCTGCAGGAGACTTGCTGTCATCCCTTAGGGAAACCGTTTAATATGTGTGAGTCTCAGTGTTTTTATCTCTTACAGTGATAACTTGTTTTACAGGAATTTAACCCAAGAACTTAGTAATAATTAAAACTCCAAAAGAAAATGAAAAACAATTAAGAACCATTAAAATAACTGTAGCTATAACAATAATGTGAGAATTTTAAATCATCTAAAGGCTATGTTTAAAAGAAAGTATTCAGAGTTGATCATGAAACCGTGAAATGTTTCAGATTCCTGTTTTAAGTCTGAAAATGAATTTGTATACACAAGGAGTTTTTGTCAGCTTTATGGCTCAGTGTAAAAGTTAATCTTAGACAGGCAGGGTTGTTCCTCAATTTCAACTGTCCTGGAAAGGAAATAAGGTTTTTTGTTTTTGTTTTTGTTTTTGCTTTTTCTCAATGAGTTATACACATTTTGCTTCCAATCAATGTCAAATGCTAATGCCAACCATGTCCTCTACATTTCAAACATGTACTGGCTTGGATGATGTTCTGGGTATTTTTCTCTGTTTGGTTTCATTTTGTTTAATATTTTTGTTTGGCTTTTCACAAAATATATATTTTGAAGTTTTGTACTTTGATTTGTTTTGTTTTGTTTTTGTTTTTTTCTGTCCCAATTCTGAGGAAGCTGGTAGAAAGGATGTAGCCTGCCATGTATATGGAACAACTATTACAACATTTCAGAACAAAATAGAAGTTTCCAGGCTCCTTCTGAAAGCTATTTTATTTTTAATGAGGATCCTAAATTGTATGTTTAATCTGTCCTCTTCACTTTTGCAGGAGCCTTTCTTTCTTGAAGCAGCAACCTCCCTCCCTGCTCTCACCCCCTCCCACCCATACGTACAATAGCATACACGAATCTAACACATTTTGACCTTCTGGACATGAGATCCCTAGGCACGTGCCTGCAGAGATTCAGTTCAGCTCATCAAATTGTAATCATCTAGTGTGCACATCTGTTCATGTCAATATAACAGATATTCTGCAAAACAAGTAAAATCTACTCTGCTCACGGCATGCTAGAGAACAGTGGGGCTTTAACACAGCAAGCAGTATCCTATCTCCATTACACTAGTTTTGTGTTTCACCTGGAAAGTTTGATTACAGAAAGCCCTCTTCCACATTACCCAATTCATCCATTTTAATACCCTCTGTTTCATTTTTTTCGTCACAAAGCATTTGCAACTTGAGCCCAACAATGCAAAATATAACACTATACTTGTATAGTGTTAATTTCCTCAAATCTTGCTTTCATCCATGTATGGAACTGTGAGATGTGGATTTCCCTTCTTTTTTTTTTTTTTAAAGATTTTTATTTATTTATTTGACAGACAGAGATCACAAGTAGGCAGAAAGGCAGGCAGAGAGAGAACAAGGGAAGCAGGCTCCCTGCTGAGCAGAGAGCCTGATGCAGGGCTCCATCCCAGGACCCCGGGTTCATGACCTGAGCCAAAGGCAGAGGCTTAACCCACTGAGCACCCAGGCACCCCTGGATTTCCCTTCTTTTTGGTGATAAACAGTTTTCATCTTGCCAGTTCCCACCAGTTTACCTGACTTAAAATATAAATGCAGTTGGAGGTTCTTGGTACCTTTTGGGGAAGGAGGAATGAAAGCTGAAGCAGATACAATATATGTCTGAAGTAGGATTTTTATTTTATTTCTTATTTTTAAAGATTATTTATATATTTACATTATTTATATTTATATTATTTATATTTACTTGACAGAGAGCACAAGCAGGAGGAGCGGCAGACGGAGAGGGAGAAGCAGGCTCCCCAATGAGGAGGGAGTCTGATTCAGGGCTCCATCCCAGGACCCAGGGATCATGACCTGAGCTGAAGGCAGATGCCCTATCCAATGAGCCACCCAGGCACCCCTGAACTAGGATTTTTTTTAAAAGGAGCCTCACACCTATAATTAGCCTTCTTCCATTATTGTATTATCATCAGTAGTCCTTGTTTTGAGATTTTTTAATATCAGGAGAGATTTAATTTATAAAAATAGCTGTTAATTCACAAATAGCAATAGAAGTAGACAAGATGGCTTTGGATAAAATTATTACCATAACTGAAAACATGTCTGAAGATCTTGATATAGTTATTCCCATTTTTAAATCATATGTGACTTCACCAATAAGATTATAGTATTATCAAAATTGCCCAAAGACCAATTACAAGATTCAACAGTTAAATACCACAATTATAAAGGAATTAACTATTGAAAGTGCGTTAATCCCTAATACCAATTTTACAGGGCCATTATTAACTTCTGAGGAAAGATCAGCATACTCAACTAAATCTCTAAAGTCCAGTGTTTTTAGATATCAGAACATAAGTAGTTCTGTGTGTGTGTGTGTGTGTGTGTGTAATCTTCATTGTCATCTAAGAGGTATAGGAAAGAAGTATGTGTAATGACACATCAGAAAGGAGTTTTTGTTTGGCTGTTGTTTGTTTTTGCTTTTCCCAAAACCTCTATAAATAAGTTTTAAAAAAACAACAAAACCTGCAGCTGGAGAATCTATGACAATACTCTCACCAGGTACATCCAGAAAGAGTCACATCTGAAAAACCAGTGAGGAAATAATCAGTTAGATGGGCAGGAAAAAATAATGACTTGAATTAAGAAAATAGTGATAAGGGATGAAGAAAAGGGAAAATTAAGAGAAATCTAGGAGTTAAAATGGAAAGGCTTGGAAATTTTAAAAGATCCAGAGTGTGGTATGAGGAAGAAACAGGCATCCATAATGACTTCCAGGATTCTGTCTTGAGCAGTAAAGAAATATGCCCAAGTATATCATTATCGTCTTTGCAATAGAAATTTCAGTATGAAAGAAAGAAAAATGTTATTAAGCAACTGTCATAAGAGGACAGTCAAATTTCATGCAATTTCTGGAATCACAACAGAAGGGTATTCCAAACTGTAATCCAGGGCAACTTAGAACATTCCAGGGACCTGGATCAGTGATGCCAAGTTCGAATTCTGTTTGCATGCTGGAACACTCATTCATTATTTAATGAGTTTCAACATAGTTAAGTTTGGCAAAATATCCTTTTGGCTTCCATGGTCTGCAGGGCCTTCCTAGCTTCAGGGCTCCTTACAGGATTAGCTGAGTCCTTTGCTGTGACTACACTGTATTTCAATTTCATCCTTTGTCCAATCCTTTTTCCTTCTTTCTCCCCACAGGTGTGAATTCAGCACCCTGCAATCAAGTTCCTTCAGACAAATATACATCTCAAAGCAGCTTCTGGAGAAACCTACCTGCTGGAATCAGCAAGTCCTCATTTTCTGTCCTTTCAATGTGAGATACAGGCAATATTTTTTCAAGTATATACCTATGATTATATAGGTATATAGATTTCACATATATGATATATACAATATAAAATAAGCTGATCATAGCAAGAAGATTTTAAGAAAATAGCAAGATATTCCACCAGAAGGCTCATTGTTGTACCAACTACCATTATGGACCAGACACAAGCTACAACACAAAGAACGCTGAGGTTTATGTCATTTCAGGGATGTGGAATCACCGAACACAATATCACTAACAGTCTTGAAGTTGAATGATCTTAAATTTGTCGAGATACTCTCTTTAAATCTGTTATAAAAATCCAGGGGGAAGAGAACCCAAAATAGAAAGGCAGACTAGAATTCTATAGCTAAATGTAGAAATTGTCCGGCATGTACTGATTCTATAACCTAAGCCAGATTATTGTTCTGCCCTTACTTCCCTCCCTCATGTTCCCTCTGCAATGTGTTTTCTGATATTGAATATGTATTAATACAGAGAATAAAATCCTTTTCCTTTTGATGGAATATTTCTAATTTCTTTTCATTCAGAGATCAAATTGTTTTATTCTATCAGTTTTTTTTTAAATATTTCAAGTTTTTATTTAAGTTCTAGTAAGTAACATACAGCAAACTATTGGTTTCAGGGGTGGAATTTAGTGATCCATTGCTCTTATACAACACTCAGTGCTCATCACAAGTGCCCTCCTTTAGCCCCACCCCCTGGTGGTCTCCCCTCCGCCAACCCTGTTTGTTCTCTATAATTAAGAGTCTCTTACGTTTGCTTTCCTCTTGTTATTTTCCCCCCTTCCCTTATGTTCATTGTTTTGTTTCTTCAATTTCATATATGAGTGAAATTATATGGTATTTGTCTTTCTATGATTTTTTTTTTTTTTAAAGATTTTTATTTATTTGTCAGAGAGAGGGAAAGAGAGCGAGCACAGGCAGACAGAATGGCAGGCAGAGGCAGAGGGAGAAGCAGGCTCCCTGCCGAGCAAGGAGCCCGATGTGGGACTCGATCCCAGGACGCTGGGATCATGACCTGAGCCGAAGGCAGCTGCTTAACCAACTGAGCCACCCAGGCGTCCCTCTATGATTTATTTTGCTTAGCGTAATATACTCTAGCTCCATCCACATCAGGCAAATGGCAAAATTTCATCCTTTTTTTTTAATGGCTGAGTACATATCAGCTTAATAATACAAGGGTTTTTCTCATGTACCCTACCTAGATTAACTGACATTGTTTATCAGAAGATATGTAGAAATACTGATTTCTAATGCATTCTGTATCACTAATAATGATGATACAAATGATGTAATTTATTTTTCATTATGTGCACTGTTATAGTTTCCTTGCTTTGCAGTTTCGAGGAATCCTCAAGAATCATAACCCTATAATGTACGAAATATCACTATGCCCAATTTGTTGATGAGGAACATGAGAGCAAGTCTAGGTAACTTAGCTGGAAAACAGTGAAGGCCAAATTTGAATCCTTAGCATGGGCTCTAGAATAAGTTCTTGGAACCCTTACATTCTGCTGCCTCTTACTAAAAATACCACAATCTTCCTAGATCATTAAATACAAAACATTGGATTATAATAAATTAGGCCAAAACCCAACCCTAAACCAAACACTAAATCCTTATTCTTGATACAAATATTTTCTCCTCAAACGAATCTGCCAGCAACTCTTAACATTTCTCTTCCTAAATCACCAAGAATTCTCAACTCCATTTCACCTGAGGGCATCACCCCCTACACATCCATGTGTAACATCTGCACAAATGAATGTCT
Source organism: Mustela nigripes (assembly GCF_022355385.1). Lineage (NCBI taxonomy): Eukaryota > Metazoa > Chordata > Mammalia > Carnivora > Mustelidae > Mustela > Mustela nigripes. Next base: position 27,710,431 of record NC_081563.1, on the reverse strand, counting down.
GCCAACCTGCCTGTCTTGGTCTCTGTGTCATTTCATTGCCACAACTTCTTAAAACACCTCGCATGCAGGTCCAACAGCACAGTTAGCATCATTTAAACCACAAAGCAGAAAAAATTATGCAAATGCACACAGCCAACATGAAAGTCCATCAATTTCCTGGGGTCAAATATAATGAATTCTCATCACAAATTTTATGTTTATGAACTAATGGAAAGGAACTAATAGTAGTAACCAGGGCAGAAACAATAGCTAGGAGAGGTGCAACAGAAGTGACAATATAACAATATCACAATAATGCAATCAAGGAACCAAAATCATTCAATGTATTGCTTTAATCAAGGAACCAAAATCATTCAATGTATTGCTTTAAAATAGCACTTACTCTAGATCATGTATGTTTAGAAGGGATGTGAACTTCGTGTCTATTATTCTGAGAAATAAAAAGTATGAATAGGAAAAGGAGACTGGCATAAAGAAAGCATGAATCAGAAAGAAAAGGAGATTTTAAAATTATTAGTAAAATTGGTTATTGTCCCGTTCTGGTATCCAGTCTCATCAAATGGAAATGTGGCAAGAAGTGTGGGGAAACTATTTAAACACAGTATGGGCAGGAGTATGAGATGAGTATCCAAAAAACTCAGTTTGATTTCCAGCTACTTCATTGCTGCATGCAAAACTTTAAGCAAGTTGCAGAAACACCCTATACATCAGTAGTCACAGAAGCATATTATCTATGTACTTACATTGTCTAATGTGTTAGATAATATAAAAAGAAGTGCTTAATACCATGGCAAGGAAGTAGGAAACTTTAAACCAGTGCTAATTGAATTTGATCTCCCTTGGTCTTTAGGGATATTGATAGAGTCATTCTATAATAAAAAATAAATTTAAAACATCTTATATATTTGTAGAACCCTTACTATTAATTGTATTTTCTATTTAAGATAATTAAACTGTCGGAGATGTTATGGAGTGGAAATTTGCTTAAATATCATAGTGTTCAGGGTCAAATCAGGAGACAGAAACCACAGAGTAATTTGAACAATGAATGCTTAATATAAAGGATTATTAACTTGTAACAGTGCCAAGGGAATAAAGAAAAATCCAAAGAATGCAAGAGCATTAGATACAGGGGTGAGGCACAGTGCCAAAAAAGGAGCAAACTGGGAGAAGGACTCTCCTCTCCAAGGGTAAGATTCAGACCTTATGGTAGAGGGTATGGTTGTAGCCTACCAGTCTATAATGTAGTTCCCAGAAGTTCCACAGGCTAAATTCACACACAGGAAAGTACCCACTATGGTGCTGAAAAACCTCACCTGGTAGCTGCCTGGAGAGGTGCTGTTGAACTTGACTAGTGTACTGTCTATGACACCAGCAGTACTTATCAGGAAGCCACCTACAAAAAGACCCTCAGCTGGGATATTAGCTAGGGTGCCCATGGAACTCCCCAGGGAGTCATTCATAGGGCATATACTGAAACACTTCGGGAGTCAGTACCACTAAATGTCTGCCACTATGTGTCTCACATGCCAGCCAAATGCTGTAATAGCAAGAAGAAACAAAAATACACCAGGACAAGGGAGAGAAGCCTCTTTGTCCTTCAGTGTACCTTGATGCCCTATACTGACAAAAATTAACAAACTAAATGAAGGAGAAATGTTTACAAGGTCTAGCTTAAGTAGATACAAACAGGGTAATAAAGGGCAGAGTTGCACTGAGAGGCAATAATTGTATACATATGTGAACTTGTCTCTATATAATGTATACATATCTACCTCTTGGGAAAATGGAGTATTATTTATTGTTTGTTGGCTCTTATAATTCAGTATCAGAAGGCTGATACTCATTTAGGAAATAGAATACCACTATTTATCCTTAGATGTCAAGTCATTCATGATTTAGAGAAGAGGAATAGGTGCGCAGGTACTACCACTTTGCCTTTGGAAGCAAGACTTGAGAACATTGCCAGAGACTTCTATTTCCTTTCATAAAGTAAATCTGTAGAGAGTGTTTAGCTGTTACCAGATGTGTTTGTCCCTATGTAGAGGAAGGGCTATAAATCCTTCAGGGTGGAGGGAGAGAAATAAAATGTCATTCATCTGATTTCCAGAGGAGTGAGTGACAAGACAAGCCTGTCTGATATCAACAGAAACTACACACATGGGTCTGTTTCTTTGGTCAAAAGTATTGTCAGTGATGTGCATCAGGGAAACTCTTTCATCCTTTGGGCAAATATATATTATTGGGATGGCCAATTTGAAGACTGACTAACAATATATAGTAAAAATGAAGATGTATATACCATATTGTTGGCTTAAATCTCAGAGAAAATTTTGCATATTTTTAAAAATATATGTACAAGAAAGTACATAAAAACATTGTTAGAGGGGGAGGAGTCAAGATGGTGGAGAAGGAGCAGGCTGGGACGACATCAGGTAGCAGGAGAACAGCTAGATAGCTTATCAAACCATTGCGAACACCTACAAATCCAACAGGAGATCGAAGAGAAGAAGAGCAACAATTCTAGAAACAGAAAATCGACCACTTTCTGAAAGGTAGGACCGATGGAGAAGTGACTCCAAAGCGGTGGGAAGATAGACTGTAGGGGGAGGGGCCAGCTCCCAGCAGGTGGCAGAACAACTGAGCACAAAATCAGGACTTTTAAAAGTCGGCTCCACTGAGGGACATCGCTCCAGAGGCTAAGCCGGGGTAAAGCCCACACAGGGTCAGCATGGCCCCAGGTCCCACAGGGTCACAGAAGGATCGGGGGTGTCTGAGTGTCACAGAACTCGCAGATATTAGAGCAGGGAAGCTGGCTACAGAGACAGAGCTGAGGAGTGAGCGCTCAACACAGGGTTACCTTGAACAGGTCACAGGCTGTGTGAGCCCCGAGGCCAGGGAGACGGGAGAGATTGAGCGCTTTTCTCTGAGGGCACACTGAGGAGTGGGTCCCCAGCTCTCCGCACCTCCAGCTGGAGATTGGGAGGCCGCCATTTTCATTCCCATCCTCCGGAACTCTACGGAGAGCGTTCAGGGAACAAAAGCTCCAGAAAGCGAACCTGAGCGGATTACTTAGCCTGGCCCCTGGTAAGGGAGGTGCAATTCTGCCTGGGGCAAAGACACTTGAGAATCACCACACCAGGCCCTTCCCCACAAAGATCAACAAGAAATCCAGCCAATACCAAGTTCACTTACCAAGGAGAACAGTGGAATCCCAGAGGAGAAGAAATCAAAGCATGGAATTCATGGCTTTCTCCCTATGGTTCTTTAGTCTTGTAGTTAATTAATTTTTTTTTCATTTTATTTTTTTCTTCTGCCAATTTTTAAACTTTTACCCTTTCCTCTTTTAATGTTTTTTAACTAGTTTATATTAACAATACCTTTCATAAAAAATAATAATAGTAATCTTTTTTGAACCTTCATTATTATAGTCATATTTTATGCGTCATTGTATCTAACTTTATTTTTTGTATACACTTAGGAATTTTCCTTCTAAAAAATTTGGGTTACAACTTCTTCTAATAGAGCAAAATATACCCTAAATCTAGCTCCAGGATTGTTCTAGTCTCCAACCTGAGCAAATTCTCTCCACTTTCTTTTTCTTTATTCTCCCAATCAACTTACTTTATCAACTCCTTTTTTAGAAAATTAAAAAAAAATTTTTCCTCATCTTTACAGGCATATTCCATCCCTTCATTGTGTTTACCCTTATATATGATTTTTATTCTTTAAAATTTTGGGATAGTTTCTTCTAAGAGACCAAATTCTCCCAAAATTAAGTGGTGATGCTGTTCTAGTCACCAGTCAAATATATATACATATATATTTTTTCTTTTTTATATTTTTTCTTTATTTGTTTTCTTTTATTTTTCTATTCTTTTTTTTTTCTGAACTTCTTTTTATCCCCTTTCTCCCCCTTACGATTTGGGGTCTCTTCTGATTTGGTTAAAGCACATTTTCCTGGGGTTTTTGTCACCCTTTTAGTAGAACAAAATGACAAGGCAGAAAAACTCACCACAAAAAAATAAATAAATAAATAAATAAATAAATAAATAAAGGCAGTACCAAAGGTTAGGGACCTAATCAATACAGACGTTGGTAATATGTCAGATCTAGAGTTCAGAATGACAATTCTCAAGGTTCTAGCCAAGCTTGAAAAAGGCATGGAAGATATTAAAGAAACCCTCTCTTGAGAGATAAAAGCCCTTTCTGGAGAAATAAAAGAACTAAAATCTAACCAAGTTGAAATCAAAAAAGCTATTAATGAGGTGCAATAAAAAATGGAGGCTCTTCCTGCTAGGATAAATGAGGCAGAAGAGAGAATTAGTGATACAGAAGACCAAATGATGGAGAATATAGAAGCTGAGCAAAACAGAGAAAAACAACTACTGAACCACAAGGGAAGAATTGGAGAGAAAAGTAATACCATAAGATGAAACAACATTAGAATAATTGGGATTCCAGAATAGAAGAAAGAGAGAGGGGAGCAGAGGGTATATTGGAGAGAATTATTGTAGATAATTACCCTAATATGGCAAAGGGACCAAGCATCAAAGTCCAGGAGGTGCAGAGAATCCCCCCCCCTGGCAAAATCAATAAAAATAGGTCCACACCCTGTCATCTAATAGTAAAATTTACAAGTCTTAGCGACAAAGAGAAAATTCCGAAAGCAGTCCGGGACAAGAAGTCTCTAACATACAATGGTAAAAATATTAGATTGGCAGAAGACTTATCCACAGAGACCTGGCAGGCTAGAAAGAACTAGCATGATATATTCAGAGCAAAGAATACTATATCAAGCTAGGCTATCATTGAAAATAGGAGAGATAAAAAAAACTTCCAGGACAAACAAAAACTGAAAGAATGTGCAAACACCAAACCAGCACTACAGGAAATATTGAAAGGGGTCATCTAAGCAAAAAGAGACCCTAAAAGTAGTAGATCAGGAAGAAACTGAGACAATATACAGTAACAGTCACCTTACAGGCAATACAATGGCACAATATTCACATCTCTCAATAGTTACCCTGAATGTTAATGGGCTAAATGCCCCCAGTCAAAAGCAAAGGTATCAGGGTATCAGAATGGATAAAAAACCAAAACCCATCAATATGCTGCCTATAAGAAACTCATTTTAGACCTGAAGACACCTCCTGGTTTAAAGTGAGGGAGTGGGGCTACCTGGGTGGCTCAGTGGGTTAAGCATCTGCCTTCAGCTCAGGTCATGATTTCAGGGTCCTGGTATCGAGTCCCGCATTGGGCTTTCTGCTAGGTGGGGAGCCTGCTTCCTCCTCCTCTCTCTCTCTGCTTGCCTTTCTGCCTACTTGTGATCTCTCTCTGTCAAATAAATAAAATCTTTATTAAAAAAAAGTGAAGGGGTGGAAAACAATTTACCATGCTAATGGGTATCAGAAGAAAGCTGGGGTGACAATCCTTAAATCAGATCAATTAGATTTTAAGCCAAAGACTAATAAGAGATGAGGAAGGACACTATATCATACTCAAAGGGTCTGTCCAACAAGAAGATTTAACAATTTTAAATATCTATGCCCCTAACATGAAAGAGCCAACTACATAAATCAATTAATAACAAAATCAAAGAAACACATAGAAAATAATACAATAATAGTAGGGGACTTTAACACTGCCCTCACTGAAATGGACAGATCATCCAAGCAAAAGATCAACAAGGAAATAAAGGCTTAAATGACACACTGGACCAGATGGACATCCCAGATATATTCAGAACATTCCATCTCAAAGCAACAGAATACACATTCTTCTCTACTGCAGATGGAACACTCTCCAGAATAGATCACATCCTGGGTCACAAATCATGTCCCAACCAGTATCAAAGATTGGGATCATTCCCTGGATATTTTAAGACCACAATGCTCTGAAGCTAGAACTCAATCACAAGAGGAAATTTGGAAAGAACACAAATACATGGAGACTAAATAGCATCCTTCTAAAGAATGAATGGGTCAACCAAGAAATTAAAGAAGAATTTAAAAAATTCATGAAAACAAGTGATAATGAAAACACAACAGTTCAAAATCTGTTTGACACGGCAAAGGCAGTCATAAGAGGAAAATATATAGCAATGCAAGCCTTTCTCAAGAAACAAGAAAGGTCTCAAATACACAACCTAACTCCACACCTAAAGGAGCTGGAGAAAGAACAACAAAGAAAGCCTAAACCCAGCAGGAGAAGAGATATCACAAAGATCAGAGCAGAAATCAATGAAACAAACCAAAAAAACAATGGAACAAATCAACGAAACTAGGAACTGGTTCTTTGAATTAATTAATAAGATTGATAACCCCCTGGCCAGACTTATCGAAAAGAAAAGAGAAAGGACCTAAATAAATAAAATCATGAATGAAAGAGGAGAGATCACAACCAACACCAAAGAAATACAAACAATTATAAGAACATACTTAAGAGCAACTCTACACCAACAAATTTGACAATCTGGAAGAAATAGATGCATTCCTAGAGACATATAAACTACCACAACTGAAACAGGAAGAAATAGAAAACCTGAGCAGACCCATAACCAGTAAGGAAATTGAAACAGTCATCAAAAACCTTCAAAAAAACAAAAGCCCAGGGCCAGATGGCTTCCCAGGGGAATTCTACCAAACATATAAAGAATTCTCCTGAAACTGTTCCAAAAAATAGAAATGGATGGAAAAGTTCGAAACTCATTTGATGAGGCGAGCATCACCTTGATCCCAAAACCAGACAAGGATCCCATCAAAAAAAGAGAATTACAGACCACTATCCTTGATAAGCACAAATGCGAAAATTCTCACCAAAATACTAGCTGATAGAATCCAACAGTACATTAAAAGGATTATTCACCACAACCAAGTGGGATTTATTCTAGAGCTGCAAGTTTGGTTCAACATCTGCAACTCCATCAACGTGATACAATACATTAATAAAAGAAAGAACAAGAACCATATGATACTCTCAATAGATGCTGAAAAAGCATTTGACAAAGCACAGCATCTCTTCCTGATCAAAACTCTTCAAAGTGTAGGGACAGAGGCCACACACCTCAATATTATCAAAGCCATCTATGAAAAACCCACTGCAAATATCATTCCCAATGGAGAAAAACTGAAAGCTTTTCTGCTGAGGTCAGGAACATGGCAGGGATGTCTTTTATCACCACTGCTATTCAACATAGTACTAGAAGTCCTAGCCTCAGCAATTAGACAACAAAAAGAAATTAAAGGCATCCAAATAGGCAAAGAAGAAGTCAAACTCTCACTCTTTGCAGATGATATGATACTATATGTGGAAAACCCAAAAGACTCCACTCCAAAACTGCTAGAACTTGTACAGGAATTCAGTAAAGTGTTAGAATATAAAAATCAATTCAATGCACAGAAATCAGTTGTATTTCTCTACACCAACAAACAGAAGAAAGAGAAATTAAGGAGTCAATCCCATTTACAATTGCACCCAAAACAATAAGATACCTAGGAATAAACCTAACCAAAGAGGTAAAGAATCTATACTCAGAAAGCTATAAAGTACTCATGAAAGAAATTGAGGAAGACACAAAGAAATGGAAAAATGTTCCATGCTCCTGAATTGGAAGAACAAATATTGTAAAATGTCTCTGCTACCTAAAGCAATCTACACATTTAATGCAATCGCTATCAAAATCCCATCCTTTTTTTTTTTCAAAGAAATGGAACAAATAATCCTAAAGATTATATGGAGCCAGAAAAGACCTTGAATAGCCAAAGGAATATTGAAAAAGAAAGCCAAAGTGGATAGATCTAGAGGGTATTATGCTTAGTGAAATAATTCAATCGGAGAATTGGTGGCATCACAATTCCAGACTTCAAGCTCTATTACAAAGCTGTCATCATCAAGACAGTATGGTACTGGCACAACAACAGACACATAGATCAATGGAACAGAATAGAGAGCCCAGAAATAGACCCTCAACTCTATGGTCAACTAATCTTTGACAAAGCAGGAAAGAATGTCCAATGGAAAAAAAGACAGCCTCTTCAACAAATGGTGTTGGGAAAATTGGACAGCCACATGCAGAAAAATGAAATTGGACCATTTCCTTACACCACACATGAAAATAGACTCAAAATGGATGAAGGACCTCAGCGTGAGAAAGGAATCCATCAAAATCCTTGAGGAGAACACAGGCAGCAACTTCTTCGACCTCAGCCACAGCAATGTCTTCCTAGGAACATTGCCAAAGGCAAAGGAAGCAAGGGCAAAAATGAACTATTGGGATTTCATCAAGATCAAAAGCTTTTGCACAGCAAAGGAAACAGTCATCAAAACCAAAAGACAACTGACAGAATGGGAGAAGATATTTGCAAACAACATATCAGATAAACGGCTAGTATCCAAAATCTATAAAGAGCTTAGCAAACTCAACACCCAAAGAACAAATAATCCAATCAAGAAATGGGCAGAGGACATGAACAGACATTCTGCAAAGAAGACATCCCGGTGGCCAACAGACATGTGAAAAATTGCTCCACATCACTCAGCATCAGGGAAATACAAATCAAAACCACAATGAGATATCACCTCACACCAGTCAGAATGGCTAAAATTAACAAGTCAGGAAATGACAGATGCTGTCAAGGATGGGGAGATAGGGGAACCCTCCTACACTGTTGGTGGGAATGCAAGCTGGTGCAACCACTCTGGAAAACAGCATGGAGGTTCCTCAAAAAGTTGAAAATAGAGCTACCCTATGACCCAGCAATTGCACTACTGGGTATTTACCCTAAAGATACAAACATAATGATCCAAAGGGTCACGTGCACCCGAATGTTTATAGCAGCCACGTCCACAATAACCAAACTATGGAAAGAACCTAGATGTCCATCAACAGATGAATGGATAAAGAAGAGGTGATATATATATATATATATACACAATGTAATACTATGTAGCCATCAAAAGAAATGAAATCATGCCATTTGTGATAATGTGGATAGATCTAGAGGGTATTATGCTTAGTGAAATAAGTCAATCGGAAAAAGACAACTATCATATGATCTCCTGATATGAGGAAGCAGAGAGGCAATGTGAAGGGTTTGGGGGGTAGGAAAAGAATAAATGAAACAAGATGGGATCAGGAGGGAGACAAACCATAAGAGACAATCTCAAAAAACAAACTGAGCGTTGCTGGGGGTCGGGGGGTTGGGAGAGGGTGGTGGGGTTTTGGATATTGGGCAGGATATGTACTATGATATGAGTGCTGTGAAGTGTGTAAACCTGGCAATTCACAGACCTGTACCTCTGGGGCTAAAAATACGTTATATGTTTATTAAAAAATTTAAAAATTTAATAAAAAAATTATTAGGACAAAACCAAAATTGGTAACAATATAAATGTCAATCAGTAGAAGAATGGATAAATAATTTGCTGTATTCTCATACAGTCCAAGACTAAAGCAGCAGGAACAAATTAACTAGAGCTATTCATTTCATTAGGGATGAATGTCATAATTATTTTTGAACAAAAAATTCAAGTTGTAAAATGATGCATGTAATATTTAAAATAAAAAGTATACATATACACATTTATAGTGTAGGACTACATGGATTGGTAACAAGTACATAAAAATATATAAATGATACATACAAATATCAACATAATGGTTGCTTTTGGAAATGGATAGAGAGGAATGGTATCAAGAAAGGATTCACAGTTAGCTTTAACTTTTCATGTCTTAAGCTAGGGATAAATTCATTGACATTCAGTCAATGATTCTTTTACTTAGTGACATCTTTGAAAATTTTAATACTACATTTTCTTAATTGGAGAAAGGTTTAACACAGGTGTGTTACCATACTGATATTGAGTACTAGAGATATTTTATAACATCATGATGGAGGAACAATTTTTTTAATAGCTTCTAAGATCAAGTCCTTGGAAACTACTTACATAGAGGAAGAAGGGGAGGTGTTAGGGCTTGAGGAAGTAAATAATTCTTATTTCCTAATAGAGAAAACAATTCCATATAACAAATAAGAAAAAAATGGGATCAAGAATAAAAAGGGAGTATAGAGCCCAATTCCTAGTGAACCAAGGAGGCACTTCAAAAATAGACTAGTGGTCCACCACTTATTTTCTTCTAAATTTCTTTCCAGCATAACAGTAAGATCTCAGTACTCTCGTTGAAGAATTTAATGGACAAGCAGATTTTTTTTAAAAAGAATTACACCAATTGAGAATTCTACATAGATTTTATAGCATCTTTAGTCATGAGTCTGATATTACAGCAACTGTAAACTCAGAAAAAAATTCATAAATATATGTACAGACAGATGGGTGGGTGGTTTAGTATATGAATGAAAATGTAACTTTAGATATGATGTAGCTCTGAATATTGAGGGAGAAAAAGTAATCTTATATATAATTAATTTTATAATTACATTTTAGTGATCAAAAACCAAGGTGGAAGTTGCATAAAATATATCTTATTAAACATGTTATTTCAGTTACTCTTTGTTTTGAAACATCCATGTAGGACTGCAAATATGTTTTACTCATCTGATCTGATAAAGTACCATTTATCCCACCAAATCTGTATTTACTTACTAACAATATGAATGCCAAATGTGGCTGATGGGCATTACAAAGTCCCTTCACTGCTTCCCCAATGACCAGGTTTAGAATATAGGAATCTATGTATAAAGCTAGATAGGAAGCTATGTTCTGATATTGATATCCATAAAATTCAAAGCTACACATGAAAATGGTATGAGAATGACATATTCTTTCTTTGTGCTTTTTTTTTTTTTACATCTCTTACTAATATATATGTAGTACTTGATTTTTTTTAGTCTTCTTATGCCCTACTTCCAACCAAATTTAAGTTTTGAGTACCTAATTAATAAATCAAACATTTACAATCAATCAAGAAGTAAAATTTGGAGTAAGCAAGAAAAATTTAGTTATATACTAAGGTATATAAAATATAACAAACCAAAATAAAATAAAAATAAAAATAAAATTAAAATAAAAATAAAATAAAAGAGACAGACCAAAATAAAAATCATCATACTCTTTCATAATATTCAGGAAAACTTGACTTGCTTAGAGCAGAAAGAGAATTAATTCCAGAAATGAATTTAAGACATTAAGTTCATGGCCTAGAGATAAAATACAACAATTTTATTTCAGTGTAATCAGAAGAAGAAAGAAAATTTTGGGCTACTTTCCTAATGGTACAGGAGCAGGAAACACACACACACACACACACACACACACACACACACACACATACACAGCAGGTTGGACTATATTCCCTAAGAATCAAGGATAGGGACACTCAAGGATCTCAACTACCAACCTCCTCCTCCTCCTCCCTCCTTCCCACCCCCACATGGCCTTATGATCAGGTAGTTAATTAAGCAAGGTGAAGAGAAGACATTTTGCACCAGTGGGTAGCAGATCTGAGTGGGACAAGTGTTGGGCATGTTGTTGGCAAAACACTTTTTTGCTACACCCATTACATGTGATATTGTAATATTACTTTTGAACAAATTGAATTCTAAATATTCTCTACTAAGTCAAAACTTATTGAGCCACAAAGGCTCATGCTATTCATTCTTATAATGATTTATAAAGGCATATCAAATGTACTGAGCATTTTAGGGGAATCTGTTTTTACTAGTGATCTCTAACAATATGTGGGAGTTTGGGAACAAACCAAAGGCATCCCTGCTGTAAATGAAATATATCAATGAAAATAACTTAAACTTTGAAAATAAGAATTATGATCGAAACACTGTGGCCAAGTTTCCATTTTATGGGTCCTTGCCCTACCTCTCTCCCTTGCCCTGATTTTTTTTCACCATATCCATAATCTCCTACAAATCCCTTTACCCAATAAAAAAGTAGAAGTTGCATTAAAATACATTAGTTATCGTGAAAAACATTCAAAGATCTGAAAGACTTTTAATAATCATTAAACCACTGGCCTTGTCTAAGAAATAAAGGGCACTCTCCAAGAAGGCAAGGGTGTATGAGTGATTCAGAAGGCAACAGAGGAGGGATAACAAATAACATGCTGAGATACAGTGAATTGAATGGGAAGGAAGGACTATTAGGATAAATAACCCGTTCATGGGTTTGTAGACCCACCTAATCAATTACCAGCAAAACTCACACATTTGAACCTTCAGAACTAAATCATTTCTGCAGTCTCTGTAATACTAAATAAATTCAGCTACCCTCAATTTCCTTAATAAATTGAAAAAGGAACTACTGGTATCCAATTATTGTAAAAGATTTTAATAGAGGTTTTCTCCTACTCTCATCTTAAAAATATTTAGTGATTAAAAATTTTATAAAACCTTATGTTAGAATTTATATTCATGCTTCAAATTATATTATTCTACTATGGCTTGAAATTAAAGACATCCAATTTCAAATCGTCTAAGAATAAATTATTTCCCTAAATGTATCTGTGACTGTGGTGCCTACAGTATAGACATATGTTGAGCAATACAGCTTGTTGATACATATGTGACAAGCAAGCATTTTAACAATGGCCAGCCTAAATTGAGACAGGCTACAAGTATAAAATGCACATATCTCAAAAACTTAGTATGAAAATGAAATTTCTCTTTAATAATCTCTATTTTATTATATGCTGAGATAGTATTTTGAATATATTGCATTAAATAAAATTTCTATTAAAATGAATTTCACTTTTTCTTACCATGGCTACCAGAAAATACAAAATCACATATATGTCTCATATTAGCATTTTGTATTATTTTTCTGTTGGACAGAACATGTACAAAGGACATGTAAACATCATAGGATAGACACTCTTCTTGTTTTGATCATTGCTGTCTCCCATGCAAACATAAATGTGTCTGTTATATAGAATTAATTAAATAGTTGTTGAATGAATAACAAGAATTGGGATGTTTTGCCCCCACATCCCACCACTATTTGACCTTGCAAAGATTTTTTTTTAAATTATCATCATAACAGTATTCATTGTTTTTGTACCACCAGCAGTGCTCCATGCAATCCGTGCCCTCTATAATACCCACCACTTGGTATCCTGACCTCCCACCCGCTGCCCCTTCAAAACCCTCAGATTGTTTTTCAGAGTCCATAGTCTCTCATGGTTCACCTCCCCTTCCAATTTCCCCCAACTCCCTTCTCCTCTCTATCTCCCCATGTCCTCCATGCTATTTGTTATGCTCCACAAATAAGTGAAATCATATGATAATTGACTCTCTCTGGTTGCTCTCTCTATGCTCTCTCTGCTTGCTCTCTCTATGCTCTCTCTCAGCATAATCTCTTCCAGTTCCATCCATGTTGCTACAAAAGTTGGGTATTCGTCCTTTCTGATGGAGGCACAATACTCCATAGTGTATATGGACCACATCTTCCTTATCCATTCGTCCATTGAAGGGCATCTTGGTTCTTTCCACAGTTTGGTGACCGTGGCCTTTGCTTCTATAAACATTGAGGTACAGATGGCCATTCTTTTCACTACATCTGTATCTTTGGGGTAAATACCCAGTAGTGCAATTGCAGGGTCATAGGGAAGTTCTATTTTTAATTTCTTGAGGAATGTCCACACTGTTCTCCAAAGAGGCTGCACCAACTTGCATTCCCACCAACAGTGGAAGAGGGTTCCCCTTTCTCCACATCCTCTCCAACACATGTTGTTTCCTGTCTTGCTAATTTTGGCCATTCTAACTGGTGTAAGGCGGTATCTCAATGTGGTTTTAATTTGAATCTCCCTAAGGGCTAGTCATGATGAACATTTTTTCATGTGTCTGATAGCCATTTGTATGTTTTCATTGGAGAAGTCTCTTTTCATATCTTCTGCCCATGTTTTATATGATTGTCTGTTTTGTGTGTGTTGAGTTTAAGGAGTTCTTTATAGATCCCAGATATCAACCTTTTGTCTGTACTGTCATTTGCAAATATCTTCTCCCATTCCGTGGGCTGTCTCTTTGTTTTGTTGACTGTTTCCTTTGCTGTGCAGAAGCTTTTGATTTTGATGAGGTCCCATAAGTTTATTTCGCTTTTGTTTCCTTTGCCTTTGGAGACATATCTTGAAAAAAGTTGCTGTGGCTGATATTGAAGAGATCACTGCCTATGTTCTCCTCTAGGATTCTGATGGATTCCTATCTCACATGGAGGACTTTTACCCATTTCCAGTTTATCTTTGTGTACGGTGTAAGATAATGGTCCAGTTTCATTCTTCTACATATAGCTGCCCTGTTTTCCCAGCACCATTTATTGACGAGTCTGTCTTTTTTCCACTGTATATTTTTTCCCGTTTTGTCGAAGATTATTTGCCCATAGAGTTGAGGGTCCATATCTGGGCTCTCTACTCTGTTCCACTGGTCTATGTGTCTGTTTTTATGCCAGTACCATGCTGTCTTGGTCATCACAGCTTTGTAGTAAAGCTTGAAATCAGGTAACGTGATACCCCTAGTTTTATTTTTGTTTTTCAACATTTCCTTAGCGATTCGAGGCCTCTTCTTATTCCATACAAATTTTCGGATTATTTGCTTCAGCTCTTTGAAGAATACCGGTGGAAATTTGATCAGAATAGCATTAAATGTATAGATTGCTCTAGGCAGTAGAGCATCTTCTACCGATCCAATGTTGCTACAAAAGTTGGGTATTTTAACAATGTTTATTCTTCCGATCCAAGAGCATGCATGGTCTTCCATCTTTTTGTGTGTTCTTCAATTTCTTTCATGAGTGTTGTGTATTTCCTCAAGTACAGTTCCTTTACCTCTTTGGTTAGGTTTATTCCCAGGTATCTTATGGTTCTTGGTGCTATAGTAAATGGAATCAATTCTCTAATTTCCCTTTTTATATTTTCATTGTTAGTGTATAAGAAAGCCACTGATTTCTGTACATTGACTTTGTATCCTGCCACATTGCTGAATTATTGTATGAGTTCTAGTAGTTTGGGGGTGGAGTCTTTTGGGTTTTCCATATAAAGAATCATGTCATCTACAAAGAGAGAAAGTTTGACTTCTTCATTATCGATTTGGATACATTTTATTTCTCTTTGTTGTCTGATTGCTGTTGCTAGGACTTCTAATACTATGTTGAACAAGAGTGGTAAGAGTGGGCATCCTTGTTGTGTTCCTGATCTCAACGGGAGGGCTGCAAGCTTTTTCCCATTGAGGATGATATTTGCTGTGGGTCTTTCATAGATAGATTTTAAATGCACTACAGAGGATATTGGTAAAGAATTAATTAATCTAATAGACATTATTCCAGAAAATGCTTCACAACAAAGGGTTCTTATGTTCTGTTTACTTCAAATTTTCATATACACAAAACTCCTCAATGTCAAAATACTATAACCAAAAACAACTCTGTGATCAGGAAAGGGTACTCAGAATATTTTGTATTTCAACACTGTGATTGTTTTAATAATGAATACTTGCTCAACTGTTAAATTATGCTTAGATTAACAAATAAAACACATACTGTCTTCTGAGACTTAATTGAAAACACATCAGAAACCTAAAAACTAGAACTTAACTGATACATTAAAAATGGATACAAAAATAACTTGACTTCTGATGGCAAAATATTATAAACAGATTACAGTTTATATAGTCTGGAATAAGATTCTGTGGTATCAAAGGGCAGATCTATTATAATAAAATAGTTTATACTCAAATTATGCGGAGTTTAAAATTCTTTTCTAAATGATGCATTATAAAGACTATTATGAAAGGAGTTTAACCAAGTACTAGACAATGCCAAATTTCTTTGCTATGTAAGGTAATGTAATTAAGGTTCACTTTCTATTAGATTCACACCTTTTTAATATAGCAGGCAAAGACTTGCAGGTTCAAGCATTAAGTATTTATATGCTTACAAAATACACACACTGTGAGGTCTAAATGAAAAAATAACATAATGCAGCATTCAAATGCTTATAGTAGGCACCAAACAAAGGTAAATATTCAGCTTAAGTGCTACTTTGCGCATTATGTTTATGGACACAGAAAAACACAGAAAGTCTAAATTTGTCCCCTGAATAGGGATTTAAGAATTGAAAGACGAGATTAAGTGCCCTCTCTCTTCAAAAAATGGACATGAAAAACATGCCAGAAAAATACGGGGGGTGTGATGGACACAGGAGTCAACTAAAAGAATTACCAAATGGCCAAAGCTGGAATCATTTGAGCAATGAACTACATAATGTAGTATGGGATTACAAACCAAAGTATAAAATAAATTTCATGAGTTCACACTAATATAAGTAAATGATTAAAGGAAGGAAGGTAGGCAGGTGTATTTACTCCCCCAAAGGAGGTAGAGTATAACCTTAACTCCTTAACCGCAAACTACATATGGTGACTTTATTCTGAAATGCACAGTGTGTTTGGGGGGGTGGGGGTGGGGGAAGAGTAGAAATGAGAAGCCTGACAAAAACTACCTTAGCCAAGTGATCAAAGCCCACATGAACAGTGATAAATCATGTTGACAGCATGAACTCTTGATATGATGTGGTGAGAATGGCACTTTCCCTCTTTGATATTCTTTCCAAAAAACCATAACCCCAGTATAATCTGAAAAAAATCAACAAAACTCAAAAGACATTCTACGAGCTACAAAATACTTGACAAGTATCACCTCAACACTTGTCAAGGTCACAAAGAATAAAGACTGAGAAACTGTCACAGTTTAGAGCAGTCTAAAGAGATATGCTGACTAAATATAATATGGCATCTTGCATGGGACCCCAGAAAAGGAATATTAGGTAATAGTTAAAGAAATCTGAATAATGTACAAACTAATGCAGCAATATTGATTCAGTAGATATATCCTATATTAACATAGGATGTTAACAGGAAAGGAAATGATGTGGGATAGATGGGAACATTCTATATTATCTTCACAGCTTTTCTGTAAATCAAAAATCATTCTAAAATTAAAAATCTATTTTTAAAAATGAGAATATGGTTGTCTATCCTTTACCATAATTTGGCAAATAGTAAAGACAGGAAGTAAAAGAAACAACCTGAATTGTTAAGGAGTTTGTGTACATATCAATAATTCCTCGGGTGCATTTATAAAATGACTTTCCTCAAGCATGGCTAAAACACCAAAAATTGCCATCATATAGAATAGGCTCAAAATTGTTACTACCAATATTAGTAGTACCAGTATTACCACTTTTCCACAATCTCCCAAAAAACTGGCACTTGCTATAATATCTGAAGTAAATTTTTTGTAAGAATATAATATTAGAGTTATGGCTCATCACCTGATACCAGAATGAAGGGCTTCTGAGCAAGATTAGAAGGCTCTTTAAAGTCTGAGATAGATGTGTTTAGTAGAAGACACATGATAATCTGATTAAAGAGCATTTGAAACTGAAAAATAAGGTGAAGATAGAGAAAAATGTAAGTAAAATGGTAAAACTCTGAACTTTAAAGCATACAAAACATAAGGAAATGACAGAGTTCAATTCAATGTAATCATTATTTACTGAGGTTACTGAGTCCCTGATATATTCTGCTAGACTCTGAAAGTTACTTAAAAGATGAGTATAAAGACACAGTCACCCCACAAGGAGATTTTTGCTCCTGCTGCTTTGTGTAGTAATCCATTAAATCTCAACTTCCCAGCATTATAAAATTCAACAGACAGATAGTATCCAATACCTCTGGTCAACTGTATACCTTTGGAAAACTAAGGGATTAGAAAATTCTGTTTCCCAGGAATTTCCAGTTTGAATGACTTATGTTTAGACTATGTCAATGCAATGCCACGATAAAGCTGTGTGTACCTTGATCTGTTTGCCTATACACCATTTTTTTTGACCTATCTTTTTTTTTTCCTTCTTAATGCCTCTGGAGATCCAGCTGTAAGCCTAAAATTCCAAGTTCAGGGATCAGATCCTCCTACTCCCTTCTTATTTCACAAGCTTGATTTTTTTTTTACTGCATTTGTCCTATCATTATACCCATTTTCAGAACTCCAGAGAGAAAAAAATGTGGGAATTTGTATGTTAAGTTAAAGAAACTTAGAGTAATAAGTGGCAGGTTGCCAACTACTATCAATATTGTCTTGCTTACAGTTCACTGTAAAGTTTACACTATAATATTCTCCTACTTCTACTTCTGCATAATGATAGATGTGAGAGAGATTCATAAGGCAATCTGCTTCAGACTCTCTAGAAATGAATCTTTTCCTTCCCCCATCAGGTCTCAATGGCTGCTTGGCCATGGTTCTAGACAGACTTTTATTCCTTGTCAACATTATTCATTATGCTTATTCCAAATCTTTCGCACTTACTAAAGCCTCCAAATCCCTCATTTTTTTAAGAGCATATTTCATTCATTTCTCTACACGAAAATCTTCAGCTTCTTTTCTCTCTAGCTCAGAACTTTTTTCTAGCTTCCCTCTCACATCTCAAAGGATGGAGCTGCCCTCCTTCCTGTAGGCTTAGCCTCTTTTTTCTGATTTCATAATCCCTGCCTATCTCATTAGTTTAACTTTCTTCTTGCATTTTTAACTCCCCCTACTAAATCATGTGTGTATACTTAAAGCCATACAGAACTACATGCCTGAGTCTTTTCTGCCCAAGACACCGCTGAGTAAGCACTGTTAAAATCTCCCCTCCCACCACCATCATGTCTAAGTCAGAGTCTCCCAAAGAGCCTGAACTTCAAGCTGTGGAAGCTTTTCATCAGAGGTCTGAGCTTTGAAACAACCTATGAGAGCCTGAGGAGCCATTCTGAGCCATGGGGAACACTTACGGACTGTGTGGTAATGAGAGATCCGAACACCAACCACTTGTGTTTGTCACATATACCACTGTGGAGGAGGTGGATGAAGCCATGAAAGCAAGACCATACAAGGTGGATGGAAGAGTTTTGGAACCAAAGAGGGCTGTCTCAAGAGAAGATTCTCAAAGACCTGGTGCCCACTTACCTGTGAAAAAGGTCTTTGTTGGTGGCATTAAAGAAGACCCTGAAGAACATCATCTAAGAGATTATTTTAAACAGTATGGGGAAAGTGAAATGATTGAGATCATGACTGACCGAGGTAGTGGCAAAAAAAGAGGGGTTTTGCTTTTGGAACATTTGATGACCATGATTCTGTAGACAAGATTGTTAAAAAAAAAAAAAAATGATTTTCATTCAAAAATACAATACTGTGAATGGCCACACTGCAAAATAAGGAAAGCCCTATCTAAGCAAGAGATGGTTAGTGCTTCCTCCAGCCAAAGAGGCTGAAGTGGTTCTGGAAACTTTGGTGGTTGTCATGGAGGTGGTTTTGGTGAGAATGACAATTTTGGTGGTGGAGGGAACTTCAGTGGTCGAGGTGGCTTTGGCAGTAGTTGAGGTGGTGGTGGATATGGTAGCAGTGGGGGTGGCTATAATGGATTTGGTAATGATGGAAGCAACTTTGGAGGTGACGGACGTTATAATGACTTTGGCAATTACTACAATCAATCCTCAAATTTGGGACCCATGAAAGGAGGCACTTTGGGAGGCAGAAGCTCTGGCCCTTATGGTGGTGGAGGCCAATACTTTGCCAAACCACAAAACCAAGGTGGCTATGGTGGTTCCAGCAGCAGTGGTAGCTATGGCAGCGGAAGAAGGTTTTAATTACTGCCACGAAACAAAGCTTAGCAGGAGAGAAGAGCCAAAGAAGTGACAGGAAAGGTTACAACAGATGTGTGAACTCAGCCAAGCACAGTGGTGGCAGGGCCTAGCTGCTACAAAGAAGACATGTTTTAGACAATACTCATGTGTACGGGCAAAAAAACTCAAGGGCTGTATTTGTGACTAATTGTATAACAGGTTATTTTAGTTTCTGTTCTGTGGAAAATGTAAAGCATTCCAACAAAATGTTTTAATGTAGGTTTTTTTTTTTTTTTGTATCCATGCTGTTGATTGCTCAATTTAATAGTCTGATCATGACATTGAATAAATGTGTCTTTAAAAAAAAAAAACTACATGCCTGAATACAGTATGCACATTTACGTAAAAACTATATAGCAGAGCCACCTCGTTCCCTACTCTTAGTAGGATGTGGTATTATAGAATAATTAATTTAGTATTCAAAGCAATTGCTAATTTTTAAATTTTGTATTGAATATTCTTTATGAAATTGCAAAGAAGAAGCATCTTCATTAGACATATAAGTTCTTCTCAAAGGGTCTCTTTTCCCATTGATTTCACTCTGAATGCCTCAAAAACTAGCTGTCTCCAGTCACTAACACATAATTCTAAGTTCTGAAAAACACTCTTAAAAATCTTTCAGTTCTCATTGTGGCTCACATTATTATTTAATATATTATTTTAGCCTTTTAAATTTTTTTACAATTTCTTTACTTCCTCATTATGGAGATTCTATGGACTGAGAGAAATTAGGACATTAAAGGACAAGTCAGAATCCCTTCACTCTGGAAAGGTGGGGCTGGGGGAAAAAACTATAAAATTTATAATTTAGCCTTATTTTGTTTTGTACATTCTAACTCTTAAAAATCCTTTCTTTGAAGGGGCACCTGGATGGCTCAGTTGGTTAAGCATCACTTCTTCGACTCAGGTCGTGATCTCAGCATTTGTGAGATGGAGTTCCTTGTGGGGCCTCCATGCAAGGCCCTGCTCTGGGCACAAAGCCTGCTTAAGATTCTCTCTCTCTCTGCCCCTTCCCCACCACCTAAAAAAAAAAAAAAATTTCTTTGAATCAGTAACGTAAAAATTTTACCCAATCTCCTTTTCCCCCCCTTAATTTCTAAAGTACAGGCTATATTAACTCCTTCATTTTATTCATGACAACTCACAACTAAACCCATTGCACTTATGTCCCCTTAACAACACTGGGATCACTCTTTTGAATTTCACTAATGACCTCCTATTTATTTATTTTTGTTAATTTTTTTACTGAGATACTGATATGTAACATTGTACAAGTTTTAGGTAAACAATGTGTTGATTTGACACATTTATATATTGCAATATGGTGATCTCTGCAGCTTAGCTAACAATACTGTATTATATATTTCAAAACTGCTAAAGAACTAGATCTTAAATACTCTTACACAAAAAAGAAATGATAATTATGTAACTTGATAGAAGTTTTAACTAATGACCTCTTAAGGATCAAACCAACAACTTCTTTTCAGGTTATAATCCTTTTGATCTATAAGTTAGTTTTTGGTTCTCTTGATAGCAAATTTCTTGATAAAACTTTTCTCCTCCATGCAGTTTTGATCTCCAATTGTCCTCTGACTCTCTTATCTCGACCTGTCTGCCTCCTCTCTTATTCTCTCACCTTCTGAACAAGCACATTCCATTGTCAGCTATCCTCTTCCTTTTACCTTTTGACCTGAGCAACCTCCCAGACTACATACTTTCACTATCATTCCACACACATCTTTCAAAACTCAGCATTTGCTGAAGTCAAACTAGACTTTCTCCTGAGACATATGCCAAGACTTTAAACTTCCATTCTCCTACTCTTTGTATTCCTCTTTCCTTATGTTTTATAAGCCCACTTCCCCCTCACTGTCTCTTCTTCCCAGAAACTTTCTTTCATTATCTGGACTAGAAGAAATATTTACTTCCTCTGATATTCCATAGACTTTACCCACACTTCCTTCCACCTTACATTATTGTAAGCATGTATGCAGGGTATCTACCACAACATCTTGCACATTGTAGCCCCTCAACTGGACAAAAGTAAACTTGTACACTCTCATATACTTCCTTTTTCAAGGGAAAAGGGCTGGAGGGTAATACAGGTAATACTAACATCTAAAAGCAGCATCAGACGAGTGGAAAACGCTCTCCATTGTTTACCAAGATAGGAGGGAAATAACAGGAAGTTCTCTATCTGAGAGAATATTTTAGGGAAATGTATGAAGAAGAGAAGGAAGTTCTAATTTCTTCTGGGGTGGTAGTGAGGATTCAAGAGCAAGGAAGGAATAGACAGTATGATTTGGAAATGGTATAAATTGTCAGAATGGAAGAAACTGGACATAGGGAAATCCTGGAATAGGGCTATATGGATGGGAGAGAGCAAAAAATGAAATTATACCTAAAGATGGAAAGGAGTGTTAAGTGGGTCTAGGATATTGAGAGAAAACCCCGAGATAGTGATGAAAATCCCTTCTTTAGTGATGAGGAAGCAGAAGGAAGAGTGAAGAGGACTGTCTGAGTAGGACGGTATTTCTAATTAATGAGAATATTTCAGTGCTCAAACTAGCTTAGCCAGTTTCCCCCCTTTCTGTTCAGGTGTTGGTTTCCTCTGTTGTTTTCAGCAGTATTGTGCCTCCTCAGGGAAAGTTTCCAGATAAGTTTCTCCTGGTGGGGTGCCAATGGGTCAGGTTTACCTTATCTTTAGAAGAACAGATAATACCTTTTGAAAAGTGAAAAATATTTTCCTTTTGCTAAGGGGAGTTGTAGCTTTCCCAGCTGGAAACACAGCTATGAGAAAGAGCCAGAGAATTCTCAGATACACAGATCTAAGTCCATGCAGGACGGGCAGGGATGGAATCTGTCCTTGTTTCCATACCTGAGAGGTTTAATTACCAGCATCCTTTCACCTATAACCAGAATTGAACTTCATTCCATCTTCTGGAATGAGGTACAGCAAAAGATAGCCTAAGAAAAAATAGTCCTTTATATAATGGGGGAAAAAACCCAAAAAACAGAAAACACACACAAAACACATAAAACTATGATGAACACATTAATACATGTTTATTACTATGAAGCAGAGAAAATAAGCAAGTCCTTCTTAGAGTAGTGTTTTGCATTATCAAAGGGATACCAGAATCATTATGTTGTGCAAGCGTAGCTCTGTCAGGAGATGGGGTGTGCCTGTACACAGTATGGATGTGTGGGTCCATGCAGTAGTGGAGGGACATATTTACAATTTGACAACAATCTCCCCCAAAGAGTTTACTATTTATAAACACCACTTGACAACCAGTCTTTCAGAGGTATTTGCAGAGTCCAAATAGGACAAGGACAATATTTATCTTTGCCCTGTGCCTTAAGTACCCTTATTGCATTAATAAGAAATGGACATTTTATTAAATTTTTTAGGAAGGGTTGTATTTTACAAATTGTGTAAAGTACCTCTGGGGGGGGGGGGAATCCTCTTCAAACATCTCCTCTGGGAGTACCAACTCCTTTTGTCCTATTTTTCAAATTCCCTGTATCTGTGAGTCATCAGAACTTCCACTCTATAGAGCTCTATTATCTTCATCTTGATAGGCCCTTTTTATATCCAGAGCAATTTGGTTATCTCTCTACTTCACTCATTTTTCATCCTGACTTATTATTCAGTGACTCAAATCTTTTCTAATGAGATGTCAAGGTAGGAGACATTATAATATATATTACATACAGAATAAATACTAAATATAAATATCAAATGTATTTTTGTGTGTGAGAAGAGGGGATTCAGCCCATGTCCTTCTGGTCTCTAACAAGGCATGTCCTCTGTATCTCAGGACTGTTCATTCTCTGAGCTAACTCCTGACCTTGGACTCAAAGCCCAAGGCTTAGCATCAACCACATATTTGCTTGCTGAAATATAATCATTTTGGTTATGCAAACTTCTTGAGACCCAGAGTCTCTGGTAGCCCAAACTCTTGCAAGGCTTTCTGTTATAATTCTTCCTTTGTGCTCTCTTGTTTCACCAGCTTCTGAACTTCTTATCCACTGGCTGCTGTATATGCTGACCTGCTTGGACTGCCCGATCTTGATTTAATCTTTCATATGCATTATTCTTGGTATCAACCATATTCATCTTATCTCTCCTCCAGTGTTGTCTGCTCTTGGCTTGCCCTAGAAGTTAATTCTGATACTTCTCTCCATTTGGCATTGATCCCCTAAACCCTCAGGAATGAAGTTACTGCCTACACTTTTTAATCCTAGTGTGACTTCAACTTCAAATTTTGGACTTTTAAGTTGGAAGGGAACTTAAGGATAATACAACCGATCTCTTTTCTTCAAGAGATTAGAAACCTGATGTATAAAAAATACTTGCAATAGCTAGAAATAAAACTAGGGCTTTCTCATTCCCAAGCCAGTGCTCTTGCCACTAAATCATGATTCTCCTTATTGAAGACACTTGACCTCCTGTGGCCTTATTTATTTATTTAGATTTTATTTATTTATTTATTTATTTATTTATTTGAGAGAGCACGAGAGCAAGCATGAGCAGAGGGATGGATAGGTGAAAAGCAGAGTCCCCACTGAACAGAGCCCAGTGCAAGACTCGATGTGAGGCTCTATCCCAGGACCCTGGGATCATGACCTGAGCCAAAGGAAGATGCTTAACTGACTTGGCTACCTAGGTGCCCCTCTTGTGGCCTTACTTTTTCATCTTTAGATTAGAAATAGCTTCTAAGGTCTCTCTTGAATCAGATTTTGTAATTCAATACTGTATCATATCACAACTAATTTTTCTTCCAAATATATAGAGAATGATTCTGTTAATAAACTGTGTTTTTTTAATACTACAGAAACTATTTGCATATTTACTTCAAATAGTTTGCAAAAAAAGTTTAAGATAATAAGAAATGTAATCATTTTCTTTTGGTGATAGAGAGCCTTGGATGGAATTTCAGTATCTCTTTATATGAATATTTTAGGACCATTCATGTTTATCAATGAATATAGGTATCTAATAAAGTAAAATCCTTTCTAACAGTAAACATTTCTTAGTGATGAATTAGTCCTATCACTCTAAAATTTCAAATAATTTCATTTTTATCAGCAAAACTGAAAACATCAAAGCAGCATGAGCTAATGAATGAGGCTCTGCTAAATGCTATATAGAGCACTGTAGATGGAATTCTTGTCCTCTGAGGGCTTAAAATTTAAAGTGTTCATATAAAAACTGACATAACCATAAGTAAATGGCATAAAGAAAGCAGGGAATAATTAAGTCAATTCCCATTACACTAAATAGCATTACTATAAAGATCCCTGCATGAGTAATTTCTATGTCACAAATAATAGCTTATTTATTTCAACTAGTATTTAGTAATAAAGTTTTATTTGCTTAAGAAATGAGGGGTCTTATGTGTGCTAGAACTAATAGCCACAGTTTCTACTGCTCATACCTAGTTAGTAGGAGTCAGCAGCAGCAGGGAAGACAACAGCACAGAGGTTTCAGAAACTCCTCAGACACTGCTGCATGAAAAGGGCATGATAATGTAAAGTCATTTGCAGGGAGAGACAGAAAATTATCAGAGATAACTGCAAAGAAATGAGAACTAGGAAGAATGAAGACCAGAAATAATACTGCAATGCCCTTTGTATTGTGTTTGTCTCCCTGTCTGATAAGAACACTAATGATATATGGTGCAAATTAAGCTGGTCTTTCAGAATAAAAAGCTAAAGACCTGAGGAATGTTTCTGTCTATTTTAACTGCTCCCCAACTGACCTTCCACCCTCAAGTGTCCAGATTTCAAATATCATCTCCCAAGGATATGGTCAGAGAATGAATTTATTAAATTCATTATTTCAGAAGTGTGGTAATTCTGGATGGCAATAATATTCAGGGTGAGTCTTTGGGAACTGGTTGGTCAGAATGAACTACCATGCAGGTCACTACAGGTAAAAACATATTCTTCACTAGACATGTACGAAATATAGAAATAAAAATAAATAATAATAATAAATAATAAATATATAAATAAAAGAAAGCAAAGTCAAGAAATAACCCTGGGGTATATCCATTAAGGAGGCAGCAATTGGCATGACTCCAGAATCTAAGGTTACAATGTTTTCTGTGGCATTCCTTTTGTTGTCCATCAGAACACTTAAACTTTTACAGTTGTTGTTTCTTTATATGTCTGATTTCCTGCTTGGTTATGAACTACTTACAGGTGAAGTTCTAGTGTCTTTTCTTCACAGTACAGTTTTCCCAATGGATAGCAGCTTATCAGTGGCCTTGCTGGTTTCTGTCTCCTAGTGCCTCTCAAATTCATCTCCAATGTCAATGCTTTCATGATGTGCTTCAGAGTCACATCATCTCTTGTCTAGACTTCAATAGCCTTGGTCCCCTTCCTCTCAAATCCATTCTCTCTTCTTCAACAACAGTCATTTTTCTAGGACAAATATTATCACTTCACTCCTCCACTTAAAACCCTAAAGAGCTCCCCTTTTCCTACTGAAAAAAATTTGAAGTTCCTTACAATGGAATTAAAAGCTCTTCAGGTTAACTCTCAAAACACTAAAGCCTGCCTCTTCTTTCCCTTTCATGTGGTGTTATTTCAGTCATCATTCCTCCCACCTGGACAGACATTTTCACCTGACAAATGCCTAATTATTCTTTAAGATAGAGTTTAGACTGTCTTCTAAAATAATACCTCCTCTGTTTTCATAATATTTAAAAAGTTCTATTTCCACCACTTTGGGCATTTTATTTGTAATTGTTAATATGACAGACATTATTAGTGAGCACCTAGATCATGGGCCTTTTCATTCTGGGATGTATTTATTTGCCCCTTCATTTGAAAGTAAGCATGGCATGTGACTTGCTGTGGACAATGACCTATGTGATAAAGAGACTTAGATGAAGCATTTAATTACCAATGACTAACTCTCTGCTGAGGCAACAGTAAAATCCTCATTTTGATAAGGAATTGCAATAATGAGCCACCTCATGGGGAACAGTTGTCCTAGAGCATAGTCTGCCTAGACTTTCAGCCGACAGCATTTAAGACCCTCAAAGCTAGGAGTCAGTTTTTTATTGGTATATCCTATATAGAACTATTAGTTTATATTCCTTCTTCCACATAGACTGAAGTCTTGAGAGCTAGTACTCTATTCACTGTGTTTTATACAACTAAAAAGGAGAAAAGGAGAAATTATCTGAAAGATGTGACAGCCTAAGTATGACTAATCGATATTTATCCCTTGTTTCTTTTTATCAGCTACAAAGCCTCTTACAGTTTTACTCTTCCCTGTTCACACTTGTTCCTGGTGATGTGAAGTCAGTACTGGCCAGTACTGACCAATACCAAGGTAAAACATGCAGTTCTTTATTCCTCGAGTTGCTACTTTAGGGTATTATGTTATTATGAAATTAGGTATGTGAGGAAACAATTTTACTAGACTGACTGTAGCAATACATGTGCATTTCAAAAGAGTAATCAAGGTAAAATTGAGTTCATTTTCCATGAAAATTTCATGCATATCTACTAAAAGAAATCATTTTGGAAGATGCATTTTAAAGGGCAAAAAGGTGTAGGTGCAAATAATCCAAATGCGAAATGTATTTGTTCTCATATTTTGAAGGTAAATTTTGTATTTTCAGCACCAAAAATTCATTAGTACTGTATTTCCCCTCTTCTTTAGCTCAAGAGGACACCAGAAAAACTTTGCATAAAATTCTGAACTATCACCAAAGTAAATACATCTTTGAATGACTCTCTTCCAATTCTGCTTGTTCTGGGATTTTTCATAGAGTTTGGGATTTCTTCCTCAAACCACTTTCAGGACTGGAACTCATTTATCTAAAGATGCTAACTGGGGTCTCTGTGCTCCATTTTTAAACCTGAAGTTTCAACCATGAATCCACACCTGATTAAGAGACCTTGTCTATTGTGTTTGGCAATTTGTCAAAACTTTAAATGTGCAGTAAAAATTTCTGCATCTGAAAATAAGTAAAGGCAGTCTTGAATTAAGTTGTCAAAGTTACAGCACATTCTAATTTGCTCTGAAACTTTAATAAACATCTTATAACCGCCTTTCCTTCATCTGTAAAATTAAAAAAAAAAAAGTCTGAGGAATTTTTTCCTAATAGAGATAACAGAATTTATAATAGTCATTATTCCTTTGATGTGATGAAAGTCACACTATTATTATACTCTAATATGTTTCTGTTAAGAACATATTTAATACATCAAAACTAAATGTTGAGATGTCCTTATATCCTTGTAATGACTATGTTTTAAAGATAGTGACCATAATTTTTATTTTTAAAACATACATTTGAAATAAAAATATAAATGAAAAAAATTAAATTTCACCAGTTATTGTATAGACTGGTATATACGCTAGCATGTGATGGTTATGTTTGGGGTACCTGGATGGCTGAGTCAATTAAACATCCAAGTCTTGATTTTTGCTCAAGTCAAGGTCTCAGGGTCATGAAGTCAGGCCCTAGGTTGGGCTCCATGCTCAGCAGAGTCTGCTGGAGAGTCTCTCTCTTCTACTCTCCCTCACTCCCTCCCCCAGCTCATGTTCTCTATCTAAATAAATAAAATCTAAAGAAAAATGGTTATGTTTATTTGGACTTGTGATGAAACTATTTGAAATATGTTTTAGCTCTTTAGTTCATTTAAATTTCAGTATTAAACAGTTGCAATCTAGGGAAGACAATGTGGCTCCTTTAACTATAGCAGTTATAAGAAGTGAACTGAACTGACTTGTCAAACAAGCCCCTGGAGAGGTACAACTTCAGATTAATTCTAGGGATTATATTTGGATTTCAAATGATACTCTGTCATCTTTCAGGAGAGAGTAGGTTTTCTTTTCTGTCAAGGCAGAATGAAAAGTATACCTATAAAATGTAGAAAATATAGTCAAGTTGTTTTAAGTGACTGTTTCCTTGCTTTAAATCTTATTAAGTATGCATATTCTTTTATGTTGCATCTATAGTGAAATAAGAGCCAGGAATGGCAAAATTAATTTGCTCTTCAAAAGACTAGAAGCCCCAACTAAGTCCATCCTTTCATTTTTCTAGAATTCTAGATATGTAAAAGAACTCTTTTTAGCTGCATGAAGAAAGACTGCTATCAAAGGAAATACTTGGGTCCACGTAAACCTGCACTGTCCATCCTGCATGATTTCAAGGTAAAGATACAGGTGAGTTATAAACTTCCTTCCATTAAATCAAAGGATTAAGCCAGGAAGGGAACACAATTTTACTTGGGTGTTCATTCGTTTTTAGATAGTATTCCATAGGAATTTTTAAATTAAATGATCATATGGTAATCTTCATAGAGGCACCAACTTCAACATTCTTTCTATAACTGACTTGGAAAACATAAGCATTATTCTTAGTTATGATTAGTGATCTGTGGTTTATGCCTGGCACAGGTAACTAAAGGACCAAATGAATGCCAGGATTGGATGTCAGCTGTAGTGACTGCAGCCTTACTTTCATGAAGATATCTAAACACCTGAAAATAAGAGACATATGGTGATAAAAAGTCACACACAGAATTAAGTTTTAAATGGGTTCTTCATTGTGGATTTCTACTCTGGACTAGAGGAAGCAAGGTCTAACTTAGCAAATGTGAACTAATAAAGAAGCAGAAATAAATGATAATGCAAACCCTCTAGAGAACAGGACTCTGGTCCCTTGGAGAGCGGTGTGTGTGTGTGTGTGTTTGACAAAAGGGAAAAAGTCCTCAATTTTAGATTTAATCAAGTGTCATTAGACTGAATATGAGCAGAACTTAGGTTATATTTACAAAATAGGTTATTAGGACAATTAGGTAATTATATTCTGTAATCCTTAGGAATTCAGGGGAAGATGGGATATTAAACAAAACTTGGGTTATGATATTTTGCAGCTCCTTTCGCCAAGAGATGAAGTCTATTTTTCTAATCTTTTAATGTGGTCTTGGTCCTATAACTTTCTTGGCCCATAGGACATTAGTAAATGTAAAGCCAACAAAAGGTTGAAAATTGCTTGACACTGGGTTTTCTTTCCTTCCCCTACTTCTTCTTGGAAACTTGAGACTGTCACATATGGAAGGATAGCCTAGGGGAGGAGGAGAGATACATATGGTAGAGATGAGCTACCTCAATTGAAACCCCCTAGAACAACTCTGCCAACTGCCAGGTGTGTGAAGAAGGCCATCCTCGACTATCCAGCTCTGGCTGTGCCACCAACTGATTTCAAGCTGGCCTGGACCAGAAATAATGCCAGACCAGAAGTAAGGCATGATGGACCAACAGAATAGAATTATAATCAAATAGGATGATGGTTGTTTCACTCTACTAAGTTTGGAGTGGTTTCTTATGTAGGAAAAGAGAAAATTGTGGTAATTTACCAGAAATACTATCTAATGTAGGAATTGGTTGGGGTTCAGAGCCAGCAGCCAAGAAAGAACTCTTGAGATGTCTTTGTTTGAAAAAGGTGGTTTTATTAAAGCATGGGGACAAGACCCATGGGCAGAAAGAGCTGCACTGGGGTCAAGAGGAGTAGCTGATTATATACTTTTCAAGTTGGGAAAGGATTAGGGATAGCGCCAGTCTCTAAGGAATTTTGGAGCAAGGTTTCCAGGACCATGACAGGGCTAGCTATTGTTATGAAAAGGTCATTTATTACTGTCTAGTAAAACCCTAGTCATGAATCTTTCAGATGTATGTTGGTGAGCTATATGTTTGGGGGGGGGGGTGGTTGCTAACATATATTTTGAGGGGAGTTATTTTGGAAGTTTCCAAAGTAATTTTTATATGTTAGACTTACAAGAACCTGGGAGAGTGGGCTAAGACTGGCTCTTGCTCTTCAAAGTATTAACACTGAGGCAGCTGAGTTCTCAGAGGAAGGCCATTCTACCTGTTTTAAGGACTTGTCAATGAGTTGTAAGGAAGTAAGGAAATTTAATTTTTTTCTTTTGCTTTTGTTTCCCACATCATTATCTATAAACAATGAGATTATATTAGAATTCATAAAAGAAAAATGAAATTTGATCTCTTCTTAAGGGTAAATCTTGGATCTACTTTAGAAAATTCTATTGCTTCAGAAGAGGCTTGTGAGGAAAGGATAATGAACAAATGATACAGCACACCTCTACCAGAAAGTGGGAAGTAATTTCCATCTTACATACCAATTCAGATAAATTGGAAGTGGAAACTGGGATTGCTGGTCTAAAAGGGTTTAATAATCAACACACAGGAATACCGTAATTGATTAGTACTGTCAGTCAAGGAACATTCTGTTAAATCATAAAGGAAGGGTTACCGAAGCACTGGAAGTTGGTGTAGAAAAGAAGCTAAGGGGTGGTCTTCCTGCTTTGTTAGAGCAGTGGTTCTTAATCCTAACAACCACAGTACTGCTTAGCAATGTTTTGCAAATCTCCCCTTACTATCCTAAGTTAAATTCAGAGGAAATATAATATACTCACATGTATAATTAAAAAGCTATCAGTAAAAGACTTTAACTTAAATATAAATAGGAAATAAAAGTAATTTACAATAAAAATCAGTTAGATATTTTATCATTGGCCAATGCTCCAGGAACATAATATAGAAAGTATTGTTCTAGCTAAAAATATAAACTGATCTATATATGTTGTATTGATAAGCATCATGACACAGAGTACGGTCATCTCTTGATTACGTACTAGTTTCAATCCCAGAAAATGCAGTGCTTATTAAAACCAAGCAAACAACATTTTGTTTATATATAAAACAGAGCTAAATTCTAGGCTCAAAAAATTACAGACTTTTCTTTCACCTATATAAATGTTCATCAAGTTATTTGAACCATAGGTTATTTGAGATATATCAGTGTTCAGTGTCTATTATTATATCTCTCTAAATATTGTTCATTGCTGAACATCTTGAAGAATACTTTTTGTTCTACAGTTAGTTTTCTTTTCTAGAAGTAATTATAGTTTCATTTTATTTGTTTATTTATTTTAACATTTGTTTGGTTTTCTTTTCATATCCAAATTTTCCAGGCTCTTCTAACAGTTCCATGAAAGCCCACCAAAAATTTATCAATTCTATTTTTCTTCTTTGTCCTTAGAGATATCCTTTCAGGTGCCCTCTCTTAGGTTCCAAGATACAATTTCAAAGTGTGTGTATGTGAGTGTGTGTACTATACTAACAGGCATACTATGTGTGTGTGTGTCCATACTAACAGGCAATCCTTGGATACCAATAGGGTGTTCAGAAATTCAACTCAACTGAGTTTTTATTCTAACTACCCAAAGATAGCATCAGATTCCACAGGTAGAGGGCTCAGTCCCATAAGACACTCCCTTCTTCCACTGCAAACACTAGTAGAAAGTCCAGGTTGTCACCTGAGCTTCTGATCAACTGGCTGTAAATCAGACCTAACCTTGGGTTTGACTAATTTGTTAGATAGGCTTACAGAACTCAGGAAACCCATTTATTCATGAGATTACTGATTTATTTAAAAGGATGTCAAAGGATATGAATTCACAGCCAAAGGAAGAGATATATAGGGCAAGTTCCCAAATAGAGGAGCTTCTGTCCTCCTGGACCTTGGAACCTGGTTCTCTGACATGCAGAAGTATTCTGGTTCCCTAACCTGAAGGTGCCAAATCCTATCCCTTTGGGTTTTTATGGAGGTTTTGTTATATAGGCATGATTGATGGATTCATTGGCCATTGCTGATTAACTCAACTGTCAGCGCCTCTTACTCGCCTAGAAATCAGGGGGTAGGAATGAAAATGCCAACACTCTCTTCATGATTCAAGATTGATTCTCCAGGCAACCTGCCCCCACCCTTCCTTGCATTCCTAAAGTCACCTCAGTAGCATAAACCAAATTGTGTTGGGAGGGACTTATAATGAATAACAAGACACCTTTTTTACCTGGATGGCTCTAAACCATTTTCAGGAACTGAGGACAGGAAACCATATATAATAACAAAAGATGCTCCCATTGTTCTTATCACTCAAGAGATTCTAAGAGTTTGGGGAGTTGTAAGCCAGGAACTGTGGGTGAAGACCAAATATATCTGAGAAATATATTTTGGTCATCTGAATAACCAAACACATATATTGTTATTATAAAAAAAATATATATGGGCCTAAAACAGTGTCACTTAGACCAAGTGATCAAACTGGGGCTTCATACCTACCTAAGTAAGTGTGCTTTCAATATCTCCCCAGAAATGTAGTCTTAACCAATCAGTTAGAAATGGGACATTTTTCTGGTAAGTACCAATGAGATAATCTATCACCTTTGCCCTCATTACCCCAAAGGAATATGAGGTAATCTGCTTGTAAAGATCCCCTGCCAAGCCTCCTAAGGGAAGGTGACCTTGTCCTAAACAATCTTTTCTTTTCTTTTGTTAGTAACTCCTTGCCCTTCCCTCCTTCCTAAAAAAAAAACCTTGTATTTTCAATGGAATACTATGCAGCCATCAAAAGAAATGAAATCTTGCCATTTGCGATGTCGTGGATGGAACTAGTGGGTATTATGCTTAGCAAAATAAGTCAATCAGAGAAAGACAACTATCATGTGATCTCCCTGATATGAGGAAGTGGAGATGCAATGTAGGGGGGTTGGGGGTAGGAAAAGAATAAATGAAACAAGATGGGATTGGGAGGGAGAAAAACCATAAGAGACTCTAAATCTCACAAAACAAACTGAGGGTTTCCAGGGGAAGGTGGGTAGGGAGAGAGTGGTGGGGTTATGGACATTGGGGAGGGTATGTGCCATGTGAATGCTGTGAAGTGTGTAAACCAGGCGATTCACAGACCTGTACCCCTGGGGCTAATAATACATTGTATGTTTATTAAAAAATAAAAATAAATTATTATTTAAAAAAACTTGTATTTTGTACAACTCAGAGTAACACTCTGCTTGTTAGATGGGATACTACATTGTTCATGAATCCTTTCTTAAAGCCAGTTAAATTTTCAAATTTATTCCACTTTATTTCTATTGTTTAACAATGTGTTTCTTGTATGTCACGATATCATACCCTCCAACTCTGCTTCTCCCGTTCCAATTGATTACTCTCTTGGCTTTCAGCACAGGTATCACTATGGTCTTTCCCTTTCCTATCATAGGGGAGATTTCTTTAGTCCTCCTTGGGTTGATGTCTCAATTGTGTCTCTTCTTGATTTACTGCCTCATTTTAGTACAGAGACCTTACACTAGCTCCCTGAAAAATAATGAAAAGGTTTAAATTCGATACTTAGTTCTTAAATCTTGGTTGAAGTTGATAGTCACTCAGAATTTTGAAATTGCTTCCAATTCTGCTATGGAGAATGTACTGACATTTTTATTTCATATACTTTTATATGTGATTTTCAAAGTAAACCCATCAATGTGCTTTTTTCTCGGGAAGCTTTTAAGAGTTTTTCTATACCCCTGGTATTCTAAATATTTCCTGTTATGTGTCTTAATGTTGATGTATTGTTTTTATTCATTTTGCTGGACTTAAGGTGGACATTTGTTTTTTTTTTTTTTTCTAGAGAGGCATGTATGTCAAATTGATAAATTTTCCTAAATATTTCTTAAATAATTTCCCCTCTTCATATTCCCCATTTCTCTGTCCCTCTTCTATGAGTCCTGTATTTTCTGTTATAACTCTCAGCACATTAACTTTGTTTTTTGAACACCTATCTATGCGTTATCTCCATCTCCCTTGTATTCCTTTCTCTTTTTATTTGTTTTCTGCTATCCATGGTGCAGGTTTTCTCCAAATATCTGATGGTCTTTGTTCATGCACATTTAAGAGTAGGGCACTACAAAATGCCTGATACATGAGCCTATGTAATCCATGGAGCTTCATTCTACTGACAGGGGTGTGCTAACAAGACTTTCTATCCCAACACATCCACACAGGAAGATCTGTGGATCTTCTCTCTGAGACATTCAGTTTTATCAGATGAGACCAACAATCTCTTCTTTAGATACGGCTGGTAGTGTCAGGGACACAAGTCTTGGTTATTGCTCAGGAGCTGGGCTGGGGAATAGATGTCTATAATGACATCTCTTTCCCATGTCTTTGGCCAAGATGTCTTAGAATCAGAAATCTCTTTGATGCATTTTTTCCTGGGAAAAGACTTACTCATCTCCTGCAAAATCATAGAGGACAGATATTCATCTGATTACAGAAGATCGAGGAAGAGACCCAGGGTTCTAACTGCTCCACACCATATGTGTACTTCCAAATGTCCTTTCTGTTTTTAGCCCTCTCCTTTTATGATACATGCTGACTTGATTTCTGAGCAATTTCAGGATTCTTCTGTGCAAACAGACTTTCTTCTAAATATGATACTTTCTAGTGCAGCCTCATGGATTTTGCCCTTCTTCTCTGCTACATCATTTACCAGTCTTACATTTCATTTTTATCTTTCCATATTATGACGCAGAGACACATATGTCCTCTATTTCATCAATAAGCAGCTTTATTATATAATAGTTTCTTTCCAAAGGTTTGAATGATTCTGGGCACAAAGAGATGAGTGTGAAAATTGAGATGTGATCATCTGTAACCATATATGTGCTTAAAACTCATTTGAGGAGGGGCACCTGGTGGCTCAGTGGGTTGAAGCCTCTGCCTTCGGCTCAGATCATGATCCCAGGGTTCTGGGATTGAGCCTCATATCGGGCTCTCTGCTCAGCAGGGAGCCTGCTTCCCCCCACCTCTCTGCCTGCCTCTCTGCCTACTTGTAATCTCTGTTTGTCAAATAAATAAATAAAATCTTTAAAAAAATCATTTGAGAATAAGCAGAGGATTTATACTTATAATGAGATAATAGCCAAATATTCATTTTCCCTAAGAGAATAGAAATGATTTATTTGATGAAAAAGAGAAAACAAAAAAATATGAAGATTAAGTATGTGAAAAAATAAATGAACTGTTTTTTTCTTTATCCTCAGGAAATAGAAGCAAGAATCTGATAGAGCAAGCAAGAAGTAGTTGAGTTTACCAAAAGCAATGTTTTCTATAAAATGAGATGATACTACATTGCTAGTTTTTAAACTGTTCAAGTAACAAAATGCTTAGAGATTATGTTCTTTGAGAAAACATGTGAAAGATTAATCAATTTTACCTTATGAAGTGGTGTGATGTTTTAAAAAATCAGTAACTTTTGGGGCGTTTTGGTGCCTCCGTCAATTAAGTGTCCAACTCTTGATTTCGGTTCAGGTCATGATCTCAGGGTTGTGAGATCGAGGCCCTGTTGTTGAGCTCTGTGCTGGGCATGGGGACTGCTTAAGATTCTCTCTCTCCCTTTCCCTCCATGCCCCCACTAAAAAAAAAACAAAACAAAAACCACTTACCTCTAGTTTGCTATGGGTTTTAGTAGGAATGAGAGTTAAATTTTTCAAAATATTTTGTGTAACTATTAAAATGATTAAGGACTTTTCTCCTTTACTTTGTTAATCTGGTAGATTGTATTAATGGGTTTTTAAAAGTTAAAACATCCTTCCATTTCTAAAATAAATCCAACTTTGACATGATACAACCCTTTTAATATATTGCCCAAGACTTAAATTTTCAGGTGTATATGTGTACACACACACACACACACACACACGTATATTAGAAAGGAAGAGAGAGAGAGAGTAGGTGCAGAGGGGTGGGAGTGGGGCAGAAGGAGAGGGAGAGAGAGATTCTCAAGCCGAGTCCATGCTCAGCACAGAGCTTGAGGCAGGACTGTCTCAGGACCCTGAGATCATAACTTGAGCCAAAATCAACAGTTGAATGCTTAACTGACAGAGCCACCCAGACACCTCAATTTGCAGACTTTCATATTACATGATGAGCTTGAGTAGAATTAATCTGTAGTTCCCCTTTTTGTACAGAATGTATATTTCTTATCAATTTAATTGGCACAATCTCTCTATGTCCTCCCTTTTTTCCTACAATAGAATTTAAATTTCTTAAATTACTGATACCATTCATTAGTGAAGCTGTCTGATCCTGAAGTAAATTGGTGGGAATATTTTTGACCATTGATTAGGTTTCTTTAATATTATTTATTCATATTTCTTCCTGGGGAGGTTTTAATGTTCTATCTTCTGAATAATCCCTCTATTTCATATGTATTTCTAGATAAATTGGCATAAAATTATTCTTAAAAATTCTGTCTTTTTAATCCATAATAACTATTCTGGTTTTCCCTTGTTTTATTCCTAACACTGAAATTTGAGATTTATCTCTTTTATTTTTTTGAGATTTATCTCTTTTTTGATTCTTATCACTGAAAGTCAATTAATTTTATTTTGTTTTCAAAGAATTAATCTTTTATTAGTTGTTTATTTGATATCTATCTTATTAATGTATACTCATATCTTTTTTATTCCCTTCTATATATTTTCCTTGGGTTTGTCTTTTTGTGTGTGTATGCAATACGCAATATGAAATACATTTTTTTTAACAGATGCTGTACTGATTAATTTTTAGCCTTTCTACTTTTTTCTGATATACTCATTTATGGTTATATGTTTTTATCCAAGTGTTATTTGAACTGTATTTCAAAACTCAAAATGTGGCATTTTCATCACTTAGATCAATAATTTTAATTTCTGTTATGAATCTGTCTTTGGTTTACCTGGTTTTCTTTTTTTAAAATATTTAATTTATTTATTTGACAGAGAGAGATCGCTGGTAGGCAGAGAGAGAAAGGAGGAAGCAGGCTCCCTGCAGAGCAGAGAGCCAGATGCGGGGCTCGATCCCAGGACCCTGGGATCATGACCTGAGCGGAAGGCAGAGGCTTTAACCCACTGAGCCAGCCAGGTGCCCCTGGTTTACCTGTTTTGAGTATTGAATTTATTTCTTAGCATATAGTGTTTTTCTAATTATCTCTTAAGTATGAATTTTTAGCCTAATTATACTATGGTTACAGAGACTCTTTGTAGTCAGTATATGATCAGTTCTTGGAAATATTTTATATATGCTAAAAAATATGTTCTATCCATGTATGTTAGGTAAAGTATGTTAATGATATTAAGACCTTTATACCATTAACTTATTAACTAAAATTCAAATTTCCTTATTTTTTTATATAATGACAGATTTTTTTCCCCCTGTTCCAGGATCCCATTCAGCATTCACATTACATTTAGTTATTACATTTCCTTAGGTACTTCTTGGCTGTGACAGTTTCCCAGACTTTATTTTTAATAATCTTGACAAGTTTTTAAGAGTACTGGCCAGATATTTTGTAAAAATGCCCAGCTGTTGAGATTTGTCCAATGGTTTTCTCATAATTAGACTTGTCTGCTATGGCCAAATGTTTGTGGTCCTCCCTCACAATCCCCCCAAAGTTGTATGTTGAAGGCCCAAGGCGTTGATACTAGGAGGTGAGATGATTGGGAGGTACTTAGGTGATAAACATGGAGCTCTCATGAATGGGATTAATGCCCTTATAAAAAAAAATGCCCTTATTAAGACCTAAGATCTTCCTCACCTCTTCTATGTGAAGATGCAACATAACGTCAGCAGTCTGCACACTGAAGAACCAGAACCACACTGGCAGCCAGATCTTCAACTTCCAGCCTCCAGAATTGTGAGAAATAAACATACATTATTTACAAGACATTCAGCCTGTGGTATTTTGTAACAACAGCCTGAATGGACCAAATCACTTGGTATATGTGATAATGGTGGCTTTGATGAACCTAAGTCTTAATTTTAGTGAACTCTAATTTATCAAGCTTTACTTTTATGGTTAATGATTTTAGTGTCCTTCTGAGAAACCATAGCCTACCCTAAGGGCATAAAGATGGTCTCCTATGGTTTACTTTGATAGCTTTTATTATTTTACCTTTCATAATTAGGTCTGTGATCCACTGGAATTGATTTTTCTGTGACATGTGAAGCAAAGTCAAGATTCATTTTTTTTTTCTTTTTACCCCCAATAAATAGCCAATCAATTTAGCATCATTTACTAAACAGGGTATTCCTTCACTGCGGTGTCACGTAACACTTGTCATAAACCACTTGATTACAAAAGTTCTGATTTGTTTCTGAACTCTTTATTTTGTTTATTGATCTTTCTATGTTTATACTAATAAAACAATTCTTAATTATTTGGTCCCTATAATAAAACTTAATATACAGTAGTGTAAACCTGCCAACTTTTATCTTCTTTAAAGGTAAGGTTTTTGGGGGGCACCTGGGTGGCTCAGTGGGTTAAGCCTCTGCCTTCAGCTCAGGTCATGATCTCAGGGTGCTGAGATCAAGCCCCTGGGATCAAGCCCCACATCAGGGCTCTCTGCTCAGCGGGAAACCTGCTTCTCTCCCCTCTCTCTCTGCCTGCCTCTCTGCCTACTTCTGATCTGTCTGTCAAATAAATAAATAAAATCTTAAAAAAAAAAAAAAGGTGGGTTTTTTGTTGTTGTTTTTATTTTTCTCAGTATTGTCTTGGCTATTCTCAGCCCTTCATATTTCTGATCGAATTTTAGAATTAATTTGAATGAATTTGTCAGTTTCTACAATAAAATATGTTCTCATTTTTATTGAAATTATACCTGTATGTTAGAATCTACAGATATATTTGGGTAAAACTGAGAGCCGTCCTATAATGAGTATTCCAATCCATGAGCATATGGTATCCTTCCATTTGTATACATTTTTTTGACTTTTTTCAAAAGGTTTTATACTTTGCTGATTGTTTGTTGCTATTATATAGAAATAGAACTGAATTTGCTATATTGACTTCTGTCCAGTGACTCTTTAAAATTTACCTATTAACCTAGTAGGTTCTTCACAAACACTTTTAGATTTTTCATTTATAAAATCAAGTTATCCATATGTAATGAAAGTTTTTTTTGTCTTTAATACTTATAATTGCTTTTATCTTTATTCTATTGCATATGCTGAGACATCTAATAAAATGCTAAAGAGAAGTGATTATGACAGACATCTTTATTCTCTCTTAATTTTGGCCTAATATTCAATATTTCACCAAGTACAATGTTTAATGCAGATTTTTATAGATAATTATATCAGAATAAAAATGTATTATGATACAATTTTTTTATATTCCTGCTTTGAGTTTTATCACAACTATTAAATTTTGAATGTTATTCAGAAAAGGTATTTCTGAATCTATAGAAATAAATATATGTTTTCCGAATCTATAGAAATAAATACATGTTTGCCTCCTTTGTTCTGTATGATAGCTAATACTAAATAATTTTTAAACTTTATGCTAATCTATCTTCCGTAGATAAACTCCTTCTGGTCATTGTATGCTTATCCTTTTTGAATATTGCTAAATTTGATTTGCTAATACTTGGTTTAGAATTTTTCTGTTTTCCTATTTTTCTGAGAAGAATTGACTTATAATTTTCATTTCCCTTCTTCTAATTTCCTTGTCATATTTTGGTAATAAGGTTATGATAATGCTTTAGAATGATTGTAAATGTTCCCTATTTGCATTGCTTTGGAAAGTTTTGCATAAAATTGTTTGGAAAGTTCACTATAAAGGTATATGGACTCAAATTTCCATGAATTTAATGTGATAACACTGTGTGATTTAAAAACAAACCTTGTTCGTTTTGGTATACTTTTTTCCATGCAGATTTTCAAACTGATGGGCAAAATATCATTTATCATATACTTATTTTATTTTCAATATCTGAGGATCTTTATTCATACTCTTTATTTTTTTTTTCACTGCAAATAATGCTAATTTGTATTTGTGTCTCCTTCCTAAGGTCAGTTTTACCATGCATATGACAATTTTATCTATTTCTAAATATCAACTTTTTTCTTAGTTGATT
Source organism: Mustela nigripes (assembly GCF_022355385.1). Classification (NCBI taxonomy): domain Eukaryota; kingdom Metazoa; phylum Chordata; class Mammalia; order Carnivora; family Mustelidae; genus Mustela; species Mustela nigripes. The sequence goes on along the minus strand of NC_081563.1, from coordinate 27,669,958 downwards.
TTTATATTATGCATTTATTTTTAACTTTACAATTCTGCCTTTTTTTATATTATCTTCTTTATACTTTCCTTGAATTTAACTTGCTCCTTTCTTTTAGCTTTCTAGAGTGAATATTTAAATATGGACACTTATAAACATTTAAGAATATGTGAATTTTATAATATGAATTTTACCTTAAGCAAGAGTTTAGTTATCTCCAATAATTTTTGATATGTGGAATTTCTATTATTAAAGTATTTTTTAAAAATATTTTATTTATTTATTTATTTGTGCAACAGAGAGAGACACAGCAAGAGAGGAAACACAGCAGGCGGAGTGGGAGAGGGAGAAGCAGACCTCTCACTGAGCAGGGAGCCTGACTCGGGATTCCATCCCAGGACCCCAGGATCATGGCCTGAGCCAAAGGCAGATGCTTAATGACTGAGTCACCCAAGAGCCCCTAATTTAAAATATTTTCTAATTTTCACTAATGTTTCCTTATTGGCTTATTGATTTTCTTGAACTGCATTTCTTAGTCTATAAATAATAACTGAATACATAAATATTATACATGCACATGAAACATCTTCCAAAATTGAGTACACTTGTGTACTGTATGCACTTGAAAATATGTATTTTGTTGTATGTTCTGTCATTGTTGGAGGCAGTGAACTACTCATGTCAACTATGGCAATTATGCTTACCATAATGTTTATATTCCCTGTATACTTGCTGATTTTTTTTTTTTTTTGAGGGTTGCCGGGGGGAGGGGGTTTGGGAGAAGGGGGTGGGATTACTTGCTGATTTTTACAAATCTGCATGTACTACCAGTTATTGGGAGAGGTCTGTTAAAGTCTCTCACTGTGATCCTAGATTTGTCCTTTTTTAATGTAATCCTGCATATATTTATCTTATATATTTTGAATCCTTACTATGAAGTTCATATAAATGTAACACTGTTCTAACTTTCTAGTACATTGACCCTGGCATCATTAGGAAGTTATCCTAATTATCTCATCATATTTCTTGTCGATGTGTCTACTTTGTTTCTATTACTGACATGCCAGCTTTCTTTTTGCCTGATAGATCTTTTCCCAACCTTTTATTTTTAAACTTTCTTTGTCACTGTGCTCAAAGTGTCTTTGCCAATAAATTGGAGTATTTTTAAAAATCTAGTCTTACAGTCCTTTTTTAATTGGAGCATTGTGTCCACTTGTACAAAATGTATTGTTTGACACATTTGATTTTATATTTAGCTTTTACTATTTCTTTCTATTTGTCCCACCCACTTTATATTCTTTTATCTCTTCTTCTTGGGAATTATTTGATTATTGATTCCTTCTCTTTTAATTAGCTTATCTTTTATATATCCTTTATAATGATTTTAGTGGTTATAATACGTAACTTTGACTTGTTAAAGTCAGAATAAATTATTTCTTTACCTTTTAGATGAAAATGCAATGACTTTAAAATACATTTAATCCAGTTATCCCCCTCCCTCTCATTGTTATTTGTCATGTATTTTAACTCCATATATATGTTATGCATCTCAATACACTAATATTATTTGTTTTATATGATTGATTTCTACTCATATACTTACTTTTTCTAGAGCTTTCATTCCCTCATGTATTTCTTAGCTTCCAAATGTGATCAATCACCTAAGGAATTCCCTTTTAGAGTGTGTGTGTGTTTTAAGTGTGGATTTACTGGCAATAATTTCTTTAGTTTTTGTTAGAATACAATTAAATTTATGTCATCTATATTTTTAAAGGATATTTTTACTTGCAATGAGTTCTATGGAGTCAGTTATTTTCTTTCATTTCTTTAAAGATGCCATTCCACTATATTACCACACTTTGGTTTCTGCTTAAAAGTCAGGTCTCAATCTCAATATTCCTGTATCTCTCTGCTTCCAAGACTTTTTCCTTTGTCTCTTGTTTCCAAGTTTCACTGAGATATTCTTAGGTATTAATTTCTTCATATTTAATTTGTTTTGAGTTCATCTTAGAGTCTATGTGAGGAAGAGGACTTCTCAGCCATTTTCTTTTAAAACATTGCTTCTGCCTCTATGTTCTCTTCCCTTCTGTGACACCAATTATATGTGTATTAGTCATCTTAAGTGTGTCCTGTATGTCTCTTACACTTTCTTCTATACTTTCCATCTATGTCTTTCTCCTTCTTCAGCCCAGATTAATTTACTCAACTATTATTTTGCTCATCATTAATTTAATCACCTATTTAGTTCTGTTAACCTTTGGTAACACCATATGTTAAGCCATGAGTCCCTATTATTGCTTTTTTAGCTCAAAAATTTCCATTTGTTTCTTTTACACCAGATAACCGTTACCTGATAAAATTCTTCCTGTTGTTATCTATGCTCTTGGACATATTAAGTTGTGAGTCTAGTCTCACAATTATGACACTGGCCCCGTTGGTGCTTTGTTGTCATTGTCGGTTTTCCTGTCCTTTGTTGTTGTTGCTGTTGTTGTTTTATATGTTTAGTTTAGACTTGTCTTTTTTAAATTAAATACTGAATATTATATCTGAAACATTTAGAACCATTAAATAATATTCTCTTCTTTCAGATAGAATTGAGCCTGCTCTTTCTTAGGCAGGCTATGGGGGAACAGATCTTTTATTCAACTGGGGAGTAAACTGATTCGAGAAGTCATGCAGTTTGGGGGAAGCTTTGTGTTCTTCTGTTTGGCCACAGCTTCCAACTTCAGTTCTTTGAGATCTCCGCCAAGAGCTTGTGAGTGTTTACTAAAGTTCCTCCTTCTTTTTTGGTCAAGAACTCCCATTTTTGTCTTCTTTTCACCAAGAGATTTGGTAACTCTATGAATTTTCAAGTATTCTTCTAGTTTCATAGTCTCTTTCTCTAAAATAACTTAAGAATCCAATAAATGCTATAAGGGGAGAAAAAGAGAGGATCCGGCTCACTTCTCAGCACCTCCCTTCTCTCCTCGATGTTGGCTCCTCAAATCCTGCCTGCCTTGCAAAGTTTGTACTTTAACACTGTGTGACTACTAAAGCTCTACTTACTTCTCTGGTTCTTGGCAGCAAGGTACCCTCTGACTGGTGTTTCAACTTCTCACTTAGCATAAAATTTTGGCAAATTCCTTATGGGATAAACTATGACAAATAGTTGGGCTCTTCTCAAAAATCTTGGTCTACTTCTCCAAAATCTTGGTCTCTTAATGTTGTTACCTCAATAGCTCTGGGTGACTTAAAGTATGTCTTACCTGGCTTTCCCCATTGCTTCTAGTGGCAACTTTGGTCTGCCCTAGCATATTGAATCATAGCTTTCCTCTATGTTCTTAAGAAAATATTTGTTATTTTTCAGAACTATCTAAATTGTCTTTAACCAATGAGTTGATCCAAATACTCTAGCCTGTTCTATTTATTCTAATACATTTTTACACATACATAAATTACTGTGTGCCAGTTCCAATGCAAAATGGAAGAGTTTCAGATATTCAGAGTTGCATCTCTTACATAGTAAGTAGCAGAATTTACAGTAAAGAAAATCAGTTCTATCCAACAGCAAGTCTTAATAGTACAATAAATTCATAAACACTCATGATTACCAAAACACTCCAGAAGGAGAATTATGAATTATTGGCTATTTTCAATTTTTTAATGATATTAATTTGTTATTTTTTCATCACATGGTAATCTCCTAACACTCATTACAGGATAAATGGTAGCAGATGTCTTCATTTTAAAGTCCAAAACGAAAGAGGTAAAACTTTAAAGTGAGGAAATTCTACTCATTTATCCTTTTCTAGAGAGCAGCATTTTCTTTACTTGATATAATTAAAACATGATATCTGGCCAGTTCTTACAACCCAGCATAGAAATAATTCGATGACCTCTTTTGCTATATTAAAGCAGTAATCTGCAAATTTCATTTATTTATTTGTTTATGTATTTATTTATGGAGAAAGTGACATCGGGATAAATTTAAGATTCATAGCTAGATCTGGGTCTAGAATTTTTCATGCATTTTTGATATGATTATGAACACCAGGAATTCCATAATACTGTAAAGTCTGTGCCCTCTGAGAGCTCTCCATTTAGTGTTTTAAGCACCAAAGAGTGGTTTAATAAAAAAATATGGGAGGCTTTATAAGGTTTCAAAAAATTAATCATTTGTACTGGATTTGTCAGTAAATTAACAGATTTTTAAAATTTGGCAAGACTTAAACATGTCAGGACAAAGGAAATTAATTTCAAATATCAAGAAAATGTCTTCATTACCTTAATAGTTAGCATTGTGCTTATTCTGCAAAAAGTAATCACAAAGAGGAGAGAAAAATAAATACCTGTTGAGTTCTCTAGACTTGAAAAAAATGTTTTATGTTGATTTTTTTTAAGATTTTATTTATTTATTTGAGAAAGAATGAGAGAGAGAGAGCATGAGAAGAGGAGGAGGGAGCTGAGCAAGAAGCCTCATGCTGGCCTCAGTCCCAGGACTCCGGGATCATGACCTGAGCTGAAGGCAGTCTCCTAACCAACCAGGCCACCCAGGCACCCTATGGCAATTTTTTAAAAAAGATTTTATTTACTTATTTATTTGACAGAGACAGAGAGCACAAGCAGGGGGAGCAGGGAGGGAGAAGGAGAAGCAGGCTGCCTGCTGAGCAGAGAGCCCAACATGGGGCTTGATCCCAGAACGCTGGGGTCTTGACCTGAGCCTAAAGCAGATGCATAACCCACTGAGCCACCCAGGTGCCCTGTTTTATGATGATTTAAAAACTCTTTCAAGATGGCATCTGTTTTAGAAGGGATAACACACTCCATGTTCTTTGCCATGAAGGGAAGAAGGGGAGAGTATATCAATCACTTTTGACCATTTTTGTTCTCTCACTCCATTCCCATATTAACTCTCAACAGACAGTGAGAAGAGAAATTATTGGAGCAATAAGAATGTAGTAACAATGTAGGAATAAAGGCTAAATTTTTTTTGCAGGGGAGAAATGAAAACATCTGTATTAGTTATATCTTTCTTGCACCATTTCCTTTCCCCTTTCTGAGGAGGGAACATTTGTTAACTACTGTATATTTCCTAAGTGCCTGCACATGTGAGAGCACACATGTGTGCATGTGACACACACACACACACACACACACACACACACACACATTCCTAATCTTTATCCTTTACTGGCCTTTTGCATACTTGAAAACAACTTTTTTTTTCCCTTTAAGTGTTTTTTTTTTAATCTTAATACAGAAAGTTTTTATTATTATTATGTTCAATTAGCCAGCATATAGTACATCATTAGTTTTTGACGTAGTATTCAATGATTCATTAGTTGTATATAACACCCAGTGCTCATCACTACACATGCCCTCCTTAATACCCATCACCATGTTACCCCATCCCCTGATCCTCCCTTCTGTAACCCTCAGTTTAGTTCCTAGAGTCCAGAGTCTCTCATAGTTTGTCTCCCTCTCTGATTTCTTCCCATTCAGTTTTCCCTCTCTTCCCCTGTGGTCTTCCATGCTATTCCTTATGATCCTTATATGACTGAAACCAAATAATAATTGTCTTTTTCTGCTTGATTTATTTCATTTAGCATAATCCCCTCCAGTTACACCATGAATACCCATGCAAATGGGTATTCATCCTTTCTGATGGCTGAATAATATTCCATTGTATATATGTACTACATCTTCTTTATCCATTCATCTTTTGAAGGGCTTCTTGGCTCCTTCTACAGTTTGGCTATCATTGACATTGCTGCTATGAACACTGGGGTGCATATGCCCCTTCTTTTCACTACATTTGTATCTTTGGGATAAGTAACTAGTAGACCAATAACCAGTAATGAAATCTAAGCAGTCATCAAAAACTCTCAAAAAACAAGGGTCCAAGCTAGATGGCTTCTCAGAGGAATTCTATCTATTCTACTGAAGCTGTTTCAAAAAATAGAAACAGAAGGAATACTTCCAAATTCCTTCTATGAAGCCAGCATTACCCTGATCCCCAAACCAGGCAAAGACTCCATTAAAAAAGGAAAATTACAGACCAATACTCCTGATGAACATGGATGCCAAAAATACTCAACAAGATCATAGCCAACAGGATCCAATTCTTTTATGGATAAAAGAATTATCCATAATGACCAGGTGGGATTTATTCCTGGGATACCAGGGTGGTTCAACATTCACAAAGCAATCAATGTGGGAGAGGACATTAAAAAAAAGAAAAGACAAGAACGGTAAGACCCTCTCAATTAATACAAAAAAAGCATTTAAAAAAATACAGCATCCTTTCCTGATTAAAACTCTTCAGAGTGTAGGGATAGAAAGAACATACCTTAATATCATAAAAGCTATCTACAAAAAGCCCACAGCAAATATCATTCTCGATAGGGAAAAACTGAGGCCCTTTCCCTTAAGGTCAGGAACACGACAGGGATGCTCACTTTCACTACTTTTGTTCATCATAGTATTAGAAGTCCTAGCCTCCACCATCAGACAAAAAAAAAAAAAAAAAAAAAAAAAGAAAAAAGAAATAAAAGGCATCCAAATTGGCAAAGAAGAAATCAAACTCTCTCTCATCACAGATGACATAATACTTAATGTGGAAAACCCAGAAGACTTTACCCTCAAATTACTAGCCCTCATACAGCAATTCAGCAACGTGGCAGGATAAAAAATCAATGCACAGAAATTACATGCACTTCTATACACTAACAATGTGACCAAAGAAAGAAAAATTAAAGAATTCATTCCATTTACAATAGCAACAAAACCCATAAGATGCCTAGGAATAAGCCTAACCAAAGAGGCACAGGATCTATACTCTAGAAACTACAGAAAACTTATGAAAGAAATTGAGGAAGATACAAAGAAATGGAAAAAATTCCATGCTCACGGATTGGAAGAATAAACATTATGAAAATGTCTATGTTGCCCAGAGCAATCTACACTTTCAATGCAATCTCTATCAAAATACCATCAACATTTTTCACAAAGCTGGAACAAACAATCCTAAAATTTGTATGAAGCCAGAAAAGACCCCAAATTGCCAGGGGATTGTTGAAAGAGAAAACCAAAGCTGGGGGTGTCATATTACCTGACTTCAAGCTATATTACAAAGCTGTGATCATCAAGACGGCATGGTATCAGCAAAAAAAGAGACATATAGATCAGTGAAACAGAATAGAGACCCCAGAAATGGGCCCTCAACTCTATGGGCAAATAATCTTTAGCAAGTCAGGAAAGTATATCCAATGGGAAAAAAGTGTCTTCAATAAATGGTGCTAGGAAAATTGAACAGCCACATGCAGAGGAATGAAACTGGACCATTCTCTTACACCATACACAAAGATAAACTCAAAATGGATGAAAGACCTCAACATGAGATAGGAATCCATCAAAATCCTAGGGGAGAACATAGGCAGTAACTTCTTCAACATTGGCCAGAGCGACCTCTTTTGAGACATGTCTCTAAAGGCAAGGGAAACAAAAGCAAAATGAACTTTTGGGACTTCATCAAGATAAAAAGCTTTTGCACAGAAAAGGAAACAGTCAACAAAACTAAAAGGGAACCCACAGAATGGGAGATGATATTTGCAATGACATTACAGATAAAGGGCTGATATCCAAGATCTATAAATAACTTCTGAAACTCAACAAACATAGAACAAATAATCAAGTCAAGAAATGGGCAGAAGACATGAACAGACACTTCTCCAAAGAAGACATACAAATGGCTAATAGACACACAGAATATTCAACATCACCAGCTGTCAGGAAACTACAAATCAAAACCACAATGAGACACCATCTTACACCAGTCAGAATGGCAAAAATTAACAAGACAGGAAACAAGTTTTGGTGATGATGTGGAGAAAGGTGAACCCTTACACTGTTGGTAGGAATGTAAGCTAGTACAGCCACTCTGAAAAACCAGTAGGGAGGTTCCTCAAGACATTAAAAATAGAACTACCCTATGACCTATCAGCTGCACTACTAGGTATTTAACCTAAAGATTTATTTTTGTTAAAGATTTATTTTTTAAAACTCTGATATATGGAAGAAGACTGATTGTCATCTATAGTTGTTTGAGATTTTTACAAACAAAATATCTGTAATAAAATTCATTTTGCAAGAGAAGAAATAGCCTATACTTATATATATTCCATATTCTATATAGACTTTAAGGGTCTATAATAATACAGGGCAGCTTTTCTTGATGACCAGGCTTGTCTTGCCCTTCAGAAAGAGCTCATGAAATTGATTGCTTTAGTGAGACATGAGGCATTTATTGTGCATCTAGATTGTGCAGAATACTGGGGGATTAGTTCTAAAACAAATGCTAATGAAGGAGTTAGTATCATAAACACACAAGATATGTTATTCATGTAGTTGAATAATTTTTATCTTTTAATGTAAACAATGGAGTTTCATTTTGGTAGTTTCTTTGTTTGCCATCATACTCTTCAGCAATGCTACACTAAAACCAGAAAAACAGTCAACTATTTTTTACTAAAATCAAAAGAAAACTGAGTCTTTGCTTAAAAGAAGATATTCATATGGAAGACTATAAATCAAAAGAGACAATAAAAGCTACTTATTCATATCTCAGCCACTAAAAAATACATGGATTACAAATGACTTATTCTTGGAAATAGTGCCTCAAATCCAAATTGTAGCATAACTCACAGTCCAAATAAACATGAAAAAGCTGTCAAATATGGCTCTAAGTCCCAAAGATACCATCATCTGCATTAAAAATGAATGAAATGAGAGAAAGGGAAAAAAATCTGCAGTTTATATTTGTCATTCTTTTGTTATCTTCATGTATTTCAGGATACAGGGCTGGCAAAGTGCAGAAAAACCTTCAGGAATTCAAAGGGAATTCATGGTTGCAATTTTAATATTTTAGAGTAATCCATATTTTGGACTAGGCAGCCATTAAAACCTGTTGTTGTCTCGTAGTCTCTTTCCTTTAGGAAACAAGCCTGTTTTTTGCTACAGCTAAAAGAAAAAGCTGTTAGAAGTAATATACTGCAGATGAGAGGAGGAACAGGAAGAAAATTTCATGATCATTAGTCAGGAACCAATGATCAGAGTACAACTGGGAGTGCTACCAGTTCCAAATCTTTGATTTCAAATTTTGTCAAAACTAACATGTTCTGGAGCCTTTAGAAGAGAACATTCAGTTTAGTTTAAAGTATAATCTCACTCAGACCCTACTGGGTTGTATGGTGTTCTTAACATTTTCTTTGAAAATTTCTCTGTTAAAAAACAAATTACCAGGCACTCAGTACTACAGCTCTTGAGTCAACCATGTGGCAGTTGGAAGTATGTGTGTGCCTGTATGAGTGTATGACATTCTCCAGTCACCTTGCTTTTACCACTATTGCAGTAGTAATACTAGTGTAATTACACTCAATTCTGGAAAAACAGACTTTAAGAGAGACTGTAATAAGAGGAAGAGATGAGTTTTATATAATGACAAAGGAGTGAAACCAACAAGAAGATATAACATTTATAAATATTTATGTACCAAACACAGGAGCACCTAAAGATATAAAGAAAATAATTAACAGAACTAAAGGGAAGAGTTGAAAGCAATACAAAAATAGTAGGATACTTTAACACCCCACTTACAGCAATGGATAGATAATGCAAACAGAAAATCAGTTAGGAAATATCAGTTTTAAATGATCCTTAGACCAAATGGACTTAATATGTACATATAGTTGTATCCAAAAGCAGAATACATATTCTTTTCAAGTATACATGGAACATTCCAGGACAGACCAAATGTGAGGCCACAAACAGGTCTCAACTAATTCGAGACTGAAATCAAATCAAGCATCTTTTCTGACCATTAAAGTATGAACTAGAAATCTATTACAATAAGAAAATGAAAAACCCCAAAACATGGAGAAAAAACAACATGCTACGGAACAAGCAATGAGTCAAAGAAGAAATCAGAGGAGGAATAAAAAATATCTTGAGATAAATGAATCATGGAACACTACATCAGAAACTAATAATGTACTGTATGGTGACTAACATAACATAATAAAAAAATTTTTAAAGAGATAAATGAAAAGAATAATACAATATACCAAAATCTGTGGGACACAGCAAAAGCAATTTTAAGAGGAAAATTCAGAGAAATAAAGGCCTACATCAAGAAACAATAAAAATCTCAAATAAACTAACTTTATAACTAAAGAAACTAGAAAAAAAAGAACAAAATAATCCCAAAGTAGGTAGAAGAAACAGAACAGATGGAACACCTGAGAGGCTCAGTCAGTTAAGTAGCAGCCTTCATCTCAGGTCATGTTCCCAGGATCCTGGAACTGAGTCCCGCATCGGGTTCCCTGCTCAGTAGGGAGCCTGCTTCTCCCTCTGCCTCTGCTCTCTTTCTCTCTTTCTGGCAAATAAATAAATAAAAATCATTAAAAGAAACAAAACAGATCAGAAATAGATGAAATGAAGACTAAAACAATAATAGAAAACATTGATTTAAAAAAAGAGAGAGACCTGTATCTTTGAAAGCATAAGCAAAATGAACAAACCTTTAGCTAGATTTACCAAAAAAGAGAAAGAGTTCAAATAAATAAAATCAAATGAAAAAGAATGTACAACTGATATCACAGAAATACAAAGGATCATAAAGGAATACTACAAACAATGTATGTCAACAAATTGTACAACCTAGAAGAAATGAATAAATTCCTAGAAACATTCAATCTTCTTCTAAGACTGAATCAGGAAGAAAAAGAAAACCTGAATAGACTGATTACTAGGAAGGAGATTGAATCAGTAATCAAAAGTCTTCCAACAAAAGTCCAGGACTAGATGGCTCCACTGGTGAAATCTTCCAAACATTCAAAGAAGATTTAATACCTACCCTTCTCATACTCTTCCAAAAAATTCAAGATGAAGAATGTTTCCAAACACATTTTATGAATCCAGGATTACTTTGATACCAAACCAAACAAGGATACCACAAAAGAGAGAGAGAGAGAGAGAGAGAGAGAGAGGAAAACAAAAAGAAAAAAAAGAAAAAGAAAATTACAGGCCAGTATCCATGATGAATATAAACACAAAAGCTGTCAACAAAATATTATCAAACTGAATTCAATAATAGTAAGTTTGATAATACTAAATATTATCAAACTAAATTCAAAATATAATCAAACTGAATTCAAAAATTTAAAAAAAGTTAAAAAGATCATACAGCTTGATCAAGTGGGATTTAATACAGCAGTACAGGGATGATTCAACATCTGCAGGTCAATCAATGTGATATATTACATAAACAAAACAAAATGAGGGATAAAAATCATATGATCATCTCAATAGATGCAGAAAAAAATCCCAATAAAATTCAACATCCACTTATGATTAAAAAAAACCTCTCAACAAAGTGGGTATAGAATGAACATACTTCAACATAGTAAAAGCATGATGACAAACACACAGGTCACACCATGCTTAATAAGGGAAAGCTGAAATCTTTTCTTCTAAGACCAGGAATAAGACAAGGATGCTCACTCTCACCACTTTTATTTAACATACTTGGGAAGACCTAGCTATGGCATTTAGTCACAGAAATAAAATGAAAGCCATTCAAATAGGAAAGAAAAAAGTGAACTGTTAATACTTGCAGAATAACATGATACTGTACATAAAGAAAACTCTAAAATCCCCTCTAAAATCTCTTAGAATAAAAGAATGCAGTGAAGGTGAAGGATATAAAAATATTAATACACAAAGTTCAGCTTTATTTCTACACACTAATAAAAAACTGCTAGGAAGAGATATTAAGAAAAAAGTCCCATTTACAATAGCAACAAAAATAATCAATTATTAAGGAATAAATTCAACCAAAGAGGTGAAAAATGTGTATACATAGACTACAAGACAGTGATGAAAAAAATTGCAGACATAGAAAATGAAAACATGTTCATGCTCATGGTTTGCAAGAAGCAACATTATTAATATGTCCATACTACTCAAAGAAATCTACAGATTCAGTGCAATCCCTCTCAAAATTCCAGTGGCATATTTCATAGAACTAGAACAAATAATTCTAAAATTTGTATGGAACCAAAAGATCTTCATGAGCCAAAGCAATCTTTTTTTTTTATTATTTTTTATTTCTTTTCAGCGTAACAGTATTCATTGTTTTTGCACCATACCCAGTGCTCCATGCAATCCGTGCCCTCTCTAATACCCACCACCTAATTCCCCCAACCTCCCATCCCCCGCCCCCTCAAAACCCTCAGATTGTTTTTCAGAGTCCATAGTCTCCCGTGGTTCACCTCCCCTTCCAATTTCCCTCAACTCCCTTCTCCATCTCCCCATGTCCTCCATGTTATTTGTTATGCTCCAAAAATAAGTGAAACCATATGATAATTGATTCTCTGCTTGATTTATTTCACTCAGCATAATCTCTTCCAGTCCCGTCCATGTTGCTACAAAAGTTGGGTATGAAAATAATAATAAGGCATATTTATGCCTTATGATGGAGGCATAATACTCCCTACTGTATATGGACCACATCTTCCTAATCCATTCATCTGTTGAAGGGCATCTTGGTTCTTTCCACAGTTTGGCGACCGTGGCCATTGCTTCTATAACCATTGGGGTACAGATGGCCCTTCTTTTCACTACATCTGTATCTTTAGGGTAAATACCCAGTAGTGCAATTGCAGGGTTATACGGAAGCTCTATTTTTAATTTCTTGAGGAATGTCCACACTGTTCTCCAAAGAGGCTGCACCAACTTGCATTCCCACCAACAGTGTAAGAGGGTTCCCCTTTCTCCACATCCTCTCCAACATATGTTGTTTCCTGTCTTGCTAATTTTGGCCATTCTAACTGATGTAAAATAGTATCTCAATGTGGTTTTAATTTGAATCTCCCTGATGGCTAGTGATGATGAACATTTTTTCATGTGTCTGATAGCCATTTGTATGTCTTCATCAGAGAAGTGTCTGTTCATATCTTCTGCCCATTTTTTTTATATGATTGTCTGTCTTATGTGTGTTGAGTTTGAGGAGTTCTTTATAGATCCTGGATATCAACCTTTTGTCTGTACTGTCATTTGCAAATATCTTCTCCCATTCCATGGGTTGCCTCTTTGTTTTGTTGACTGTTTCCTTTGCTGTGCAGAAGCTTTTGATCTTGATGAAGTCCCAAAAGTTCATTTTCACTTTCGTTTCCTTTGCCTTTGGAGACATAGCTTGAAAGAAGTTGCTGTGGCTGATATCAAAGAGGTTACTGCGTATGTTCTCCTCTAGGATTCTGATGGATTCCTGTCTCACGTTGAGGTCTTTTGTCCATTTCAAGTTTATCTTTGTGTATGGTGTAAGAGAATGGTCGAGTTTCATTCTTCTACATATAACTGTCCAGTTTTCCCAGCAGCATTTATTGAAGAGACTGTCTTTTTTCCCACTGTATATTTTTTCCTGTTTTTTGAAGATTATTTGCCCATAGAGTTGAGGGTCGATATCTGCACTCTCTAATCTGTTCCACTGGTCTATGTGTCTGTTTTTATGCCAGTACCATACTGTCTCGGTGATCACAGCTTTGTAGTAAAGCTTAAAATCAGGTAACGTGATACCCCTAGTTTTATTTTTGTTTTTCAACATTTCCTTAGCGATTCGGGGTTTCTTCTGATTCCATACAAATTTTAGGATTATTTGCTCAAGCTCTTTGAAAAATACTAATGGAATTTTGATCGGAATGGCATGCCTCCCTCAAAAAAATCGAAATATCCAGAATACACCAGCTGTCTTTACACCTTAAAAAACTGGAGAACCAACAAAAATCAACTCCACACATAAGAAGGGAAATAATCAAGATTAGAAAGAGTTCAATGAGGTAGAAACCAGAGATACAGTAGAACGTATTAAAGAAACTAGAAGCTGGTTTTTTGAAAGAATCAATAAAATCGATAAACCATTAGCCACACTAATCCAAAAGAAAAGAAAGAAAGCCCAAATTAATAAAATTATGAATGAAAAGGGAGAGATCACAATGAACACCAAGGAAGTAGAAACAATCATCAGAAGTTTTTATCAATAGTTATATGATAATAAGATAAGCAACCTAGATGAAATGGATGCATTCCTGGAAAAATATAAACTCCCAAAATTGAACCAGGAAGAAATTGACAACCTGAATAGACTGATATATAGTAACAAAATTGAAGCGGTGATCAAAAACCTCCCAAAAAACAAGAGCCCAGGACCTTATGGATTCCCTGGGGAATTCTACCAAACATTCAAAGAAGAAATAATACCTATTCTCCTGAAGCTGCTTCAAAAAATTGAAGCAGAAGGAAAACTTCCAGACTCTTTCTATGAAGCCAGCATTACCCTGATCCCCAAACTGGGCAAAAACCCTACCAAAAAGGAGAATTTCAGACCAATATCACTGATGAATATGGATGCTAAGATTCTCAACAAGATCCTAGCAAACAGGATCCAACAGCACATTAAAAAGATTATCCACCATGACCAGGTGGGATTCATCCCTGGGCTACAAGGATGGTTCAACATTGGCAAATCAATCAATGTGATAGAACAAATTAATAAGAGAAGAGAGAAGAACCACATGGTCCCCCCAATTGATGCAGAAAAAGCATTTGACAAAATCCAGCATCCATTTCTGATTAAAACGCTTCAAAGTATAGGGATAGAGGGAACATTCCTGAACTTTATAAAATCTATCTATGAAAGACCCACAGCAAATATCATCCTCAATGGGAAAAAGCTTGCAGCCTTCCCACTGAGATCAGGAACACGACAAGGATGCCCACTCTCACCACTCTTGTTCAACATAGTATTAGAAATCCTAGCAACAGCAATCAAACAACAAAGAGAAATAAAAGGTATCCCAATTGGCAATAAAGAAGTCAAACTCTCTCTCTTCGCAGATGACATGATACTTTCTATGGAAAACCCAAAAGACTGCACCCCCAAGCTACTAGAACTCATACAGCAATTCAGTAACGTTGCAGAATAAAAAGTCAATGTACAGAAATCAATGGCTTTCTTATACACTAACAATGAAAATACAAAAAGGGAAATTAGAGAATCGATTCCATTTACTATAGCACCAAGAACCATAAGATACCTGGGAATAAACCTAACCAAAGAGGCAAATGATCTGTACTTGAGGAACTACAGAATACTCATGAAAGAAATTGAAGAAGACACAAAAAGATGGAAGACCATTCCATGCTCTTGGATTGGAAGAATAAACATTGTGAAAATGTTTATACTGCCTAGAGCAATCTATACTTTTAGCCAAAGCAATCTTAAGAAAGAACAAAGCTGGAAGTTTAAAACTCGATAGCTATAGTAATCAAAACAGTATGGTACTGGAACGAAAACAGACCTACATGGAAGAGAATTGACAACCCAGAGAAAAACCCATGCATATATGGACAATTAAAGATTATGACAAAGGAGCCCAAAACATATAATGTGGAGTGGAGTCTTTTTAATAACTAGTATTTGGGGGGCACTTGGGTGGCTCAGTGGGTTAAGCCTCTGCCCTCAGCTCAGGTCATGATCTCAGGGTCCTGGGATGGAGCCCCGCAAAGGGGCTCTCTGCTCAGTGGGGAGCCTGCTTCCCCCCTCGCTCTCTGCCTGCCTCTCTGCCTATTTGTGATCTCTGTCTGTCAAATAAATAAATAAATGAAATCTTTAAATAGTATTTGTGAAAACTGGACAGCCAAATACAAAAGAATGAAATTAGACAAGTGTTTTATACTCTACAGAAAAACGAACTCAAATAGCTTAAAGACTTGAATGTAAATCTTGAAACCATATAATTCGTAGAAGAAAATATAGGTGATAAGCTCCTTGACATGGGTCTTAGTAATGTTTTTGTGGATCAGACTCCAAAGGCAAGGGGGAGAAAAAGCAAAATTAAACAATCAGGACAGTATCAAGTTAAAAATCTTCTGCATAGTGAAGAAACCCATACTCAAAATGAAAGAGCAACCTATTAAATGGGAGAAGACATTATAAATCCAATTAGGGGTTAATATCCAAAATATAAAATGAACTCATACAACTCGACAACAATAACAAAAAACCCAAAACAATCTAATTCAAAAATGGGCAGGGGGCGCCTGGGTGGCACACTCATTAAGCATTGCCTTCGGCTCAGGTCATGATCCCAGGGTCCTGAGATGTAGCCCCATATTGGGCTCCCTGCTCGGCGGGGAGACTACTTCTTCCTCTCTCTCTCCCCCTGCTTGTGTTCCCTCTTGCTGTGTGTCTGTCTTTCTGTCAAATAAATAAATAAAATCTTTTTTTAAAAAAATAGGCAGAGGATCTAAATAGACATTTTCTCCAAACAACAAGTAAACAGTCAACAGGCACATTAAAAAGACGTTCAGCATCACTAACTATTAGGGAGATGAAATCAAAACCACAATAAGGTATCACCACATACGTGTTAGAATGGTTATTTTCAAAGCGACAAAGAATAACAAGTGCTTGAGAGGATGTGGAGAAAAGCAAACCCTTGAACACTGCTGTGATTTTGAGTTGATGCAACCAGTATTGAAAACAGTATGAAAATTCCTCAAAAAATTACAGATAGAACTACCATATGATTCAGCTATTCCACTTTAGGGAATATAGCGAAAAATATGAAAACACTAATTCAAAAAAGATATGTGCACCCATGTGTTCACTGCAGCATTATTTGCAATAGGCAAGATGTGGAAACAAACTAAATGTCCATCAACGGATGAATGGAAAAAGAAGATATGAGAGGTATACACAATGAAAATAAAAAAGAATGAAATAAAAAAGAATGAAATCTTGCCATTTGTGACAACAAATGGGGATTACGCTAAGTGAAATAAGTCAGAAGGAGAAAGATAAATACCATATGATTTCACTCATGTGGAATATAAAAAATAACAAAACAAACAAAAGTTTATAGATATGATGGAGATTGGATTGGTGGTTACCAGAGAAGTGAGTTAGTGGAGAAAGAGGTAAAGGGTGTCAATTGCAGGTTGGTAGATGGTAACTAGACATTTAGGGGATCACTTTATATGTAAACATACATCTAATTATAATATAATTATAGTGTATACCTGAAATTTGTATTTAAAAAATATATATTATATATGTCTTATAGGCATAAATCCTGTCCATGGCAGGTTGCTGTGTAATTCATTTGATCACCAGTATTGTGTCTTATTCATGCTATTGTAATTAGCATACTAATTCCAAAATGCTCACCCAAAAAGGAGAAGAAAACAATCCTACTATTGTTCATGAAGCTATGTGTATTTTGTGTAACTATGTATATATAACTTGTCTGTGCATATATTTAAACCATATTACTACCATCTATGTATAGAAATAAATGTTTTTCAGTAGTGGTAATTGTCAGAATAAATGACTTTCTTCTTAAAAGAAAAAAAAAAATGGCTTCATCCCGTCTGACTCACCAAGAGTAGATCTCTCATTCAGCAACCGTCTTCAATGAGAAAAGAAATACAAGGAAACCTGGAATGGGCTCGACCCAGGCATGCAGCCATTGGAACCCATGCCACAACATGCCCACAAAGGAAAAGCATGCACAACTGACTGCAGGAAACCAGGGGAGAGACAACCAAAGGTGATACATGTGTAAATATCATATAGTGCTAGGTCTAAATTGCATTGCAGAGAAGCTCAAATTATTTTTGACAGACTATAAATATATCCTCGGATATTGCTTATAATAGAAGAATATACTTGCACTTCTTTTTTTCCTATTGGTAATGGAAATTTAAGCATTGCCAATAACTAGTTTCTCAAGGACAACAAAAGGAAGATATAAAAGGCTGCAAGGAAAAAAAAAAAAGATAATGTAGTTTAAATGTGTGTACAGAGCCAGGTTTCCAAAACTTGCCACAGAAGTAGAAAAAAATCTGATTATGAATGTTTTCTATCAGAGAGCAGCTCAATGTACCCCTGCCCAATACAACAATAATTAACAAAGAGATATGTCGATTCTAGTTTCTGAAGAATTGTATAGTTAATTTTCTCCTTGATTTCATGCTTTTCAAGTCTGTAGGGAGAAGGAAGTGTTCTAACAAAACAAAGATCAGTAAGTCTACATATAGAAAGCAACTTGTAGTTTGGGGTGGGGTTAAGCTACCAGTACATTTAGATATAGACTAAGAAGTAGGCCTGTGGAAAGTCACACATTTAGCAACACTGTGGAGCGCACGTGCATACACACACACAAATATATCAGCCATCATGCCCTAAAACAATTATAAAAAGCAATGGCTTATCAATATGCAGCAGCCACACTCAAAATGCAAGAGAGATATATGTGACATTGAAACAAAACAGCTACTTTGGTAGAAAATTCTTACATTATTTCTGCTTAGATCAGCATCTGCTCCCAGGTGTGAAGTACTTTTGGCCTGCAAAATTGTAGACTTGGAAAGAGCCTGCATTTGTCTAGAACAAATATAAAAAGTAGCATCAGCTAAGAAGAGATGCTGACACAGCATTGAGGTACCATAACAATGGGAAAATTTTGAAGGGAAGCCTGTGAGTTATGTGGACCAGTGATTCTGAACTCAGGGTCATTTTGCACCTCAGCAGACATCTGACAATGTCTGGAAACATTTTTGGTTGTCAAAACTATGGGATCAAGTGAGTAGAGGCCAGAGATGCCGTGAAACATCCTACAGTACACCAGACAGCCTCTCACAACAAAGAATTATACAGCTCAAAACGTGATGAGTGCTGATGTTGAGAAACTCTGTTCTAGCCCAAAGGCAATGTTTTCACAATGGGTGAAGAATGCTATTTTGTCTGTCTACTCTACCAGAAGGAAAACTTCCTGGAGGCAGGAAATTTGTCTGCAGTGTACATTGTGTTATGACTAGTATGTAGAACAATGCCTGACACACAGTAGATACTTCATACATGTGTGATAAATGAAGGTAAGACTGAGAAACCAGAGCAGGAGAGGAGTTGGCAGTTGACTGGTTGGACTAAAATGGGAGAGGGATGATAAACCCCTGAAAGTCAGAGATGTGTTTCATTAACCGCCCCCAATCCTAACACGGTGTGAACATCCTAGGAAACTGGTGCAAAGGGCTAAATCTCAAAGAACAGAACAAATCATATTATTCTTTACGTAATCCTATTTAATAACAGAAAGGAAGAGGATAATATTTATCAAAAACATTTAAGTCAAAACATTCCATTACATATTTGTAACTTCTCAGAGAGAAAAATGATACAAAGGGACATTTTACCATTATTGCTGAGTCATTAAACATCACCTGGACCTTCAGAGTCAGAAGTTAGCTAGTGACTAGGATAGCATTCAACAGGCATATTAAAGTTTGTACATTCTTGGATGAAAATTCCAAAACTTCCAGCTTAAGAGTTGTTTGTCTACATTTCCCCACTCAGTTTTCAAATCATACAAGGAAGTGAATTTTTAATTAGTCTGCTTCTGTTTAAGAAAACCATTTCACAGAAAAATAAAAATAAAACTGCCAAAAAATCAATGTCCCTCTACAAATTTACCTATTTAAAATGATGTGAATTTCTTGTTCCACATTTAGATTTTATTTGATTATTCAATATCTTAACATCTGTCAATTTCATCTAATTAATTCTGGTCTTTCTCTTGATATTTTCCTTTTTCTGGCTATCTGAAATATAAAATTGTACCTTTTCTTTTCCTCTCAATCAGCACAATGCCTGAATGGAAAGTATTTTTGGCTATGACTTTTCAGAGAACATTAAATTCTTATCTTTTTTCGAATAGAAGACAATGAGTAATTCAAAAAGAAATCCAACGGTCATACTGCTGCCAATAGATAAAGCCACAAAACTGATTTAAATAGCTAAAAATGGGTATCATTTAATGTCAAATGGCTTAATTTAAATACTAATTATATTCCCCCATTACAAACTTAACAAAAATTATCCCTCAATCTATCCTTGTACTACCAATGTATTTATTTTTAAATGTTGGAAAACCACTGGGGTAAGGAACAGAAGCACAGCTGTAACCATGACGCCAGAACCCAGCCCTGTCTGCCTGCCTGACACTAATAATAGGAAAAGGGTAGGGCAGTCATGTGTGACCAGTACCTGTAGCAACCAAGTACTCTAAGGATTGACTTGGAACCATCTACTTTTCTTTTTCTAATCATGATTTGTGACCCTGGGTGTTCAGTCTTTTGTTTATATTTAAATGATTTCATATACAGCATTGGTCTTCTCATTCTGGAGCATTCTACTCTGATTTCAGTTCATTTCTTGATATAGTTGTTGAGTAGTTTTATTTTATTTTTGTTTTTCAGTAAGAACTCCAGAATATTTTATTTTATTTTATTTGAGAGTACCTGTCTGTAGCTTTATGCTTGTCTGGCGTGTTGTGTGAATTATCGTCTAGCATGATATTACCTTTTTTCAGAACTGGGCTGGAATTGCTTAATTGCCTTTTGGCAGTGATTGCTGTGGAGAAGTCTGTGACTGGCTTAATTTTATTTTTCTCTTTATCAAAAAATGATTTTCTTCCCAGAGTTCATTTTCTTCTCTCGAAGTGTGGTGACTTACTTAGTATATATATCTCTATGTTTATTGTTCAGCATTTATCATGAACAGAACACAATTTTTACTTTTCCTGCAGATTCCATTCTGGACATTTTCTTCTCTAATGTCTCAGTGTTCTCTGTTTCATTTGTTTGGTTTTCAAGTTCTGGTATAGTTAATGACAGCTTATTACATTTCACATATCTACAATATTATCTATACTTTTTTGTATCCTTTCCTTTGTGTTTACATAAGCTTTTCTTCTACATCATTAATTAGTGTTTTCATTAGCCATTGTTTGATCTGTTCTTCAACATTTAAATTTATTAACTTTTTTAAATTTATTTTTTATTTTCAGCATGACAGTATTCATTATTTTTGCACCACACCCAGTGCTCCATGCAATCCGTGCCCTATATAATATCCACCACCTGGTACCCTGACCTCCCACCCCCAGCCCCTTCAAAACCCTCAGATTGTTTTTCAGAGTCCATAGTCTCTCATGGTTCAACTCCCCTTCCAATTTCCCCCAACGCCCTTCTCTCTATCTCCCCATGTCCTCCATGCTATTTGTTATGCTCCACAAATAAGTGAAATCATATTATAATAGACTCTCTCTGCTTGACTTATTTCACTCAGCATAATCTCTTCCAGTACCATCCATGTTGCTACAAAAGTTGGGTATTCATCCTTTCTGATGGAGGCATAATACTCCATAGTGTATATGGACCACATCTTTCTTATCCATTCATCTGTTGTTATTAACTTTTTGATGTTGCTCTTTTGGCCCTCATTGTATTTTCTTTAGCACTTAAAAATTTCATTCAATTCAGTCTTGTGTCTACTATTTTGCTTGAGCTCTTACTTTTTAAATTTAACATGCTTACTAAATCCTCCTCTAATGAGGAGCTCTCTTAGGGAATTTTCTTCTGTTTCTTGGACTTTTATCCAGATTAGATTCTTCACCTGTCTTATTGCATATTAGATTTCTCTGCCCCATCCTATGGTGGTATGTTTATAGTTTCCATGCTTTTCTTTACCTTTACTTCATGTTTCAAGTGGAATCATCTGTCAGGATCATCTGTGTTCTGTACATAGTGAGTGGATTCTCATTGACCCCTTCCACAGCTGCTGAGACCTGGTATTTTCTATTCCACTATAGTTTGTGATTTGAGCATTTTGTTTACTATCCCTCTTTTTTTTCCCCTTTTCTGTGGCCTCAGGATGGATACCAACAGTGTTGGTTATGTGCCATCTTTCTTTGGTCCCCCTACCCCCACTCTGTTAAATAGGATTTTGTCACACACTTATTTTGGTTGTTGTTTGATTTTTCCCACTTCACATTATGTATTGAAAATAATTCCAAATGAATGCATTGAATCTACTTTATACTTTCCTTGATAATTAGTTGCATAAAAAACTTAGTAAAGATGTACAGACCTTTACATTGTTTTTAAAAGGATTTGGTGATGCTCATAAGCATACATGATAAAAGTTATTGGAAGATATAAATTAAAAAATTTTGGTGGGGCAAACAATACCAATAGAAGACCAAGAATAATATTAAAAATAAACAGCAATATAGTCATGCCATCATTTCAACTCTTGTTGTTTATCACATATCTCTAGGTAACCCCATAATAATTACAATGCAAAATTAATTTCAAGACACGACAAAGATTTTTCAGTATATATTTCGATTTATGAATATAATACTATTTTTTTAGCAGCAACTTTTTTTTTAACCAATGACAACAGGAAGAGCTATGACAAGTTCACAAATTCAAAGTGACAACTTTATCACATTCACTGACTGGCCAACTGTGATTTTAAGACTATTAATGTTAAGATGTATCTAGATTTCAGAAATGTAAAATATGTAAAGAGATATGCATCTTAGAATAAAAAAGGTGGGAAACTGAAAGAAAAGATTTACAAAATGATGTGTCCTTTCTATATATGACAAAATAAAACATATGAAATAATACTTTATTCATAGTTAAATGCAACATTCTAATGTATCTCATATTTTAAAATATTGATTATGAAGCTCTAAATTAGATTTTATGAGCTATTAATGGCTCATGACCCGAAGTTCGGAAAGCAATGTCAATTTAGAATATTCTGTATAGATGTCTGCCAATGAAAAGAAGGAAATATGGCAGGTATGCAGAGTTGAATGAAAGCTATTTTTTTTATTTTACCTTGGTTGCTAATGTATTTTTTTTCAGAGCTAAAGATGTTTTAGGTTTTTTCCTTTCTCAAGGAATGATCATAATCAGAAGTTTATAAATCGTCTGGATATATCTGCTACACTCAATGTAGTACAAAGTAGATGAAGTCAGCATTCCTCTTTAGCATTTATTATAAAACTTATACAGACTTAATCAAGCTGAACATTTAGCAGGTATCTATAGTATTTTGCTGTTTGCTTTTCTTTTTATTTTTTGACCTCCTTCACACATTTCTCCCACCCCTTCTCACCCTTGTCTCGTAACTACCAGGCTGGTCTCCACATCTATGATACTGGGTTTTTTCAAAGATTACACATGGAAGGGAGATCATACAATATTTGATTTTCTCTTTTTTAAGTTAGTTTAATGTCCTCATGATCTATCCATGTTGTTGCAAATAGCAAGATTTCCTTCTTTTTTATGGATGAATGATATTCCTCTGTGTGTGTGTGTGTGTGTGTGTGTGTGCACATCTCACAGTCTCTTTATCTACTCATTCATCAACTGATACTTATGTTGTTTCCATATTTTGACTATTGTAAATAATGCTGTAATGAACATGGGAGTGCATATATCTTTTTGAATTAATGTTTTCATTTTCTAGGGCAAATACCCAGCAGTGGGATTACTGGATCAAAAGGTAGTTCTAGTTCTCATTTCTTGAGGACCCTCCTTATGTTTTCTATATGGCTGCACCAATATCCATTCCACCAACAGTGCACAAGGGTCCTCTTTTCTCTACATTCTTGCCAACACTTGTTATTTTTTATCTTTTTAACAACAGCCATTCTAACAGGTATGAGATGGTATTTCATTGTGGCTTTGGTTGCATTTTCCTGATGATCAATGATGTTCAGGATATTTTCATGTACCTGTTGACCATCCATTTGTCATCTCTGGAAAACTGTCTAGTCAGATCTGCCCATTCTTAATGAGATTGGTTTTTCTTTTGTTATTGAGTTGTGTGAGTTCTTTATATATTTTGGATATTAGCCCCTTATCAGATGTGATTTGCAAATATTTTCTCTCATTCAGTAGGCTGCCTTTTCATTTTGTTGATGGTTTGTTTCACTGTGCTGAAGCTTTTGAAGGATGATATAGTCCCAATTACTTATTTTTGCCCTGTTTATTTTGCTTTTCATGTCATATTCAAAAAAATCATTGCCAAGACTTATGTCAAAGAGTTTAATGCTATTTTTCTTCTAGGAGTTAAATGGTTTCAGGCTTTATGTTCAAGTCTTTAATCCATTTTGGGGTAATTTTTGTTTATGGTGAAAGATAGTTGAGTTCTTTGGCATGTAGTTCTCATTTCCCAACATCATTTATTGAAGAGACTGTCCTTTCCTCATTGTATATTTTGTTCCTTTACTGTATATTAATTTACCCATATATCCGTGGATTTACTTCTGGGCCCTCTATTCTGTTTCATTGATCTATGTTTCCATTTTTATCATAACACCATATTGTTAATATTAATATGTAATGTAATATTAATATGTAATAAATGTATAGTAATAGCTTTATAGTATAGTTTGAAATAAGGGAACATTATGCCTCCAGCTTTATTCTTCTCAAGATTGTTTTGGCAATACTTTTTCTTGTGGTTCCATTTTATCTTTAGGATCATTTGTTCTATTTCC
This sequence comes from Mustela nigripes, assembly GCF_022355385.1. Taxonomy (NCBI): domain Eukaryota; kingdom Metazoa; phylum Chordata; class Mammalia; order Carnivora; family Mustelidae; genus Mustela; species Mustela nigripes. The sequence continues at coordinate 27,645,521 of NC_081563.1, read as the reverse complement.
TTGAAAAACTTCCATTGGAATTTTAGTAGGAATTGAATGGAATCTGTATATTGTTTTGGATAGTATGTATATTTTAACAATATTGATTCTTCCAACCCATGAGCATAGAATGCCTTTCCATTTGTTTGTGTCTTCTCAATTTCTTTCATTAATGTCGTATAGTTTTAAATATACACATCTTTCACCTCCTTGGTTAAATTTATTCTTAGGTGTTTTGTTCTTTTTGCTGCAATTGTAATTGAGACTGTTTTCTTGATATCTGTTTTCTTGATAGTTATTAACAAATAGAAATGCGACGAATTTTTTTATATTTTGTATCCTATAACTGAATTCATTAGTTCTAATAGTGTTCGATGGAGCCTTTATAGTTTTCCATGTATAATAGCATGTCATCTGTAAACAGTGGCAGTTTTACTCCTTTGTTTCCATTTTGTAGGCTTTTTATCAGATTTTCAATATCAAGTATGATGTTAGCTGTAGGCTTATCATATATGGGCCATATGAGGTTGAGGTACATTCCCTGATGTATTGTTGAATTAATTTTGCTAGTCCTTTGTTGAAAATTTTTGCACCTGTTTATCAAGGGTATTGGCCTATAATTTCTTTTATGGTGTCCTTGTCTGGTTTTGATATCAGGATAATATCTCATGAAATCAGTTTGGAAGAGTATCTTCTATTTTCTTAAGAGTACGAGAAGAACAGGTATTAAATCTTTGAACATTTGGAAGACTTCACCATTGAAACCATCTTGTCCTGGACTTTTGTTTGTTGCTCCTAATGCCATTTGATTATTGATTTGATCTCTTTATTAGGGATAAGTCTGTACAGATTTTTAATTTTTTCATGATTCAATCTTTGTAGGTTGTATATTTGTAGGAATTTATACATTTCTTCTAGATTATTGAACTTGTTGGCCTTTAACTACTTACGGTAGTCTCTTATAATCCTTTGTATTTCTGTGGTGTATGTTGTAATATCTCCTTTCATTTCTGATGCTATTTGTTTGAGCCCACTCTCATTTTTTCTTGGTGAGTCTAGCTAAACGTTTCTCCATTTTGTTTACCTTTTCCAAGAACTAGTTATTTATTATTTTATTTATTTGAGCCCACTCTCATTTTTTCTTGGTGTGTCTAGCTAAATATTTCTCCATTTTGTTTACCTTTTCCAAGAACTAGTTCACACTTTCATTGATTTGTTCTTCTTTTTCTAGTTCCTTGAGGTATAAAGTTTGTTTGAAACCTTTCTTCTTTCTTAATGTAGACATTTATCACTATAAACTTCCCTCTTAGAACTGCTTCTGCTACATCACATAAATTTGGTATGTAACATTTTCATTTTTGTTTGTCTCAAAGTATTTTTTCTCTTTTTATTTCTTTTTTTTGACCCAGTGGTTGTACAGTAGCATGTTATTTAATCTTCACTTTATTTGTGATTTTTTTCTTAAGTTTTCTTCATGTAATTAATTTCTAGTTTTGTAACATTGTATTGTGGTCAGAGAAGGTGTCTGATGTGATTTCAATCCTTTAGATTTTACAAAAACTCGTGATCTAACATTTAATTTATCTTGGAAAATGTTTCACATACACGTGAAAAGTATGTTTATTCTGTTGCTTTTGGAAAAAAATGTTCTATATATATATATATAAAGTCCATCTGGTTCAATGGGTAGTTCAAGGCCAACGTTTAAAATTTAATTCCCTCAATTGGTTCTAAAATTTCAAGTATATAGTCATTTAACTATATTAAAATTTAAGCATATATATGTAGGTATAAGCCATCTTAGGACATATTAATTGGTTTGGAAGTGTGAAGAAAGAAATATATAGGTGACCTACAAATTAGTTGTATATTTAAAATGTGCTCATTTGTTGCAGGGAGAATTAGTATCTCCCTGTTGAGATCTTGTACGTAGAGTAAAAGGCATTATCCTAATATGTGAGTACCATTACTTACAGAAGGTAAAATGGGTCCAGGATAGGGAGAGCAAGCCAGAAGCAGGGCCAAAGGTGACCTAGGTTGGAAGTGTGGTATTCTGAATTTAGAAACACTTAAGGGGGTCACAGAAGTTTGCAGTGAATTATGGAGAGGTGAGAAGCATGACTTTTAAAGGACACACTGACGGCCAAAGTCCTAAGACACTATAGTCAGGAATGAAAGAAAGATCCCCATATTAGTGCATCACTGCTGTGGTAAGGGAATCAGAGGTCATCAAAGCTAGATTGCAAAGAGAGAAGCAGCAGGATGCAGAGAGTCTGTAGGTAGCTAAGGTCAGAAACAGGTGCCAATAATTATGGTAAGGTCAAAACCTATCTATATACATATATATAGTGTCAGAGAAGCATTGGTATCAAAGTAAAAACAATGCATGTAGACTCTAATCCCTGCATAGGAGCTACCTATTTTTTGCTCACTCTGTTCCTATGGAAACAAGGGATGTGTTAACTCTCCCTGGTCACTAATCACTTCTCCTCTGAATAATCTCTTCTCTCCTGTCCTCTTTCCACAACTGTATATTCAATCTATCTTGCATTGTAAGGTGTTGATTATCATGTGGTAATTAACATGTGTTCATCATTAATCACATGTATTTTAATTCATTTATCCTCAAAGTATAAACTTTTAATCCCCTAACAGTAATATTTCTTTTTCATTTGAACACTCAGCTTTTGGATCTATGTCCCTTCCAACCCAATGAAAAGAGCTTTCAATTCACTGACTTTTACTGCAGTATACACTTTCATTTTCATTATATCTCAAGAATCTCTTTTCCTTACACAACAAAAAGAATTTAATTCTCATCAATGTGTCTAATCTTCTTTTTAAGCAAGTAGTAGAAAGAGAATAGGCTTTATTCAAATCTCATCTCCACCATTCAGCTGATGTATTACTTTTGTCCAGCCACTTCACCTATGTAAGACTCTCATACATATTCACCTGTAAAGCAGGATTTGAACTTAACCATATATTAGATATTTTGTGAAGGTTACACAGGATAATAAATATTAACCAACTGGCAAAAAACCTTAGCACATAATAAGAATTAGCAAGATCTTAGAAATTTGACCTACTCTTCACTTCAGTTTATCAAGAAGCCAAAGAAATTGGATTATTGTTTAAAGTTTTTGCAATGGAATCTAATCTTTAATTTCAACCAAAATATTTTTATGGCAATTTTGGGGCATTTTAGATCCTTATGGATGAATAATCTGATTTATAACTGCTTGAATTCTTAAAACATGGTGCAAGAAGAAACTCAATAAATATTTAATGATAATAATAGTTATTATATAATACTACTGAGAAAATTAGATTTGCATAATTATCATCATGCAAAATGAGAAAAATTTATAATGTCCAATAAATAAGCTAAATATGTATGTATATGTATACATATATATATTTAGAGAGAGAGAGACCAACAGTTTAGCACATAGTACTGTAACTGACATCAGTAATATTTCAGCAAATAATGAAACAAGTCCTTAGAATATTTGGTCCCAGAAATAAGTCAAATTGACTTCTGTGAAAAGGAAAACCTTAAGCAAATATTTTAAAAATAATGGATAGAATTTCCTTTTGGTAAAAGATCCTCAAAATTTTAATTAAAAAATCTTTGGTTTCCAAAGGAAGGAAATTTTAAGCACATGATAAAAACAAATTAATATGATAACAATGTTCCTACATTTAAAAAAATTAGTGTTTACTAAATAGTGTTTGATGTTACCTGCAATGAAACAAGGAAATCTTAAATTTAACAAATCATAAAAGATGACAAAGGGACTTAGTACAAAAGGAACTGTTTAACTAAATGATAAAAACAACTTAGTATGTAATTTAGTATAATATGTATTCCCCGATGATCACTAGCATATTTTGAAAATATAGTGAAAGAATATTATTGTCTCCCTGGAGAGGCAATGGTCATAAGAAAACCATCATTAACCACAAATTTCTGTGTAACAATTATTTTGTGGCACAAATACATAAAATATTTTATCTCACATTATATAATTAGAGAACTTGATTCTCTCACTGCCAGAATTGCTTCTCACTCACAGACTGAAGCTGAAAGGGTGTAGAATCATTGACTTTAATGTTTAAATTTGTTCTTGTTTTGTTGTTCTTTTCCTATGCAAGTAACCATGCTGTCAGAGGAATAAACTATTAACCCTGAGCATTTATGAATATAGGTAAGGAATGACATTAAGGAAAACAACAAAATTATGCTGATAAGCATCAAACCATGAATGTTTTATCTGGCCTTACCGTAATAAATAATACACACAATTCCTGTGATTGACTAAAATTAAGATCGCTTTCAGGCAGCCAACCTAGCATACTTGTTGGATCAGCTGCCGAGAAATGGGGATTAAAACTTACCTTGTGTTCTGCTGTTCTATGAAGATACATAGCTCCCCATAACTATCCCAGAAGATACTGACAGCAACTATAATCTGATACCAGTCCCAAATAAGTTCTTCTCAAACTTTAGTGTTCTTAACAAGACTGCCTAGGAGGGTTTATACCAGAGCCCCAGCAACAGGAATCGTGATTTAGCAATTCAGTAAGAGGGTACTGAAATCTGTATTTGCAAGCACCCCATCTCAGACGGGGAACTGGAAAGGCTTCTTAGAGAAATTGTGTATAGCAGCAGTTTTATCAGATCTTCATTGTTTCTGTCAACACTAGGATGTCAAAGATTGTCTTTGAGGATTCCATACTCCTTGAGCTTTCAGTTGTATTAAGTGGAAAAGATAATGTGAGCTTTATTCTGTTTCTCTCCTCCATATAAACAGGGATTCCAACTGCAAGTCTCAAAGAGCATCAGAAGGAAAAACAGTTTCCTCAAATTCCTTTTGGTACATAACAGGCAATATCCACTCCTAGACAAGTATTAGACCTAGACAAGTGGCCCAAGGGCATTCATTGGCTGAGAAGCCTACAGTGGCAGAAAGGAAGACTCCCATAAATAAGATAATATCATGGCCCAGGTGCTAGGTGCAAAGAAAGAAAATTATGTACACAAAATGTGCTTCAAGAGTATATGTTCGTGTATAGGAAATCTACCTGGGAGTACCAGAAGTTGATTCAAAAGACCTCTCTGGAACTTCCTTCTACTATAAGAATAAATGCCCCACAACTAATAGAACATCTACAATCTTCCTAAGAACTGAAAATTTCTGTCTTTGGGAAGTGATGAAACTGGTTAGAGGGGACCTTGGTAAGAAGAAATGAAATAAATCCTAATTTCATTGGATAAAGAAAGCTCTAGTATTTATAAGCTATATTAGGCCTTCATCATAATGCTGCCTGAAGGGTATAATAGAGCTGTTTTGCAGTCACCAGTATTTTTACAGCATCTCTTCAATATTGGAATCATACGCAGTTCAAGTTTTTTTTTCCTTAATATCCTTTTTATGCTATTATGATGTTGTTATCATGCAAATTGGGAATTGGGTGACAGGGTATGAAAATGCTGTACATGTACACATTAAAATGTTGCCTTATAGCAGAAAGAAAAACATTTTTCCCAAGTGTGCTGACAGGTGAAAGTTTTACAGCAGACATCCCTCAGAAGTCATATGCTTTTAAGTTTAATATATGAAGAAATATCATGTGCTCTCTAAGAAAAGAATTGCAATGATAAAAAGAATAAAAGAACAAAAAAACTAGTCGCTATACTTAACCCAATTCATAGGCCAGTGCATATTTTTTTAGGTTCTCTTCCCATGTCTTGGAGGAAAACAATCTAAAATGTTTTGACCTGAGATATTTCAATATTATGACAGTAAGACATATTTTTTAACTCAACTATTATAGAAAGTCATTTGGTAACTTCTAATCTATCTAGTATTTAAGATTTTATAGTCTAACCACATGAAGATCTCAAAATGAGATTATAGAGATATGCCTATAAGCCATACTTCCTTTGTAAACTCTTTCTGCAATCTTTCCATTTATATGATCTCAGCTGGTAATTTTTTTAAGATTTTACTTATTTATTAGAAAATGATAATAGAGAAAGGGACAGAAAGAGGGGAACACAGGCAGGGGGAATGGGAGAGGGAGAAGCAGGCTTTCCTCTGAGGAGGGAGCCTGATGCAGGGCTAGATCCAAGTACCCAGAGATCATGACCTGAGCCAAAGGCAGACACGTAACAACTGAGCCACCCAGGCACCCCATCAGTTGGTAATTTTTTAAAACTAACACCTGATAACTTTTGTTTGTCTGGATGTAATGATCACTGATTCTAGAAAATTTTCTGTAAAATCTCTACAACTAACAACCAGACTAGACTACTTTTATAGGACTTATTTAATATTTGCTTAGAGGAAATGGAATGAGTTCAGAACCCCAGCAACAGGAATCCTGAATTAGCAATTCAGTAAGAGGGTACTAAAATCTGCATCTGCAAGCATCCCATTGCACTTAGATAAGGAATCAGAAAGGTTTCTTAGAGAAATTGTGTATAACAGCAGTTTTATCAGATCTTCATTGATCACTATTATTACTAAGGAAACTCAATAAAAATAAGTAACAATACTTGATAGTAAAGTCTGCATAAATTATTGCTCATGCTCCATATCTACATTATCACACCCACAACCATTTTTTCCCACTATATATTAAATAAAAGCTTCAGTTGTTCAAACATTGATCAAAACAAGCATTTATTGAAAACCAATTCTCTTCTGGGCATTACATTTAGAAACAGGATATAAAGTATTGTTTCAAGGTTCTATCTCCCTTTTGGGCTGCCCCACTAACCTAGGGAATCAAACAGGTTACTGAGAGAATCAGCTTCAACTTGCTCAGACCACACTTTCTTCAAAGCAATAATTTTAACAGCTGAGCAAAATCAATAAAGCAATGTAGATATAGCACTAGTGATTTATTAACTTATTTGACTTATCAGAATAAGCATGAAAAGCTAAGGGTATATAGAACTTCAGACATTTTCAAATAAATATATTTATATCAGCAAAATGAAGATGTTTTTTAGTCAACTATCTCCTTAGAAACTATCACTTACATTTTTCCTTTTTTTTTTTTTTCTTTCTGTGTTCTAATTGGTAGTTCTCAGGAGGAGACTGATTATCCCTCTAGGTAGACTCTTCTGTAAGTCAAAGTTTGGAATGTCCTTCTTGTAACACCAGGCCTTACTGTGAAAGAGACCTCATGACCTATGAACCTAGTGGATCCTAGATAGTGCTTCTTTGATGTTTTTGCCAGGTGTGGGCATACCATATTACATCTTAAGAAAATTATCCAAATGATAAGATTTTTTTATAGATAAGGTTTTTTTTTTTATAGATATAGCATATTTTAAAACAGCCTTTGGACTTTCCAAATTGCTTTTTGGTGGAGGTAGCATCAAAATTTATTCACGGGGCACCTGGGTAGCTTAGTGGGTTAAAACCTCTGCCTTTGGCTCAGGTCATGATCCCAGGGTCCTGGAATCGAGTCCCCACATCGGGCTCTCTGCGCAGCCAGGAGCCTACCTCCCCCTCTCTCTCTGCATGCCTCTCTGCCTACTTGTGATTTCTGTCAAATAAATAAATAAGATCTTTAAAAAAAATTTATCTATGAACTGTAATTCAAACTTAAACCTGACAGTATATTTTGTAAATTTTACTTCGTCAATTTTTTTCTCCCCACAATAAAGTTGAATCCAGGTGTTCCAGTTAAAGTTGCCCCAGACTATAAGCAATCATTGTCAATCAACATTACAGATGAAATATCATTGTTCCTTTACATTGTATTGCCATATATATTTCAAAGATTTTATTTATTTATTTGACAGAGAGAGATCACAAGTAGGCAGAGAGGGGGAAGCAGGCTCCCTGCTGAGTAGAGAGCCTGATGCGGGGCTCGATCCCAGGACCCTGAGATCATGACTTGAGCCAAAGACAAAGGCTTAACCCACTGAGCCACCCAGGTGTCCCTGCCATATATATTTTAATACAAGAAATACTAAAATAAGCATATAGTCTATCCAGTTCCTCAGGTCTTCTGAAATGATGACAAAACTTTTTTATTTTTGTTTTTTAAATTAAGCTTGTTATTTTAACTCCAGTATAGTTAACGTACAGTATTATATTAGTTTCAGGTGTATAATACAGTGATTCAATAATTCTATACATCATTACTCAGTGCTCATAATGATAAGTGTACTCTTAATCTCCTCCCCTTATTTCACCCATCCCCCCACTCACCTCCCCTCTGATATGCTTTTTTTTTTTTTTTTTTTTTGAGACACAGAGATGGATGCAGGGATGGAGAGAGGGAGAGAGAGAATCAAGCATGCACAGAGCCCAACGCTAGGCTCCATCTCAGAACCCTGAGATTATGACCTGAGGCTAAATCAAGAGTCAGAAGGTTAAACACCCAGGTGTCCCTGATATTATTTTAAATGAGTACACTCAGTTAAAGTTATTTTCCTTTCAACAAGATCATTTTTTTACTTGAAGTATACTTCAGAATACATGATTCTAAAAGATACATGGAAAACATTCTATCCAGGAAAAATAGAATACACATTTTCTTCAAGTACACACAGAAGAATCCTCCAGTTAAATCACATAAAAAGAGACATAACAAATATTACAAGTTGAAGACTGAAATCAGACCCAAGTATATTTTCCAACCTTATTTGTAAGATTTGGATAGAGATTGTCATTATTTTTTTAGCCGTTTGGTAGACTTGATCAATGAAACCATGTGGTCTTAGGTTTTACTGTGCTGGGAGATTTTTTATTCTTAATTCAACTTTCATTCTTGTTACTGGTCTAGGAAGATTCTTATTTCTGAGCTTCAAGATTCATGATTCAATAGGGTAACTGGTACGTTTTTAGGAATTGTCTTTTTCTTTTTCTAAGTTATCTAATTTGTTAGCATATATAGTAATCTGTTATCATACTCTGTATTTCTGTGATACAGAAATATCTGTTTCTGTTTAAAGCAGTCTGTTGAACTGCTTTCTCTTCCATTTCTCATTTTGGTTTTTCAGTTTTCTCTCTTTTTTTCTTGCTTAAAGCATTGCCAATTTTGTGTCTTATTCTGGAAAAAAATGGCTATTACTTCCAATGTTATGTTATTGTTTATTCTGGTCTCTATTTTAATTCTGATTTTTCTTCGTTATTTCCTTCCAGTACAAAATTGCATCTAAGTTTCTTTTTTCTAGTTCCTTGTGGTGTAATGTTAAGTTCCTTACTCAAAACATTTTTTAATACAAGCATTTATAGCATAAATTTCTCTCTAACATTGCTTTTGCTGCATTCCATGGATTCTGAAATATTGTGTTTTCTTTTACTTTTGTTTTGAGACATTTTGATTTGCCATTTGATATCTTATTTGGCCTATTGCTTGTGCAGCAGTGTGTTGTTTAATATTTACATATCAAACATTTAATATTTACATTGTAGATTTTGAAGCTTTGTTTTAGTGTTGACAAAACTTTTTAATTCAGTTGCTTAACTAAGAACATTTAAGGGACTACTCTCTTACTGAGAGGAGTTCCCAGTTTTGCTGGTTACCAAAGCAAAAATGACCCAAGATAGCTAGCCATAGTTTCATACTATAGCTTTTAAAGGCTCATCTTTATTTGAATATACTTAGTGTGATAACAGAGTGCAGAAAGTCTTTAAGATTGTTTGACATTTGTTTTGCAGTGCGTGTGTTTGTGTGGGTGTGGTATCCCACTTTAGATATATTGCTTTGTTTCTGACCTCAGTAAAGTTACATAAGAACTATATACTACTTGAGGATGCCTGGGTGGCTCAGTTATTACCCATCTGCCTTTGGCTCAGGTCACGATCCCAGGGTCCTGGGGATCCATTGATCCCCACATTGGGCTCCCTGCTCATCGGGAATCCTGCTTCTCCCTCTCCGACTCCCTCTGCTTGTATTCTCTCTCTCTCTCTGTCAAATAAATAAAATCTTTTACAAAAATAAATATCTAACAACAACAAAAAAAGAAATGTATGTCACTTCATATTTATCTTAAAATAGATTATTTTTGACTTTAAAACTATTATGCCAAAGGAACTCTGGTATCACTACCCATTGTTTCCCAAATCCTTCCCACTCTCATTTTATCCATCAAGATCACATTAGTAACCTCATTTCCTCTACACCAGAGTGGGTTTTTTTTTTTAACTTCAATGTGCATTTTAATATTTCTTGCTTCTAAATTCATTGATGTGATGGTTCTGATAAATCAAATCTCTCTAGGTAAGACAGGTGTTGCTAACAGACAGATCACAAAAGCTTATGTGCCTTCTAATGAATCCAATATTTCTAATTTACTTTTCCCTCAAGAATGCATGTGCTTTCTACATTGCTTCGGAGTAGAACCCTCAATCATCTGTCAGCATGTGTTCCTAGGATGATATTTCTAAAGTGATAAAAGTAGAATTTTAAATAGGAAAAAGAATCTTAACAACTACATTTAGTCTAAAAATCTGTCAAGTACATCTTGAATATCTGTATGAATCTCACATGATTAGCTCCAGGAGATTGTAAGAAAAATAAGAACATAGTTCAGCTAAGCTGTGTATCATGTCCTTTGATACTAGATAGAGAGAATCAATCACAATGTTTTTAATTTAATTAATAAAGAGGGTGTATGTTTTCAATCCTATCCTTATATTGTTCTTTATACTTAAAAAAATACTTCAACATGAATTATTGCATTCAATTTCCACATACCCTCAAGATAAATAGCATTATGCCCACTTTACAGATGATGAAACTGAAGATTGAACAGATGTTAAGAGGCTTGTCCAGGTTTACACAGTTAGTACCAGTAGAGCTGGAAGCCACACCAAAGATGTTCTGACTTGGAACTCGGCTGCCAGCTACACTGGTCTAATGCTAAAGAGTTCTGGATTGGAGAGAAAGTTAAATCAGAAAATGATGGCTACTGAAAAGAGAAAAAAAAAAAAGAAAAAGAAAATGATCTTTCCCTCCCTAAAATGCCCATTTAAAAGTTCTGTCTTCTGTAATAACATTAATTCATCAATATTTATAAGGAGCAGTATCACGATTTTATGGGCATCCCACTCACAAATCTATCATAGGTCACAGAAAATCAAAATATTTCATTGTCAACTTGACTATGAACATACTGAAACAGCATGAGAAGTTTGAAAAAACCATATGCTTGCATGTGGAAAATATTATTTTGTCCCAGCAGGAATTAGTCAAAGTATCAATAAATGGGTTTATGATTTTCATTCAATTTCTATAACACATAGAAAAGATTTTGCAAAATCATTTAGTATCAAACTCTGATTGCTCTTATAATCAGTAAAAGGAGTTTAAATGATCAATAAAGTGAAATTCAAACACATTTCAGATTTCATTTGCACATGGTTAATAATGGTGTCAATTAAAACATAATTTCTTGCTTCAAAGAATGAGTCTAAAAACAGATGCCATCACTGATAATAATAAATCCTTCCTTTAGGGAAATGAGTATTTTCAGTTTCCTGATCCCATTAACAAGATATTAAAAGTTGGAAACTATAACTATGCCTTCTTTAAAATATTTTAAATGCAAATGTTATTTCATAAATGTCAGTAATTTGACTAAATTCCTGTGAAGCATATCAACATGAAAAAATTCAGTGTGATATTGAGAAAATGCTATGTACAGAAAATATAACACTATTTTAAAAACTAAAAATAAAGTTAAAAATAAAAAAATAAAAACAAATGAAAAATAAAATTCCAGTGGGTGTTGATAAAGGAAGATGTTGCATACTTTTAAACTTTTATTATATAATTAAAGGAATAAATTAGGCTAGACATTGCATATAGATATAGACATAGACATTCAGATATAAACATTTCTATCTATCTATATATATATATAAATTAACTTAAAAAGAAACTCTGATACCTAAAATAGTAGTTATAATACAGTATGCAAAATTCTGTAACACACAGAGAAGGATTATATAATCTGTACCAGATCTTGAAGGACTAGAAGAATTTACTATGTGGAGAACAGAAGGCAAGGCATTTCAGGCAAGGTATAATCACATTAAGACATTAAAGAACATATTGATATTATTGAATGGTTAAATACTTTTCATTCAGTGCTCCCCCACAAGCCAATTATATTGCTACCTTCATGTGGGTTCATGAGATCAGTATTTCCTGGCAAAATCATGGCTTTCCCATATGTCTGAAGGAATCCTTCTGTGTGTCAATTCAGATGGTGAACCCTGAACACACTATAAAACCCTAAATACACTATCACTAACTAACTAACTAGTTAGTTAGAACGAACCCTGAACACTATAAAAATTACAACTTTATCTTGATGTCCTTCGGCATTAAGCTATTTCACATTTTAACACCTCAAATTGAAAAATTTTGTAATTTTTGAAAATAGTATAGAAAGGAACAGTGAGAACAGAGAAAACAGAAAGTGGTAGTGCATAATTCCCTAAGCAGCCATGGACATGATACAAACTTACAGAGGACCACACTGGCAGGGGATGGGAGACACTTTGAAAACAAGCTTGCTATGCTACAAAACTATTCTTCATTCTGGGTGCTGTTCTGAGCTACCCCTTCTTTTCCTATCTCTTGTGTACCTACATACAAGAGATAATTTACCTTCATGTTTTCTTAGCAGAGAGTAAAGAGGACAAGTCTGTGTTTGAGTGGAAGTTTTGAAGGGACTGCAGAAGCACAAAGGAATAAAGGAGAAACAAGATGAGTAATAGAGAATGAGCATGACACGACAAAGGTCATAGTTCTGGAATGAGGCCTTCAAAGAATCTGATTTCAGTGGTCATTTATTAGCTCTGACTGATAATACTGGGTAAGGTACCTGTTTGGTGCCTCAACTGTAAAAAATAAAGGTATTTAGTTTTGAAGACTCCCTAATCCCTTGCTTTATTTTTTTATAACTGTTATCATTTGGCATAGTAAATATCTATTTTACTGTTTTCTATCTCTTCAAATTCATACAAGCTCCTGAGCTCAGGGACTTTTTTCTTTGTTCACTGCTAAATCTTCAGTGCCTAAAACTGTGCCTGGTCATAGCAGGAGCTCAGCAAAGAGTTGTTCCATGAATTAATTAGCTTAATGAATGATTTAAAAAATATAAACATAAGAGAACAATTCAGACAGAGCATAAACACCTAATAAATGTTAGAGATGCCAACAGACTTAGGTTCAAATTCTGCCAGTTTCATTTACTAATGGTATGACCTTGGACTTCCCTAACTATAAAATGGGTATGAGGGAATATGTAACACTTACCTTTGATGACTGTCATCAAAGTAAGACTACTAAACAGGGAGAGTAAAACCTAAGTCCATGGTAGCCATTATGTGTAATTCAGAGTAAGGGGCTTTTCCAGTAATACAAACACTAAATTTCCATAGAGCCAAGTTTCTCCATAAAAAAAAAAAAAAAAAAAAAAGCCTGGTTTGTAAATGCCCAGGTAAGGAGACAAGAGATCACATTGGTACACAGTGTTCCCCTGAAGCTAGAATATCTATAGGACACTTAGAAATAAGTTCAATTTACAGTAAGGATTTAGCCATAGAAGCTAAACTTTGGGATTCAGAGAGTTACATGTTAGTTTTTATTCATAACTATATATCTTCCCCAAACTTACAACAGAATTCTGTCCTGATAAACCTATCATAAGTTGAACATCCTGTTAAGTAAAAAATGCCTTCAATATACCTAATATACCAAACATCATAGATTAGCTTAGCCTACTTTAAATGTAGCTAAAAATACATTATACTGTAGTTGGGCAAAATTATCTAACACAAAGCCTGTTTTACAATGAAGTGTTGAATACCTCATGTAATTTATTGGCTATTGTACTGAAAGTGAAAAACAGGTTGGTTGTACGGGTACAGAGTGGTTGTAAATCTGTCAGGTGCTGACTTTCTCGATTGCATGGCTGACTCGGAGCTGCGGCTCACTGTCCCTGCCCAGCAACCTGAGAAAGTATCAGACCACATATCACTAGTCAAGCAGGAGAGCCAAAATCAAAACTCAAAGTACACTTTTAACTGAGAGTGTATCACTTTTGCATCATTGTAAAATTGAAAAATCATGAATCGAGCCATCATAAGTCAAGGACTGTCTATATAAATGAGGATTCTTGTTTTCCCAAAGTATACCTTCCTATGGGCTCCCATGATCAAAAGGATCATGTTTAACACAAAGACATTTTCATAAAACAAGGTGATACAGAGTTAGTTCCTCTTTATTATTATTTTTTTTAATAAAAAGGCAGTCTCATAACTTACCAGATTTAAGAACATCTAAAGACCAAAAAAAAAAAAGAAAAAAAGGAGCTACTCTTGCTTGGTCCTGGGGAATGAAGGAAGTGATTTAGTCAGTAACCCACTTTGGTTTAATAATCATCCTCTAAATCATCTGTTTTTCCTAGTTTTCCATACTCAGCTAGGTGTTCAAAATGGTGTTTGAAAAAAGATTTTAAAAATATGAATTTGTTTAACCAGTGTATATTAAAAAACCTATAAAATAATTTAGAAGTGAATAAACGTATTTTAGTAAAAGTCTCAAATTTTTACATTATTGAAGATTCAATTTTATTAATGTAGTAAAATAACATCACACAGAGTTGCCTTATTTTATTTTGCTTTCTTTCATGTTCTCCCCAGCATTTACAAGAATGATAATGAAAAAGAGAGTGTTACCACTTCCATAGAAATGTGCAAATTAACCAACTCAGACAAGAGCTATTAAGTATCCTATATATACCTGGAATTTTATAGTAAGAGCCCCAAATTACTACTCTACTCAGATACAAAAGAAATATAAGCAGTGACTTCAAAATTTTTTAAATATATATATATGCAAGTAAGTTCACCTCATGTCATACTTTAGTACTTCAGGTACCACAGGAGCAGATATGAGAAAGGGCTTAGTGTGTAGGATGTTTATTCAGAAGTGCTCTTGGCCCCATCACTTGTGGAATGGGAGGAAAGAAGCAGAATTGAACAGACAAAGAAGCCAACCTGTGACAGAGACAATCTCAAATAAGTGCCAAGTACACTGGTTGCTGTAATATCTCAGAAGTTTGAGAAATGGGGAAAATAGTAATTATACTATGTAATTATGGAATTACTGTGGGCTACTGAGAGCTGCCTATACACCAAAGGTAAACAACATAAAGTTTACAATAGGTAATCAAGAATGTAAGGCAAAGTCTATCAGAAGGTCATTTTGATTGTATAAGGACACTCATATCTTCAGTAGCAAAAGGGGAAATTCACCTGAAGCATCTGAGTCTGTAGAGTGGCCCATTTCTCCCTTTTAAAGGCCAATTCTCATCTTATGGAGTTATAGAACCCACCCGCCTCCTCAGAATCTACCCCCACTTCCCCTCTGGCCACCAGAACCATGGTTAAAGTAAAATCCAAACATAACCAAAATGCAGGAGTCCTGGGATAGCTAAAGGAGAAAAGGGACTGTATTCCAATGGAGCTGCAAGACCCAGTCAACTGTGCACCAGCAGGAGCTGTGGGACAAGGAGATTAATCATTACAGTGACAAAAAAAAAAAAAAAAAAAAAAAGGAGGAGAATATAAATTGGACAAAGAGGGGTTTGCCAATTGAACATAATATCTTATAAGATGGCAAGGACTCCAGGAGACTCTTTGCTGCTAGGTGGCTCTAGAAAGACTGGACAACATGATGGGCCATAAGAAATGAAATGTAAGAGCTAGAATTCCTGTGGCAGTAGGTAGAAAAAGGAATCAAAAGGCTAAGAAATGTGGGGAAGCTATACACTATGTAAAGCAGATACACTATGTAAGGCTAGAAAACCCAAAGCTGATTGTGTCCCACAGTATTGTGGGGACACACTTGTGCACCAAGATGGTAGGCAAATGTGACCATGAAAGGGGCACCAGCATTTGTGAGAATTTGATTTGTATCTGTCTTTACAGGCTAGGTCTAAAAATAGGAGATGCTTTAAGATTACTGAGCTTTCTAATAGAAATGATGACGACAGTATCTCAAATGCAATACAGGAGGAAATTACGGCACTTTATAATCAAAAGCAAGAGAGGTAAAATTATTTTAATAAATGGGCAAAGAAAAAGCATTGGTTAGATTATGTGATTTGAAAGGAATTATGGAAATAATAGAAATTGAACTTCCTAGGAACAAGATAGATGCACAACTAGCTTAGGGTATTTTTGATTCATTTGAACCAATATTTCTCAATTAAGAGCAATTTTGAAACCCCATCTCTGCCCAGGAGACATTTGGAAATGTCTGGGAATATGTTTGGCTGTCACAACTTGGGAGGTGCTCTCATATCTAGTAGACAGAGGGCAGGGAAGCTGCTAAAGATCTTACAATGCACAGGACAGGGGCACCTGGGTGGCTCAGTGGGTTAAAGCCTCTGCCTTCAGCTCAGGTCATGATCTCAGGGTCCTGGGATCGAGCCCCACATCGGGCTCTCTGCTCAGCAGAGAGCCTGCTTCCCTTCCTCTCTCTGCCTGCCTCTCTGTCCACTTGTGATCTCTGTCTGTCAAATAAATAAATAAAATCTTTAAAAAAACAAAAACAAAACCAAAAAAACAATGCACAGGACAACTCCCCATAACAATGAATTATTTGGCTTGGAACAGAAATAGCACTGAGATTGAGAAAACATGGTCAACACAAAAAATAATCCAAAGATACAACATCAAAAGACTTGATCCAAAAAAAAAAAAAAAAAATCTTGCCCCAGATCTGAGCCAGTTTTCATCTGTAGAATGTATCTAAAGACTAAAGAAAGGATCCTGCAACACCATGGCATGTATATATGGTGATGACTCTTCTACTCCTTTCCCAGTGAGACTTATGGCCGTTTAATTACACTACAACACTCTGGATATAGAAGAATACTCAAGTATTTCAACGACTCTGAGACGTGTTTAAATTGGCATTTATATTTGAGAACCAGAGTATTTTCCATGTTCCCTCCCTTAAAGTGAAGCACATAGGTTTTAGGTTATAAATGGAGTCTTGATTCTTATTTAGCTCACAGTGGATCAACTAGGTCCATGGAGCCATCTGGTGGTCCCTTATTCTCAAATATATAATGGAGGAGACATACTTAACAGTTGTCAGAAATCTCATACTGTTCTTTGGTCTATTGAATAAGAGCTACCAGACTGGTGAAGGTCAGGGGACAGCTCTTGAAACAGTCCAAGAGAGTAAATAAATAAAATGGGTTTCTGTTTCTGTGTATAGAGAAGACCTACCTAGACCTGTTTAGACAAATCCCTTTTAGAAGACAACTAAAAGAAATACCTGGGTGGCTCAGTTGTTTAAGCATTTACCTTCAGGTCAGGTCATGATCCCAGAGCCCTAGGATGGAGTGTCTCATGCATCAGGATCCTTGCTCAGAGGGAGAGCCTGTTTCTCCCTCTGCCCCCCCACCCCCTCTTAGGTGTACCTCCACACATGCTGTCTCTCTGACAGATAAATAAATAAACCTTTAAAAAAAAAAGAAGAGAAACAAAAATCTGGACATAATGCAACTTAAGACATGAGTTGTGTGTATATACTTGACGGGAAGTCTCCATATACTATCTGGTTTTAGCATAGGGATAAATGAGGTTCCATACTGTGTACACATCCACAGCAGGGCTCAGGTGGAAAACTCCACAGTTTTCACATCCCAGAGAATCAGAATATAGAAACCAGGAAATCAGAAATGCAAGAAAAAGTGGATAAATTCTGAAAAGACAAAACCCAGAGGATATCGTAAACTCTATCTATCTGCAACTCTAGCTGACCCCTGAACTATGTATGCATGTGTTGAACAGACTCAAAGAAAAAAAGGGGGCACCTGGGTGGCTCAGTGGGTTAAAGCCTCTGCCTTTGGCTCAGGTCATGATCCCAAGGTCCTGGGATCGAGCCCAACATCAGGCTCTCTCCTCAGCGGGGAGCCTGATTCCCCCTCTATCTCTGCCTACTTGTGATCTCTGTCTGTCAAATAAATAAATAAAATCTTTAAAAAAAAATTTTTAAGAAAAAAAACTGGAATTGACTGGATCAGTTGCACAAAGAATAAAATTTATACAAGTTCAGCCAACAATATCAACCACTAAAAGAAAGAAACAAATACTTATTAAAGAAGACAAATAGAATTAAGAATCTACATAGAGTGTCCACAATAGATTCTAAATACACCTGAAATACAAGGAGTCCAGAAAATGTAATTATCAAGAGAAAATAAAATCAAAGAAGTTTGGCCCCAAAATGACCAGGTGTTGCAATTAAAGTAAGAGGATTTTAAAGCAGCTTTTAACTATCTTCAGTGAACAAAAAGAAAACATGTTTTAAGTGAACACAACTTTTAGCAGAGGAATGGGAAGTTACATCAGAGAAGGAGAAACAAAGAAAATAATGGGAATTCCAGAATTTAAAAAATATAATTTCTTAACTAAAATTCACTTGATAGCTAAAGGACACAACAGGCAAAGGTATAAATGAATTTGAATATAAAATTTTGGAAGTTATCCAGTTGAAGAACAGTGAGAAAGAAATTTTAAAAGAACAGAGAGATTCGAAGGGGCGGTGGGTGGGAGGTTGGGGGAGCCAGGTGGTGGGTATTGGGGAGGGCACGTATTGCATGGAGCACTGGGTGTGGTGCAAAAACAAAGAAATTCTTAAAAAAATTTTAAAAAAACAGAGAGATTCAGACACATGCTACATGTTACCAAACTATAAAATATACATGTAATTGAAAAACTAGGAGAAAAGGGTAAGAATGAGACAGAAAAATAAATACTGAAGGAATCATGGTGAGGAATTTCCCAAATTTGACTGAAGGCAGAGATTTACAAATTTAATGGCTAAATGGGCATCAAAAGAGAATCACACACACACACACACACACACACACACACACACACCCATGATGAGGCATAGTACAAACTGCTGAAAGCCCATGATAAAAAACAAATCCTGAGAGCAGCAAGAGAAGAACAATATATTACCTACAGAGGAACACCAAATTGATTAATGGTTGGCTTATCATCAGAAATCATGGAGGACAGGAGCGTATAGAATAGCTTTTTTAGAGTGCTGGTAGGGGAAAAAAACTGTATCCAATAAAAATATCATTTTGAAATGAAGGTAAATAAAAGACACACCCAGATAAAAGAATCTATTACTAACAGACCTCCTAGATAAGTACAAAAGAAATCTCTTTAATCTAAAAGGAAATAATACCAGATAAAAACACAGATTCTCAGAAAAGAACGAAGAACATTGGAAATAGTAAATAACTGTGTTAATGCAAAAGACTATGTATTTCTGTATTTACCATTCTCCTATTAGTTTCATTATAAATTATATGTGTTCAAAACCCAATTCATAATATTGTTTTATTGGATTGATAATTAATGTAGTTTTACTACATGTAAGAACTATGATATAAAAAAAAGGGAGTATGTGAGTCCTTAGGACTATAATATTCCTAATTTACAGGAAGTAGTACATTATTAAATTCACATGGGCTGTGAAAAGATAAATATGAATATGAAATTTTTAAGGCAACTGTAAGAAAAGGCAAAGAAGCATAGCAAAAGGAAAACTAACATGGGATTTTAAAAAATATTTTAATAATCCTCAAAAGGATTTGGAAGGAAGAACAGAAACAAAAAAGATAAATAGGAATAAATAACAAAGTAGACCCCGAAAACCACATCAATAATTTTGTTAAAAGTTAATAAACTAACAATATAATATAAAGGCATTGATGAACAGAAGATATTTTGTAAAAGCAAAAGAACAACAGAAAGAATATTTTGCTGACAAGAGACACACTTAAACCATAAAGATACTAGTAGGTTAACAGTAAGTGAACACAAAAACAAATGTCATGCAAACAGTAAGTATAAGAAGGCTGAGCTTTTTTAAAGCTGGATAACACAGCTTTAAAAAAAAAAAAATAGGGCCATAGATGGACAACTGATAAAAACAAAAGTTCCTATTCTTCAGAGAGGCATCAAAAATGTGTACATCTGGGGGCGCCTGGGTGGCTCAGTGGGTTAAAGCTTCTGCCTTTGGCTCGGGTCATGATCTCAGGGTCCTGGGATCGAGTCCCGCACTGGGCTCTCTGCTCAGCAGGGAGCCTGCTTCCTCCTCTCTCTCTGCCTGCTTCTCTGCCTACTTGTGATCTCTGCCTGTCAAATAAGTAGATAAAAATCTTTAAAAAAATGTGTACATCTGAATAATAGAATTTTTATATACATAAAATAAAAAATGACAGAACTAAAGGGAGCAGCAGACAATTACACAATCATAACCCCACTAAATTAATTGATATTTACAGAACCCTATACCCAAGAATGGCAGCATACATATTCTTTTCAAGTGGACATGATATGTTCAGCAGAATAGTAAATTCTGGGTAGTAAAGCAAGCTTCAATAAACCTTAAAATATTGAATTCAAACAGATTGGACTTCCAAACCAAAATGGAATTCAATTAACAATAAGAGTCAAATGACCAGAAAAACTGTACAAATTTTGAAATGAAGGAGTATACTGGGTCAAAAAAGAATTCACAAAAGAAATGCGAACATGTTTTGACCTGAATGATAATGAAAAGACAGCTTTTGGGATTTGGTACATAGAGGGAATTTATAGATTTACATGTTTATATTAAAAAAGAAAAAAAAGATCTTAAATCAAGTATCTGAGTTTCTCTCTTAAGAAAAATGAGAGAAAATTAAACCCAAAGCAAGCAGCAGTAAAAAATTAATAAAGATGACGGCAGAAATCAATGAAACAGAAAACACAGTAGAGAAACTCAGTGAAATCAAAACCCAATCCTTTGAAAAATAATTAATAGGAATGATAAACGAGCCAGAATTATTAATAAAAAAGAGGAAATACACAAACTACAAATGTCATAATTTGAAAGGAGGAACATCACTACAAATCCTTCAGGCATTCAAAAAAATAATAAGAGAATATTATGAACATTTGATATGAATAAATTTGACAACCTAAATAAAATGGACAAATTCTTTGAAAGACACAAATTATAGAAACTGACCCAATAAGAATTAGGAATTATAAATAATCTTATACAAATTAAATATCCTGAACTTTTCACTGCATTCCTTCCCACAATAAAACTCCAGCCCACTTAACTTATCAAACTCCATTTGATAAGTTCAATGAAACAGTTGAAGAAGAAATAATACTAATCCTATACAGAATCTCAGAAAACAGAGGAGATAGTAACACTTTCTAATTCCTTCTAAAAGTCGGTTTACCAGCAGAAAGTACTACAAAGCAATACCCCTTATGAACATGATACAAGAAAACCTTAGCCAAATACAAGCAAAATGAACTTAAATATATATATATCAGGAGCAAGTAAGCTTTATATCAGGAAAATAAGGCATGTTCGACATTTAAAAATGAATCGATGTAATTTATCATATTTATAAGATGTAGAAGAAAAACTCTATGGTCATTTCAAAACATGCAAAGGGAAAAGCATTTAACAAAAACTCACACCCTTTAATGATAAAAACTCTCAGAAAATTTAAAATAAATAAGATCTTCCTAAACTCGATTAAGAGTATCTTGAAAAAACAATAAACAAACAAACAAAAAACAGTGACTGATATCTTATTCAAGGCAAGATTGTCCATTCCCACCACTTCTATTTGATATTATACTGGAGGTCTTAAATGTACAATAAAGCAAGAATAATAAATAAATGACTTATAGATTGGAAAGGAAAAAATAAACTCATTTGTATACAACGTGGTTATTTATTTAGAAAACATAACATCTATTAAAAAGCTATTAAAATCAATGCATATATTGAGCAGGATTGTAAGATACAGGGTTAATATAAAAATCATATTTCTATATATGATCAGCAAACAAAAAAGAAAAATAATTCCAATTATGATAGCCTAAAAAATTATAAGACAGGAATAAATTTAACAAAATATATGAAAAAATATAGATTGAAAACAACATATTATTTCACATGGAAATTAAGCACACCTAAATAAATGGTGATATGCAATGTTTATGGATTGGTAGCTCCAATTTTGTTAAGATGGGCAATCTCCAAAAGCATGAAATTTGTGTTTATCCCTAGAAATTTAAAAAGGCATGTGTAAGACTAGTACACTGAAAACTGTATCTGTAGAAACTGAATCTGCCATTTCAGGACCTCTTCTACTCTGGAAGGTGCTGCTATTCATCATGACTGAGATCAATACGAATTCCAAGAATGTGTTTGCCTGGCTTATCCATGGAGCCCTGGCTAGCACCACTATCTAAAGGTTACTGAATGTTTCATCCATTGACATAAGAACCTACATAATGTCATGGAATAAGGAAACAACTTTATAGCAAGGGATATGTAGCAGTTGGCATTGGATAAGTGTATTCATTGCCAGCTAATAGAGGGATGAAAGGTCTTTTGAAGCTGATGCTTAGAAATGATAACCTGCAAAGGATGGGCAATCATTTGGGATGCAACTCTTAACCAATGGCTACTCTTTTCAAGGTTGTTTACCCATAGGTATAATACATAATCCAGGAACCAAGAGGTTGAAATAGGATGGGCACTGTTTATCATTATTCCCAGTAACCCACTTGGATAATTTATCTTTTTAGTCTCCGCAAATTATGCTCTTTTTTTTTGTTGTTGTTTGTTTGTTTTTTTGTTTTTTTTTCTTTTCATTTTTTTTTTCTTAATTTCTTTTCGGTGTAACAGAATTCATTGTTTTTGCACCACACCCGGTGCTCCATGCAATACGTGCTCTCTTTAACACCCACCACCTGGCTCCCCCAACCTCCCACCGCCTGCCCCTTCAAAACCCTCAGATTGTTTTTCAGAGTCCATAGTCTCTCATGGTTCACCTCCCCTTCCAATTTCCCTCAACTCCCTTCAAATTAGGCTCTTTATGTCTAGAGGCCCTGACCTTCAAACAGTGACAACAAGCTTACATCACAGGACACCAAGTCCCATTAAAATGCAAGCTATGGTTTCCAGCCAATCATTTTGAACTCTTCATGCCAAAAGACAAGCAGACAAGGAAAAGAGTTACCATAGTGGCAGGAGAAATTGACCCCTGTCATCAGAGGAAGAAAGGGTTGTTGTTAAATAATGAATGAAGGGAAGAATATGTGTGATCCTCAGGCAATCCACTGAGGCTTTGGTTAATAATACCCTTCTCAGTTTTGGTAGCAAAGGGACAGATATAGCCCTCACAATCTGAGAAGGACATGGTGACCAGGAATTCATTCTCCTCAGGAATAGTCTATTTCACTTAACTAGGGGAATCATCTAAAACAGTAAGTTAGCCAAGGGTGAGAGAAATCTAGAATGTTAGGAGAGGCAAATTGTCAGTTACAGCCTTGAGACAAAGTGCTGCAGCTAGGCTATGATATACCCCACCAATTTTCCTCATATGTTTCCTTAGGTTATAGGGTTTACCAAAATTTATCAAAATCCTAGAAGAGTTATTCCAATATTAGGTGGCATTATTAAATAAGTAATTAGGTGTAAGGAGTGAAAGAAGTTGATTGCAGTAGATGCTGTCACGCCCTAGATTTCCCCTTCAGGAGCAAGATACTTAACCCCTTAGCTGCTGGGGGTGCAGGCTACTGACAACTGACACCTTGCATTTTGTCTTGGCCACCAATTTCACTTGGTCAAAGGAAATCATCACCCAATTTCATTTCTCCTCTCGGGTTCCCATCTAATGACTGGTTGATGTAGAGATGTAAATGCTCAGCCCCTCCTTGTCTCCACATGGACAACTGGAAAGACACCCCAAAAGAAGTTATTAAACTTTAAAATTAATTAGATGCAGTGAATGTACTAAATTTAAGATTAATCTGGCTAAAGAGAGAATTACTGAATGGAAAGTAAGCAGCAAAGAGATTAATAAGTATGTAGCCTATAGATGAGAGGCAAAATGTGAAAGTGAGGCTGAGGGATAGGACGTATAGGATGAGAAGGTCAAAGACACCCACTCACCATCCAAGAAAGGACAGAGAGGTGGGAAGAGAGGCAATATTAGGAGGTACAATAGCTGAGAATTTTTCAAAACTGTAGAAACACTCAAATCTACAAATATGTAAACCATATTATATACTGTGCAGAATAATTAGAAACACACATAAACACACCTAGGAAAATTGCAGAAAGCCATTAACTAAGAAGGTTAAAATAAACCTAAGTGAAAATAGAAAAGATGAAAAAAAAAAGAAAAAAAAAAGACAGGTTAACCCAGCAGAAGTATGGAAGGAAAAGAACCATTATCCTAGAACTGTGTCTCCTTTAAAACTATCTTTCACGAGTAAATAAAGGCACTGTTTAGATCCAGTTGACAAACTTCATACTTTTTAAAATTTAGTTAGTTAAGGGACATATCTTAAGAGTACGCAGTGTCCTTCTTACCCAAAAATTAAGAACACGTGATTTCATTTAGTCTTTTGACATCCATGCCTTCTGCTATTCTGCCATTTAAATTCACACAATTATTTTTAATGAAGAAATTCCACACCCGCTTATTTCTATACTGAGAATTAGGCTTTTGGGACAAGATATAGGTATGGTTCTTTCCCTATGTCTAGCTCTCCTAAAACCTCTGTTAACTGTGCCTTTCTATACCTATGGGCAGAAATAGTCCCTCATCATCTTTGTTCCCATTTGATCCATACTAAGCAACTGCTAATATGTCCTGACCTCTCATCCCCTTATAGGCAAGTGATGAATACTTTTTATAGTCAAGGGACTTATCTTAGTCATCTGCCTCACACTCTTCTCAGTGCCCAGAACTTAGCAAACAAATATTCAAATAGATACTCAGGAGTTTTTAAAATTTAAGAAAATATAGGAAATTTTTGTAATAGACTTTATGTTTTTGTTTTATGCAAAGGCTGCCTAAAATAGGCTCATTAGATTGAATGGCAATCTTGTGATAAATTGAGATTTATGGCTTGCAATTATTTAGTACAGTATTTTCCCATGGCAAATATTTTCATAATTAGACCTAAGAAATAAAATTTAAATTAAAAGAGAAAGAGTGAAATCATTTGGGTCTAAATTAAATAAGCATCCTCACTCCTCAGACTAAAATCTATGTCAATACATGCTCTGTGATGGTTTATTATATAAGAAAGCCCATGTGTGAATTGATGGCAGTTTTCCCAGAAGAAATCAGATAAGCTAATTTAACTTTTTGGCAATATTCTTTTATTTTCTCATTTAGGTACATCATTATATTAGTCATGGGGAAACAATGGGCTGTACCAAACTGGGGGGAAAAAAAAGAAAGAAAAAAAAAAAGAAATACAAGTTTCCCTGTGAGCATTAAATGTGGTGAACACTTGTTTATAAACCATAAAGAAACTACCAGCTTTCTGTATGCCTTTTGAAATGGTCTTTTCAGACGACTTTTAGGGATGCCTGGTTGGCTGAGGCCAGGACATGATCAGGGCATGATCCCAGGTTCCTGGGATTGAGTCTCACATTGGGCTCCTTGCTTAGTAGGGAGCCTACTTTCCCCTCTGCCTGTCATTCCCACTGCTTATACTCGCTTGCTCTCATTCTCTCTCTCTGGCAAAAAAATAAAATCTTAAAAAAAAAAAAGATCACTTTTAGAATAGCTTGCTAGAGATAGCTGATAGATAGAAGATAGATTAGATAGACAGATAGATAGATAGATGCTCAAATGCCCAGTGAATACTGAGCTATAGAGGAATTCATATGTAAGTTGGAATGGCAAAATTCTCGCTACAGAGAACTCCGAGAACTCCTTCTATGGAATTGAATATTGATGCTTTAAGATGATAAACATTGCTGTGACATAATAATATACTAATGGTATATTCCATTGGCCACCCATAAAGTATATTTTAAG
The DNA here is from genome assembly GCF_022355385.1 of Mustela nigripes. Lineage (NCBI taxonomy): Eukaryota > Metazoa > Chordata > Mammalia > Carnivora > Mustelidae > Mustela > Mustela nigripes. The sequence continues at coordinate 27,619,591 of NC_081563.1, read as the reverse complement.
GAGTCTATGTAATCTGCACTTTCGATCATCGCTACCCATGAGTGCCTATCAAACCCTGGACTTAAATCTAAGCCTAAAGCCACATTAGCCTATAAGCATACACATGCTGTAAGACAAAATAACAAGTTTTATTTCCAATGAAATCTTCAAACCTTTGAGATGTCTTCATCAAAGTAAAACTCCATTGACTCATTTATTTACTTATTCTTCAAATATTTACTTTCTACTCCCTACATTCTGGGTGAAAGTCCAAAGACATAGAGACGAATAGGACCTGGCCTCATCTGTTCAAAATCTACTAGAAAAGTCAGAGAAAGTAACAAAATCAGACTGAAGTTTCACTATAATAAATTTTAAATTATGGTTGGTCTTTTTTGGTTGTTTTTGGTTTTTTGTTTTCAGTTTTCCAACTCTAAGACACACATTTTTTTGTCCTTAGCTTTTATATTCACAGATGGAAACAATGAGCAAATCTAATCTAATATTTATTATATTCAAATAAAGATTTTTCTCAAGATTCTTGCGCTAATTTGGCAAAGAAATTTTAACATTTAAAAGTCCGAATATCATCTATGAATAAATCATCAACTTAAAATATTTTCTGATGACTGAAGACCTCTCATATTCTTGGCACCTTTTGCAGTGAATAAATGGAAACCAGATCATTCCAAGCCTCTTCTTACTCAAGCCTCTTCAGTGCCTCCTTAAAGTTGCACTACCCTAACTGACCAAGAATGAGCACATTATATATATATAAGGCTGCTTTGCTCCATTTCATACAGGGCACAAATGACTCATTTCTGCTATCACATCAACAAGATATCATTAATGTTCTCTAAGGAGCCAGCACTACCATGCAACAGTAGCTTCACAAAAAAGGGGGAAAAAAAAGGGAGGGGAGGTCATGAATTTAAAGAAAATCATCAAATGGAAATAAAATTGCCCTAAAGAAATGAGCATGACATATCCTCAGCCTGAAAGAAAATAGATTAAACAAGACAGATAAGGTTTATTAGAAGAGAAATTTGAAACTTATTTAAAAAGTGAAGAATATTATTCACACAGACTTAATCAACTATAAATCCTTCATGAGAACCTGTTAACTATGCAATATTTCAAGAACTAATTTTTTGTGAGTTTTCATTAGGGACAATTGCTTTTTTAAAGATTACCAGCTTGACTAGTTACCACTTCTGAGTCAACGAAGGGATTACTGTTAGCTCTAATTATTCTTCAGTATTGATAAGAAGCACTAAGTAAATGTGTTCACTTAAAGGGTTTCAAGATCATAAATACTGACACAATACTCATCAATGCAAAATTGACCCCATTCCCAAATGACAGATTTTTAGGTGAACAGGTATCTGCTGCTATTGAAAGTATTGTCATCTAGTTGGTGATTAGGAACATATTTTCATCAATAGGAAAAATACTTCTGTTTATTTTAACCCATTTATCTAGTTTTTTTCCCCCATAGCCAGAAATTGACTAGAATCTGATACAATCTAATATATTCTTTATTCTGCCATATTATACCACACTGACAAGTATTTACCCAATTTACTTGATTTCTGTAGAACAGTGCAAACACTTTGTTTTCTTCCCCTTTTCCATCATCCTGATTTAATCTCTCAGGTTGTATAACATCATGAAGGTCAGGAGTATCACTTCTATTTCTGCAGTTACTGCTGAGAAACCAGAGAAAATCCATTATACCTCTTTGTTTTAAAGGGCAGGGAATGGTAATTGAGAAAAATAATCTCATTTTTCCCACTTATTGCTGTGCTACTGATCCATATTTGGAGTACTAGGAATTAGGAAATAACATCTTGCCCACATTCACAGGGGATACAATACCTTATTTTACTCCTCATGAGGCTCCAGTTTGAGGGTAGACTAATGAGTGATCTGAATACCACTGGATAGAAAAGGGTTATACCAATCCTAGTACTTGATATTTAGATGTCACTTTACAGTTTAACATTCATTTCCATGCATACTATTTAATTTCAACTTCAACAACCCTGTCACATAGTAAGGATAATATTAATATCTGGCATTCCCATTACTATAAAAAATCTACCTTAGGAACGGCAATTTTGAAAAGATTTCAAAATCTACTCAGAGTTACTGAGTCTCTTTAAACTGTATAAATCTGAATTTTTTTAAAGATTTTATTTATTTATTTATCAGAGAGAGAGAAGCAAGAGCGGGCACAGGCAGAGGCAGAGGGAGAAGTAGGCTCCCTGCCAAGCAAGGAGCCGGATGTGGGACTCGATCCCAGGATGCTGGGATCATGACCTGAGCCTAAGGCAGCTGCTTAACCAACTGAGCCACCCAGGCGTCCCTAAACTGAATAAATCTAAATAGAATTAATAGCAGAAGATAAATACTGAGAAGAGATTTAAACATGCAATTGAAATGGTTATATTTTTATGTCTACTGAGTATAAAGGAAGTATTTATTTTCAGTTAAATTTAAATTCATAAAGTACTTCCTTAATACTTGCAAGATACATTGCACTCAGGGATATGCAAAAAGCAAATGATGGAGTTCTTGCCAACAAGGAGCTTACAGTCTACCCAATGATACAAGATGCACTGCACATAAATTAGAGAAAATATAAAAATAAATGACATCTTAAGGTGAATACACAAACATGAAGAATAAAACAAAAATATCTTGATGTACATCATATTTCAACTTGACCTGAAAGTTCTGCTAAGATTGAGGAAAGACAGAAAAGTACACTATTCATTATCTACTATGTCGGGCAAATTAAATACAAGTCTTGCCCTTGAGGGCACAATTGAATGTGCAACTCACAGTCGCTTTTAAAATGCCCATGGGAGGTCACAGGAACATCGTGAGACATTTTTGGCTAGATTAAGATATTAGAAGTAACTAAAATTATTTGAATAGAGAGCTACATAATAAGAGTGAAAAATCAGAATAATTGGCAGCTTTCTTGACATGGAGCTTTTTCATCTACCTCTATGCAACAAAAAGAATCTGTTGAATGTCTTCTCATCTTCTCATCTTCTCATATTTTAATGGGTATGAAGTAAGTGTGTATGCTTAAGCAACTGAACCACCCAAGTGTTCCGAATATTTTTTACCTTGAATATATCAAGTACTTTTTTTTAGTGGCTTCAAAACATTTCATACATGCCCAGTTTCTACTATTTTGATACAGATAAAAAATAATTATTACCATCATTTGACTGAAGACAAGACAAAGTTGTTAGGTGAGATTTTTTAAAGTTCTTCATTTAGACCATGTGGAGTCAGGCTATAATCCTGGATTTCAAATCTTAAGGCCAATGCACTTTCCATTAAAATGTATGATATAATGCAGCAGACAATGTTATGGTCATATGACTTAAAGACATATAAAGGAAAAGTCAATCAAGCATTTACAAACATATACATGTTTGGAATTAGGGCAAAAAAATTTTAAAAACCCTATTATAACTTTTTTGTTGTTGTTGAGATTACTTTTCATCTGGATTGTGCAATTGGTGTGTGGACACAAGCACTTGAAGCCATCAAACTTATTCAAAGCACTTGAAGCCATCAAACTTATACTGTACATCATATTTTCCTATGATGTATGATTGTTTAACTCTTCAGGGTTTTAATTACAAGAAATGCTCATTTATGAGGACTTCAAGTTATATATCCCCTATATCTAAATACTGTTTAAGAAAATAACCCTAGGGGGCGCCTGGGTGGCTCAGTGGGTTAAATCCTCTGCCTTCTGCTTGGGTCATGATCCCAGGTCCTGGGATTGAGCCCCACATCAGGCTCTCTGCTCAGCAGGGAGCCTGCTTCCTCCTCTCTCTCTCCACCTACTTGCGATCCTGTCTGTCAAATAAATAAATAAAATTTAAAAAAAAAAGAAAGAAAGAAAATAATTCTAGGTTCAAGTCTGAATTTTTAAGTTTAAATCTTTCAAACTCAAGGTCACTGCAATAATATGACTTTAAAAATTATGTTGTGGGTTTAGTAATTTTTATACATACTACATATATTAAAAATTTTATTCTAATGGTTTTCAAATGAATTCCTTAGGAATTTCTATATATAAAAGTTTTATTATCTATAAAGGGAGAAAGTTTTACTCCCTCCTTTCCCAACTAGATGTTTTTATTTTTTTTGACAAATTTCTTTGGCCATAATTTCTAGTACAATTTGAATAAAAGTGGCATCTTTATCTTGTTCTTCATTCCAAATTGGGATAATATTCAATCTTTCACATTGAGTTTGACATTAACTATGGTTTTCTGGAGATGACCTTTATCTAGCTGAGAAAGTTCCCTTACATTCCTACTATGTTGTACATTTATATCATGAAAGCATGCTGGATTCTCTCAAATAATTTTTCTGCATCTATTGAGATGATCATATATTTTTATTTTATTTTACATTAATTGTACAACAATTTTACATGTTTTACATTAATTGATTTTTGGATGTTAAACCAAGTTAGCATTTTTCGGATGAACCCTATATTGCTGGACTTGTTTTCCTAGAAATTTGCTAAGGATTTTTTTTAAATATGTTCATATAGGATATTTGTCAATGTTTTTTTTCCTTGGGATATCTTTGTCTTTATATTGGTTTTCTATGGCTTCTGTAAAAAGTCATCATAAATATTGTGACTTAAAAATTAAATAAAATTATTCTTTAACAGATCTGGAGGCCAGGAGTCCAAAATCAATTCCATTGAGCTGAACTTAAGGTTCTGGCAGAGCTGCTCTCCCTCCAAAGGAACTTGGGGAGAATTTGTTTCATTGCCTTTCCAGCTTCTAGAGATGAATTCTTTGGCTATGGTCTTTTTCTCCATCTTCAAAGCCAGCGATGTAGCATCTTCAAAGCTCTCTGCTTTCATCATTACATCATCTGTTCTGTTTCCAACTGCCTTCCTTTTATAAGTACACTTGTGACGTATTTAGCTCCCAGCCAGGTAGTCTAGGAGGGTATCCTTATCTCAACAACCTAAACTTACTCATATTACAAAGTCTCTTTTGCCATACAAGGTAACATTTACAGGTTCCAGAGATTAGGAGCTGGATCTATTTAGGGACTGTTACTTAGCCTACTAGGCCTGTTTGGTATTAGTTTAATACCAGCCTTATAGAACAAATTAGTGGGGGTAGGTGGGGGATTATAGGGATTCATTCTAAGGTTTTTTAGTGGGGTACAAGGTTCTCTTTAGTGGGGGCAAAATATTGTAAAATTTGATAGTGGTGATGATTGTGCCACTTTATGAATACACTAAAAAATAACTGATTTGTACATTTTAAGTGGGTGAGTTGTAAGGTATATGAATCACATCTCAATAAAAAACATACTTTGGTTTTGTTTTTAAATACTCAGCAAACCAAGTAAGGGTTTTACTTTCTTTGCCTCTGTAATGGAAACATCCTTGCTTGGTAAAGAAACTTCTGGTACATTAATTCTATTAATAGCACTAGGAAATACAAAGTAATTAAAGAAAAAAAAAAACTTGAGTGAGACTTGTTTATTTTGGCAACTAGTGGTCAGATTTGGTGTTTGTCAAATTGATACTCTCTCATCAAATCTCCAGCTCTCTTAATATTCTATGAATCATGAAGATGTAATTACAACATTACTTACATTTTGATTAAAATATGTTAAGTCCTCATTTAATATGCATATCATGTCTGTATTGACTTAGTAAATTAACACAAAATTCAGGGTCCCATACCAGGGAAGTGCACAGTTTGTAGTGGAGGTAGTGTTCTAGATATATCTGAAAAGGGGATTTTAATCTGGAAAGAAAGCTGAAGTCAGAAGTCATCAACAGAAAGCATGTTTTGAAGAAGTCTTAGAAAAAGAGGGGGAAAATGAGAGGCTTGTATGCAGTAGAATTTGGTTTTAAATAGACTGAAAGTCAGTGTGACTTAAAGATAGAATGTAAGGAAAATGGGAAGTAATAGGGTCAGAATGTAAATGAAGGCCATAGTACACCACAGAAGACATGTTAAGTGACTTGATTTGACCTTCAATAGGAATGTATTGAAGAACTTTGAGCAATTTAAGCAACTGGGTAATAATACTTGAATATTAAAAATATTACTCTGCCATAATTTTGATGAAAATGAAAAAACTTAGTTAAGGATATCAACTTTAAGACTACCTTAGCAATCAATATAAGCAAGAGAACACAGTCTGAATTGCTCTAGTGACAACTGGAACTATGATTGGTCAAATAAAATCCATAAATATTTAGGAAGTAGATCACACCTATCAGAATGGCTAAAATCAGCAATATAAGAAACAACAAGTGTTTGCAAGGGTGTGGAGAAAAAGGAACTCTCTTGCACTGTTGGTGGGAATGCAAACTGGTGAAACCACTCCTGAAAACAGTATGGAGATTCCTCAAGAGGTTAAAAATAGAACTACTTATAATCCAGTAATCATACTACTGAGCATTTACACCAAAAACACAAAAACATAATTCAAAGGGATATATGCACCCGTGTTTATAGCAGCATTATTTATAATAGCCAAATTATGGAAACAGCCCATGTCCACCAACAGAAGAGTAAATCAAGAAGATGTGAGATAGATAGATAAATATATACACATAATATGTTAAGATAGTTATAGTTATAATCTGACCACTATATTATATACTTAACTATATAATATAGTTATATATATATATATATAATATATATAATTATATATATAACTATAAGATAGTTGTATAGTAAATATATATATACATTTAAGTTAAACTCTTTATTTACTTTCCTAATTCCCATAATTTCTTTATTGACTTCCTTAATATATATCCCACATCTTCTTAATCCATTTATATATAGTGGAGTATTATTCAGCCATAAAAAGAATGAAAGCTTGCCATATGCAACAATATGGATGGTGCTAGAGTATATAAAGCTAGGTGAAATAAGTCAGAGAAAGACAAGTACTATATGATTTTATACTATATGGAATTTAAAAAAACAAACAAATGAGCAAAGGGAAGAAAAAAGCAGAGAGAGAGAGGCAAACCAAGAAACAGACATAATTATAGAGAACAAACTGACAGTTACCGGAGGAAGATGGGTGAAATAGGTGATGGGGATTAAGGAGATTACTTGTCATGATGAACACAGGTGATATCTAGAAGTGCTGAATATCTCTACTGTATACCTGAAACTAATATAATATTGTATGCTAACTATGCTGGAATGAAATAAAAAATATGTAAAATAAAATAATAATTTAGGAGGTAGTTTCACAGGGAATTGGTAATGCATTAGATGTTGCAGCAGTGGAGGAAAAGTCATCATGATGGTTCTATTATTCCTGTTCCAACTTGGCTAGCAAGGATGATAATGTTTGAGGAATTAGGGAAGGAAATAAAGAGTTTAACTTAGATATATGTAGAGTAAGTTCCCGGCGGAAGAGAGACAAGTAGTCAATATCAATATACAGGAGAGAGGCTGGAGTTAGTGATAGAGCAGGTGGGTAGGCAGTGCCATCAGAATATGGGCTATCTGAACCATGAAAGTTTTGTAAGATGCACAGTGAGAATCAAGATTAAGTCCTAGACAACATCAACATTTCAAGATGGAGATAAGGATCAGAGTGGAGGAATAAGAATTAGCCTGTGACCAAAGAAGGAAAGGCTTTTACATTAAAAAAATTTTTTTTTTACCTGAGATAATATCAAAATTACCAAGAATTTTAAGGGTAATTTAGGTAATTGTCAGGGGTTTGCTGAATTGATAAATCTCTACCTCAGGATAGGCATTCAATTAAATGGAATTCTCAAATTATGTTGTAAGTTGCTAGCACACAGCTAAATTTACTCTTTGGCTATCCTGTGCTTCATTATCTGGTCCTGGAAATGGGGTCTTTAGACAGCCAGTCAGTGCACTGTTCTTCACAATCTGTGATGAGATAAGGAGCTTGTGCCAGAATGTAAATCAACTAAGGCATGCAAGGAATATAAATCAACTGTTTGGCTCAGCTGACATTTGAAGGGTAGGGAATATATAAGACTTTTTAGATGAAGAAAGCAGTTTTGGTATATATTCCAGCACAATCTTCTGATCTCATCATGGACCAGTAAGATAGAATAATCATATTCCCATTTGAACAGCACTGCTGAGAACTTTACTTTCCAGCTGTGACGGGCAGCTTGGTTCAGACCAAATCTTCTGCTCAGAACTACCACAAAACTCAATAAAAGATAGTTTTTAAAAGCAGTTAACAACCAACTTTGTGTACAACAGAGTCAGTTAGAACTTGACTAACTTTGCACACAACTAAGTCAGTTAGAACTTGAAGGACCTGAAGGACTAAGACCCCTAAGAGAAAGGAAACACAATAAAGTGAGTCGAACATTTACCACTTTACTTACTTAGAGCATTTATTGATTTCTAACTGCATATGTGTTGGGCAAGAGGCCAAGAAAGCACCGAAAGAAGAGTTTTTAAGAGATGACTGTCTTGACAGTTTTTAGCCATGTCATTGCATCAGAGAAAGAAAACACTTGAGCTCCAGAACTCCCTATAAGGTTGTTGTAAGAATTAAATGAGATAATGCATCTGAAGTCCTGAGGGCAGGGAGGAAGGGTGGAGAGCCTTGCAAAAGAAGAAAAAGGAAGTGTGCTTACTAGAGAGTGTGGAGGTTCAGTGAGATGAAAGGATACTGTCCTACATGACCCTGAAGGCCACAGGAGAAAATATTTTCCAGAAGGGCAAATCCCCAAATCCCCAAAATATTAAGGGTAATAAAGAAAATGAATGGGAGGAAAAAAAAAAGAAAATGAATGGGTCCCTAGCTCAGATAATTAAGAGTTCTTTGGTGAGCTGTTTCAATGAACTAATGGGTAAAGACAGTATACTGCTAGGACCAAGTGAGGGCATAAGTAGAAAATATTGAGCACTCTTGCAAAGGTTGGTTAAAAAAAAAAAAAAAAGAGGCTGTATTTGTTAACATGATGAGTTACTGATCCCTTGACATTTATTAACTACTCTGAACTTACTAGCAAATGAAATAAACAGCTCTTTTGATTCTTTTTACTTATAGATCCATACTTATTATTTGGTCAAAAAGCATGAATCTTTTAAAAATAAAGGATAAATTATCTTCCAGAAAGTTGACCCCAATTTACATTTCTCTAAGCACTATATGATACTGCCAGAGATGAATATCCTAAAGCTATAAAACTTTATTCTCTGTTTTGTAATTTTAAAAAGTATCTCTTCAAGGTATGCATATTACATTTACAACAAAAAAAATGTGGAGATGTTAGCTAGGGAAAACATTTTTTAACATCCAATATTCCTTTTTCTACAGAATATTGTGTACTTTTTGAGTTCTTCAATGTCAAAAATATAATTGGTGACTAAATATGTTCCATTCTCACTTACAAAAGAAGACTTTTCCAAAGAACTTCAAAAGCATACACATGTATTTTTTTGCCTAAGATTAATTTTTATAGAAAGTAAATGGATCATTATCAAAGGTACAAATCTATGACACTGAAATGACATTGTCACATTTAAATAAAAAGACTTATAAGAGTACATTTTCTTTTTTACAAAATGAGATTCTTTCATTTTATATTTTAGCCCACACAGACTTAAGAGGAACCTCTTCTCACCCAGCACATTAATTAACAAATTGTGTTAACGATGTATTAATCAAGCATACACACTGTTAAATAATTAAAGAGTATTCATAGTAACAACACGTTCAACATCTGACAAGGGAAAAGAATTCAGATGTCTTAAAGAACTTTTTGTTGAAATAATCATTCAACATGCAAATAATCCTTAATTGGGTTCATGATTTGGAAAGGTGGAGTGACATTTGCTTGTGCCCCCTTTTGTAAACCAACAACAATGACAACAAAACACAGACCAAAATAAATTAAAGAAAATCAAAGTCAATTTCACACTGTATTTAAGAAAATCTTTGATTTTTTTTTTCCTCTGCCCTATTTTAACTTTTTTAATGGTCTGAAACTCTGGAATTATCAATACTGATTATTCTCTTTGGAATCAATTGTTGGTACATATTTCCTGAACTACAAAAAGAAGTTTAATTAGGGGAAAGGATTTCAGTATTTTAATCTCTGGACTTACAAATTCCTAGCAAAACCAGGACCTCAGAATTTTAAAATACCTTTGAAGTATTTTCCATCTTTTATTTTGACTCTCCCAACCACTTTCCAGTTCTGAATATCTCTTGCCATACCAAGGATTTTACAACCTCTTTATGAAAATGACTTCATTGAATCTGTGCTCAGATCTGTCTACATGAAGCCTATCAAAACTTACCTGCTCTTGTCTTATTTGCCACGCATACTTGGATAGCTAATCTATTAAACTAATTCTTGTTAAAAGCATAAGAGAGGGATTGCAGATTCTTCAGTGATTCTTTCACTGCATTTAATTGAACACACACGAATTAAGAATTTTATATGCCAGGCACTATAATAAAATTCTGAGCACACATAGATAAGTAAAATGAAATTCCTTCTTCAGTAGTTCTCAGACCAGAAAGCTATTAGTAAACAATGTGGCATATACTAAACATTATACAGAAAGCACTGAAAAATGTGGTTGGGAGGAATACTAGGCTCTATCAAAAAGCTTTTGCTACTATTTTGACAGGTGTGCTCTTGGAGATAAATTCCATAACCCAAGGGTATGAGGAAGTAGTAGTCCAGGAGAAGAAAAACTAAAGAGCACTTTTGGGGGGGCAGGGATGGAAGGCATTTCTGTGTTCCTCAAATCATGCAACATGCAGTATACCATCCTGCCTACTCCCTTCAGACATGGGTATTTTCAAAAGTTTTGAAAATAGCATTTGGGCATTTTCAACTTACTCATATTGTATAGATAATATAGAAGAAGAAGATGTGTCTGTAAAACATGGATGGGCAGTTAGTACTTGCCACCCAGTTCACTTCTTCCTGAAACGGAAACTGATCTTTCCTCAGGCTGCTGCTGAGAAGGAATATGCTATATCCTGTTTTTCTGCAGTATAAGGGCAGCTGACGCACAACTGGGAAGGCCCTAAATCAAGTGCAGCCTGTTCTCAGGTGGGCTGTGGGCTAAGCACTGGATCTTGGAAAGCTTATGTGTGCCATCACCACCATAACTACCACCACCACCAGCCCCCACACACAATAATATGGCTAGTAGATTGGCAGAGATGAGGTATGAATTTAGGCCATCTAGTAAAAGGGTGCATATCCTCACCTACTACATTACATTGCCTTTCTACTTTTTGCACTTAAATTACCAAGAAACCACATGAAAAAGGGCTTTGATAGCACACTTGAATTACTATGGACACACACATCATGGAGTGCTTGTGTCATAGACTAAAGCTCTCAGCATTTCCATCATTTGAGAAAATGGAGCCAAGAGCTCAAATATAAACACTAGTCATACTATAGAAGCAAATACGCAAGTTATTTTTTGTTTAATGGGCTGAACCTCAAAGCACTGAACTGTGAACTATTTTTATAAAGTCCAGTTCTCAGTAATATTACTATAGACAAAATAATTCCTTTTTTGCTTATATCCTACAATTGTTAAGGCATTAATTAATTTATGATTTAATGATTCATTAAATCATTGATTTAAATGCATATCATTGAAAGACATCTTAATTTAAAAATATATGTCTCCAGGAATGCCTGGGTGGCTCAGTTGATTGAATGTCAGACTCCTGGTTTTGGCTCAGGGTATTGAGTACACGTGCTGCCGAAGTGAGCACTCGGCTCAAGGACTTGAGATCTAGCCTCCCACTGGGCTTCCTACTCAGCATGGAGTCTGCTTGAGAGTGTCTCTGCCCTCCAGCTTCTCCCCCAAAACATGCTCTTTCCTTCACTAAAAATAAATATATCTTTAAAAAATATACATATATGTCTCTGTAAAGACTATATAGTAGTCTCGTGTGCTTTTAAACATATGCACATATGTTATTACATCTCTCCTTGTAACTTTTTTAACTCCAATATGGTATTTAGCTCAATTAATGTAAATTAATATGGATCTAATGCACACTGTGACTGTCTATAATAGTTCATGGTATGAAGATACTATAATTTATTACTCACTCAATTAGGGGCATTTCAATATTTGCAACACACAATTTTTTTAACAATAATCTGGCAATAAACATTCTTAAGCAGGTCTTCTGGTCTAGAGGAATGAGAATGTATCTAGGATATATATACATGGAGATAGAGTTGATGGGTCAAGAAAAAATAATTTTAGTGTTTATTAAATCCTCCTATACAATTTCTAAAGTATACTGTAATTTTAGGAAATGTCCATAATTTTACTTGGTTAATTTTTAACTAAACTATTTATATTTTCTTGTTTAATTCAAATAATTTATCTTTTATAGACATTAGGGATATCTCCTAGTTTGTTTTTTTGGTTATAAGATTTTAATATTTCCTTTCTTGGTAAAAGGCTTTTTAGTATAATTTAAGGAAATTTTAAATATATCTTCTTTCTTTGTAATATTATCAGCAGTTTCTATTTCTTTGATGTTTAATACAATTATAATTCATTTTGTAATAATGTAACATGAGGCTATTTCTTTTTTTCCGTATTGTCGACTGTTTTTCAAATAGCCTGTTCAGCCACTGATTTATGTTGCAATATTAATCTAGGTGGTGTTTTGGCCCCTGTTATCTTCCACTCTTCTACTTGTCTAATTCTTTCTGAATTCTGCACTATTTTATTCATCATAGCTCTGTAGTATTTCTTAATATCTGATGGGATAAAATCTCCTCATCTCAGTCTTCCTTTTAAAGTTCTTTTAATTTTTGTGTATTATCTTTCATATGTATTGTGGAATCAGTGAATATTCCACAATTCAAAAATTAAGAAATAATGAAAAAATTAATAAATAAAAGGATCTAATTTGAGTGTAGTTGCATTAAATGATTATTAAGAATTTAATGATGTAATAACTTTATATGATGAATCATCCTATTCATGACAATTTATATTTCTGCATTTATTTGGGTCTTTGTAAATGCCCTTCAATAAAGTTTTGAGGTTTCAAAAACCATTTTGCTAGTATTTTCCATTTATATCACTTTTGTGATAAATAAACGTTTTCCTTATTAATTCTCTAATTTATTTATTTATTTCAAAATTTCTTTTCAGCACAGTATTCATTGTTTTTGCACCACACAGTGCTCCATGAAATACATGCCCTCCTTAATACCCACCACCTGGCTCCCCCAACCTCCCACCCCCTGCCCCTTAAAAACCCTCAGGCTGTTTATCAGAGTCCATAGTCTCTCATGGTTCACCTCCCCTTCCAATTTCCCTCAACTCCCTTCTCCTCTCCATCTCCCCATGTCCTCTGTGTTATCCATATGCTCCACACATAAGTGAAACCATATGATAATTGACTCTCTCTGCTTGACTTATTTCACTCTGCATAATCTCTTCCAGTCCCGTCCATGTTGCTACAAAAGTTGGGTATTCATCCTTACTGATGGAGGCATAATACTCCCTACTGTATATGGACCACATCTTCCTTATCCATTCGTCCATTGACGGGCATCTTGGTTCTTTCCACAGTTTGGTGACCGTGGCCATTGCTGCTATAAACATTGCGGTACAGATGGCCCTTCTTTTCACTACATCTGTATCTTTGGTGTAAATACCCAGTAGTGCAATTGCAGGGTCATAGGGAAGCTGTATTTTTAATTTCTTTTTAAAAAATATTTTATTTATTTGACAGAGAGAGATCACAAGTAGACAGAGAGGCAGGCAGGGGGTGGGGGAAGCAGGCTCCCCACTGAGCAGAGAGCACGATGCGGGGCTCGATCCCAGGACCCTGAGACCATGATCCGAGCCGAAGGCAGAGGCTCAACCCACTGAGCCACCCAGGCACACCATCTATTTTTACTTTCTTAAGGAATCTCCACGCTGTTCTCCACATTGGCTGCCCCAACTTGCATTCCCACCAACAGTGTAAGAGGGTTCCCCTTTCTCCACATCCTCTCCAACACACGTTGTTTCCTGTCTTGCTAATTTTGGCCATTCTAACTGATGTAAAATAGTATCTCAATGTGGTTTTAATTTGAATCTCCCTGATGGCTAGTGATGAACATTTTTTCATGTGTCTGATAGCCATTTGTATGTCCTCATTGGAGAAATGTCTGTTCATGTCTTCTGCCCATTTTTTGATATGATTATCTGTTTTGTGTGTGTTAAGTTTGAGAAGTTCTTTATAGATCCTGGATATCAACCTTTTGTCTGTACTGTCATTTGCAAATATCTTCTCCCATTCCATGGGTTGCCTCTTTGTTTTGTTGACTGTTTCCTTTGCTGTGCAGAAGCTTTTGATCTTGATGAAGTCCCAAAAGTTCATTTTCGCTTTTGTTTCCTTTGCGTTTGGAGACATATCTTGAAAGAAGTTGCTGTGGCTGATATCAAAGAGGTTACTGTCTATCTTCTCCTCTGGGATTCTGATGGATTCCTGTCTCACATTGAGGTCTTTTACCCATTTCGAGTTTATCTTTGTGTATGGTGTAAGAGAATAGTCAAGTTTCATTCTTCTACATTCTCTAATTTATTAATGCCAATTTAAAAGAAAATCAACATGTTTTTAAATGTTGGTCCTAGATCCAGATAACTTGTTATCTTCTTTAATAATCTATACGTTGGTTCTTTTAAATTTTTTCTATTAAGACTATAATACTGTCTGCAAGTAAAGCCACTTTAGTTTCAATCATTTGAGTGTACCTACTTTCTTCCTTTTATTGCATTGACTGGGGGCTCAATTACTATGTTAATTAGTAGGCATGAATAACAGGAATGATCTTCTTCATTCCAGCTGCATCATTAGAATTCTCCCAAATTTTTAGCATGAAACCTGCATGCATCTTCCAAACTTGCTAATTTTAAAGTCTTTGATCAAATGGTACTAAAATCCAATTCCTTATCAATTTTGCAGAAGAAACCAAGGTTTCCTGTACTTCAAATCAGAAGGATGAGACAATAATTTACAAATAAGGATGATGTTTATGGGATGTTTACAACTTTAAAATACTGATGCATATGAAAACACTGAAGAAGAGTATACAGTATTCTGTACTTGCAGAACTGCAAGTTAAAATGAGAAAAAATAACAGTCATGAATGAATATATTTTCCTTGTTTTTACTGGGGAAAGAACAAGAGATGATATAGGAAGAACCATATATTATGGCATATTCATTGAAAAACTATTCCAGGGCACCTGGATAGTTAAGCAGCTGCCTTCCACTCTGGTGATGATCTTGGGACTCTGGAGATCAGGCCTGCATTAGGCTCCCTGATCAGTGGAGAGTCTGCTTCTCCCTCTCCCTCTGCTGCTCCCCTGCTTGTGCTCTCACTTGTACTCAAATGCTCCCTCTCAAATAAATGAATACAATCTTTGAAAAGAACTACCTAAAGGTAATTGAGTAATTACTGAATTAAGTAAAAATGTATCTATTAGGTAAAAGTGATCTCCTCAGTAAAGATTAATCCCCACCCATACTACCTTGAGGATGGGTTAGACGTAGTAACTCATTTTGAAAGAATAGGGCAGGGAACGGGAAAAATAGTAATCGTAGATCAGAAACCTCATAAGCACTATCTAAGTGATGAAGTGGTGAAGGTTAACATCACCAGGAATGTCAATGGATATCATATACTCCCCATATCATTTGAAAGAAGAGCCTTGACCTACATTATATTATTTCCAAATACTCATAACTCCAGTTTTATCATGAGAAAAACAATAGATAGGCCCAGATATGGGGACATCCTACAGGACACCTGGCCATTACACCACAAGACTGTCAACACAAAAAACAAGCGAAGACTCAGAAACTATCAAAGACCTGATGTGCCTTGGGAGACATGATAACTAAATGTAATGTAGTAATGTGTAATGTAAAATAGAAAGAGCACATTAGGAGAGGACATTGATAGATAACTGGTGAAACCCAATAAAGTCTAGAATGTAGCCAATAATAATATATCCATATAATTGTTTATTCTGACAAATGAAGCACAGTAATATTAGAAGTTAATAATGGGGGAAAGTAGGTGAAGGGAATATGGGAACTCTGTGTAATCTTTGCACCTTCCCTATAAGTAAAACATCCCTAAATGAAAAGGTTATTAAGAGAGATTTCTCTTTTTTTCCTTTAGTTTTATGCTTTTTGGGTGTGTGTGTGTGTGTGTGTGTGTGTGTTTTGGATTCTTTATCTGGCTCAGCTATTCCATGATTTTAGGATAAAGAGATAGAGGGATTATCACTGTCTTCTAGTAATCAATGAACTTTAATGGATACCAATTTCCCAATATGAGCTGCATTAACTTCTTTTAGAGTAGGTTAGAGGCTGGAGTAGGATAAAACAACAATAGGATGAATTCAGACCCCTACAGGAAATGGACTGTGCATTGACCCTCTTGTTCCCAGAAGATTATCCGTGCCATTTATAACTTGGGGTTGTAATGTATGACACAGCCATAGACACTTAAGTTTCCATAAAAATGTTCTACTTGTGCATTAAAAAAAAAGTATGATTTAAACAGTAAATAGTAGGTTGTATGCCATATACCTACAAAGTAATGTCTGCTTTTATATACTGTTTGATAAATATCTTATTGACTTAAGTCATGCCAGCCATTCAGTCACATACTCTAGTAAAGAAGCAAGCTAAAATTTAAAAAAAACCTGAAACCCTTGTTCTATGATTTCTACTTCTAATTAAAATATTTTGTGTTTTGGGAGACTCTATACCACACATTTCATTCTTGATGTGCCGTCCATCTGAAAACTGGTTGCCAGGACTCCCAAGGTATCCACGAAACAGATGCCAGTCTATGTAACTATTCTAGTTACATCAGGGCACAGTTGAGGAAGTGCCACCTCCCAATATGTTCTCTAGTTTGGATCAAAAGCCTTCAATATTTACTCCCAAAACCAGTATTGCCAAGAAAATACATGTGCACTCATTGGCAATGTGTATAATGGAACCAGAATATTCAGAAACCATCCTTCTGCCACTATGGCAAGTTCCAAGTTTTTGTTCCTTTGTTTTCCTTGTAATTTGCTCTTTGAAGAAACTGGGTCATCGCCCTGTAGAATTTCACACAGGCTGGTTTTGCAGAATCCATTCCATGGTGCTGTTTAACATATTATTCCAAACTGCCCACTTATCTGAATTGCCTCTGTAAAGTTAACTTCTCCTTATCAGCTATGCTGGTTATCCTTAGCTATAGTTTGCAGAGTAAAGGAAGACCACACAACTTCTTGATACTTTTTATTTATGAGGATTTCAAAGATCAAGAATTAGTTTCTTGGCATCTTTTAAATGTGTTAATGAGGGGTGCCTGGGTGGCTCAGTGGGTTAAAGCCTCTGCCTTTGGCTGGGGTCGTGATCTCTTTGGCTGGGATGGAGCCCCACATTGGGCTCACTGCTCAGCAGGGAGCCTGCTATCTCCTCTCTCCCTGCCTGCCTCTCTGCCTACTTGTGATCTCTGTCTGTCAAGTAAATAAATAAAATCTTTAAATGTGTTAATGAGCTTTAAAATTTTTTAAAGTATCATTATGAACTCATGAATTAAAATATATTTGAAATGTTTTAAATACATTTCTATTGTTGTATTCATATTCAAACTGACCTAAATTAGGTCGGCTGATCCTAAATAAATGGGTTCCTGGGTCCTTTGATCCAGATTCAGAACTCTTTGATAACTTCCTCTTTCCTGATAACGACAAAATTCTCCCAGTGCATTTTGGATGTTCCTACATCTGGAATCAGTGATTTCTCTGAAGAATCTTGGTTCCTTTTAGAGACATATATTTATAGACCACAATCTGAACACTACGGTTGGTCATTGTTTCTAGAATTTTCACTTAAAAAGATGAGGAAATAGTTTTTGACAAAATATTTCTTGAGTTTACACTGGCATTTCCAATTTAAACTCAGAGGGTTTAGAATTTTAACTTAACTTCTTTAATCTTCTATATGTTTCTTCTTTTTACCATTCTGATAATCTCAGCTCTCTTGTTTCATCACAGGCTATAAACTTTAAACAGTCTCAGAATCATAATGCCAACATTATACTAACAAAATCATTGATAAAAAACATTTTAAAATTTTTGTTTCTTGGCAGGACTGGGTGGCTCAGTCAGTTAAGCATCTGCTCAGCTCAGGTCATGATCTCAGGGTCCTGGAGCCTGTGCCCCTCACTCAGCAGGGAGACTGCTTGTCCCTTTCCCTCTGCCCTCTCTCTGCTCATGTGCACGTATGTTCGCTCACTCTCTCACTCTCTCTCTCAAAAATTAAAAAAAAAAAAAATAGCATAAATAAATAAATAAATAAATAAATAATTTTTAAAATGATTTTTGTTTCTTTTGTCCTCAAGTGTATACAACCTGTGACGTGGCAGCTTAAAATAATTCCTTGATACAAGGTATAATCATCTGTTATTTTTTATCATTTTTAAAGGTATTACCAGACTTTGTTTTATATTATAATAAGTAAAATATGTGGAATTTTCAAAAATAAAATACATGAAAGAAGCTACCTTCAGGAAAATCCAACTTCCATTGCTTTCCCCTCTATCATACTCTCTACTTTCTTTTACAATTTAAGTTTTTTATTCATTCTTTTATTTTAATATAAAAAGGCACACATATATTCATCTACTTTTATTAGATGGGTAGATATATGAATATATGCTAGCAATACTACATGCATTTTTCTCTACCATGCTGTTTTCACTTAATATAATCTGGAGATCCTACTATATGAGTATTTGGAGATATCCTTCATTGCTTTTCCAATTGCAGAGTATTCTATTCAGCAGGATACCAACTTTGTTCAAGTTGTACCATATTACTGAAGCTGTTTTCTAATCTTTTACTAGTATAAATAGACGCATAATAAAGGGTCCTGCACATAGATTTATTCATACCAGCATGACTGGGATAGATTCTTACAAATGGAATTGCTGGATTAGAAGATAATATATGCATAATTTCACCAAATCTTCTTTTAGGGATTGTATTGTAACATTTTGTATACACGTAAGCAATATATCCAAGTACTTACTTCCCTACTACTGCACCAACAGAATGTGTTATCATACCTTTGATTATCGTCAACATGATAGCCTTCTCAGTTTAATTTAAACTTGCATTCCTCTTATTATAAGTGAGGTTAAAGATCTGTATATATTTTAGGAACCATTTGCATTTCTTTTTCTGTCAACTCTATTTTCCTGACTTTCTATTGTGCTTTAAAGGTTTGTTTTTTTAAAAAATTCTTTATTTTTAAAATCTCTTTATATATTAAACATATCGCTTTTTTCTAGAACAGGGATTGGCAAGAAAATTTTCTCTGTAAAGGTCCAAATAGTAAATATTTTAGGTTTTGTAACTGTATGTCCATCTGTTTTAGTTCATTCACGTTGCTATTAAAAAATATCATGAACTAAGTGGATTATAAACAACAAATATTTATTTCCCATAATTCTACAGACTAGGAAGTCCAAGATCATAGTCTTGGCAAATTCTGTGTCTGTTGAGGGCCCACTTCCTTATTGATGAACATCTTCTTACTTTAACCTCACATGGAGGAAGAGTGAGAGATCTCTGTGGTTCTATTTTTTAAGGGCACTAATTCCATTCATGGGAGCTCTACCCTTAGGATGCAATCACCTCCCCAAAGCTTCACATTCTCAAACCATCTCCTTGGGAGTTAGGTTTCAATGTATGAATGAGGGTGGGAGGAGGCATAAACATTCAGGCCATTACATCATTCACCTATTACAACATCCCTGCATAAAAATTCATCTTTCTCCTGCTGATTTGTGTTGCTACTTTTGGAGTATATGAATGACTCTTTACAATTAGTTCTATATCGAGAATTTCTATTACTTCCTTAGTGTGCCTGTGTCTATTTATGTGACAGTAACACACTTAAAGTTAAAGAAATTCTATATACATTTTAACATCTAGTAAAACTAGGCTAACTCCCTCCATTGCTCTTCTTTTGGGGGATTTTCCAGCTTAATTATACTTGCATGTTCTTACAAATATATTTACAATCAACTTGTCTGGCTCCAGAAAAAGAAAATAATCTAAATATAATTCTATTGTGAAAGAATTGAAGTTGCCACTAAATTAGAATTATTATCTATAGAAGGTCAATTATTCCTATCCAAAAACATGGTATGTCTTTTCATTTCTTCAAGTTTACTTTTGTGTCTTTCTGGAACCTTTTATGGTTATTTCATAAAGATTATATCCTGTTTTGCTTGTTCAATGGCTTGTTAACTTGTTTTGTTTTATTATCCTATCTGTAATCTTTACTTTCATATGAATTCTAGTTGGACTTTGCTTTAATTTTTGAAAGTTATCAATTTTTACATGTTAAATCTATAACTTGCTAATTTTGCTAATTCTCTTCCTATTTGAAGTTTTCCATTGATTATTCTAGGTTTTGTAGAAACATAATTAAATCAGTTGCAAACGAAGATGCTTTTACTTCTTCCTTTCCCATTTATACCTCTAATTGTTTTCTATTTTCTAACTTAATACTTCCAATATAATCATTATTAACACTCCCTACATAATAGGCACCCAAGAAATTTTGAAATCTTGATCTAAATTGATTGAAAGTAAATCTTTAAATTAAAAAAATTATTTTTAAATTAATAAATAATTTTATTGCACTTTGGTTATGAATACTATTTGTATTTGAAACTTTTGAGGCTTCCTTTGGTGCCTAAGACAATTTTTATGAATTTTATCTATTTTATGAATTCATTTTTTATGAATATTATCTATTCACTTGTAAAGAAGTTGTGCTAAGAATCATTTTTGTCTACTTGACTTTCATGGATTGAAGATGTATTAAAGTCTGCTTCTACCATTGGTGTGTTATTGCTTATAATTACATCCTTGTATCTATTCTAAGAAAGCTGTTGTATTGTGGGAGGGTACATAATTATTAATAACTATTAAATCTTTACTGTGTTTTGTAGTCAAGAGCTGTGTAAAGTTCTCTTTTTTTTTGTATGTCTTGGTCTAAACTTCACAATAATAAATATCAAGGCTGTGAACTTTGTTTTCTTTTTCTTTAAATTTATCTGGTATATTATTTCCATCTTTTTACTTTTCATCTTCTTAATCTTCCCAAAACATCTTGTTTTAGTATGTATCTTGCAAAGGTCATAGTTTTGAATTTTCCTTTGTTAGTCAACTGAAAGTCTAGGTGTCTCTCTTTTTTTTTTTTTTTTTTTAAGATTATTTATTTATTTATTTATTTGACAGAGAGAGAGAGATCACAAGTAGGCAGAGAGGCAGGCAGAGAGAGAGGAAGGGAAGCAGGTCCCCTGCTGAGGAGAGAGCCCGATGTAGGACTCGATCCCAGGACCCTGAGATCATGACCTGAGCCGAAGGCAGTGGCTTAACCCACTGAGCCAGCCAGGCGCCCTAGGTGTCTCTTTTTATAGCCAAGTTAAGCTTATTTGTAGAGATGGATAGAACTGATGTATTTCAACTCAGTTTTGTCATATTTGCATTATACACATATATATTGTCTTTTTTTAATCGCTCTTTTTATTTTGGAGGATATGTTTATTTAAATAGGTTATTTCAGGGGCACCTGGGTGGCTCAGTGGGTTAAAGCCTCTGCCTTCAGCTCAGGTCATGATCCCAGGGTCCTGGGATCAAGCCCCACATTGGGCTCTCTGCTCGGCAGGGGGCCTGCTTCCTCCTCTCTCTCTGCCTGCCTCTCTGCCTACTTGTGATCTCTCTGTCAAATAAATAAATAAAATATTAAAAAAAAAAACTTAAAAAAAATAGGTTATTTCAATATTTATAAAAATAAGACATTTTGTCCTAAAGGTCACATTTGTTGTAATATCTTTATTATAAAATCATTAGTCCTTTCTTTTTAACCATTCTGTCTTGGTTCACTGCTATGAGCAATACTGAAATTAACTCATCAACTCAATCTTTCCTTTCCCTTCTCTCTCATTCAGCACCTAATCTAATGCAATAAGTGAGCCTAACTTACTTTTCATAGTTTCTCCAATTTTCCCTCATTTAAAGAAGTTATGTTGTATATACATTATCAGAGAATATTTGATTATAGTATATCTATAATACATAATATATAATATAAATCATACAGTATATACATTTCCAGAGTACATATCATTACATGCTATCTTTTCATATTCATCATCTTATTTTATTTGTAAGGAAAAGTATATACTGATTGTTTATTAGAAGTCCTTACATTAATACCTCTGGAGTCTTTGGTTGTCTCAATTTATTTACCAGAAGTAAATTCCTTCATATGGGCTTATGAGAAAAACATTCCTTAACTTCTTGCATGTTCACTGCATGTCTTGCATGTCTTCATATTTGAAGGTCTTTCTCTTTTTGGATACCTCAGTATGTTACTCTACTGTCTTCTAGTGAAATTTTTGCTTTTGAAAAATCTGATGTAAATCTGTCCTTTTCCAAGTTACCTTTTCAGGTGACTTCTCCATTTTGTCTTTTTTTTTTTTTTTTTTTTTGTAAGACATTTTCTTTGGTGTTGGCTGTTCTGAACATACCCATTCATTGAGAATTTTCAAAAAGCAAGGTTTTTTTTTGTTTTTTTTTAAAGATTATTTATTTATTTATTTATTTGAGAGAGAGACAGTGAGAAAGAGCATGAGCGAGGAGAAGGTCAGAGGGAGAAGCAGACTCCCCATGGAGCTGGGAGCCTGATGCGGGACTCGATCCCGGGACTCTGGGATCATGACCTGAGCCGAAGGCAGTTTTCCAACCAACTGAGCCACCCAGGTGTCCCTCAAAAAGCAAGTTTAAATTAACAAAAAAAAAAAAAAAAAAAAGCAAGTTTAAGTCTCCTTCACACAAGTTCATTTTTTGAACTATGATATTAACATTTTTGTTTGTTTCCTGATTTGAGATGAGATTTTTTTTTTGTTGTTGTTCTCCAGTAAGAGAAGGAGATTTAGAATATCTTTGCCACCTTCATAGTTCTGCTGATTATTCTTTTGCCATTATCATAAAGTATTCAACAATAGGGTCATTTACTTTTTGAGATGTCCTCATCTTTTTTCCTTATATCTTCTTTTTAATCTGGTTTTTCTTTTTGTTATGCCCATAATATCTTTTTTTTATTCAATCTAGATTTTATCTCCAGCAATTTCTCCTCAATTATGTGGCTTTGTCCTAAAAGTAAACTTACATTATTAGTTTTAAAAAAATCAAATGGAATTATACTACCTGGCCTCATCCAGCCTTTTCCTACTTAGTTTCTTTGCACTCACTTGTGAATTGGGGCCTGCACTGCCTAAACACAGAGTTAGTAATTCTTAGACAGAGCCTTTCATGCTTTCTACACTGGAAAGGAAACCCTCTTCTTGGGGAAGATAAATTATCATGATTTATTGTTAGACTGTCTGTGTCTCAAGGCCATCAAAGTTCCCTTTTCTCTTCACATTTCCTTCTGCTCAACTGCTCATACAACAATTTGATCTAATATTGCTATTAGTGATTTAGGCTTAAACACTATTAACTAGGGTACTTCATTTTGTCACTTAGTTTTTATTGTTTCTTCCACCTTCTTACTATGAAGTTCTTCTAATTAAATTTAAATTAAACATATTACTACACTATGGAAACTCTTAAAATTAAAATATCTTCCATTTACAACAATTTAAAAAATTTTTACTATGTTTTATATTTTTATATAATTTTCATATTTTAATTGATTCTTAGAAATAATACCAAGAAATGACAATCATGTGAAGCTGGGAAATATATGTCAAAAATAACCAATATGGAAAGATAGCCAAAGCACTTCTAAGAAATTTTCAATGAAGCAGTAGATAAAATTTGTGGATTAAAAATAAACTATTTGGATTACCTAATTTTGGGGGCATGATATTTTTGCCTCATTAATACTTACCATAAAAACTTGTGTTATTCTTTTTCACTAGTAAAGTTCTGTCTATAAAATTCAAAATAAGCAATCATTTTCCAACCATCAAGCCATGTCTATCTTCAAGAAATCATTTAGTTCAGACTAAGTTAATTTCTAAACAATGTATTGAAAATAAATACATTCAAACCTCTCAGGACATTCTTATTATTTTCTCAAGAATCTATAAAATCCCATTAACTGTTAATAGAGTTTGATGTAGACTGAAGAAAGATAAGTGTATCACAAATCACTTAGTGATGAAATCTCAAACTGAGCCACTTATTGATTCTTAACTTCTGTTTACCCTACATCATGTTTAATTATACCAATTTTACTCTGTTTATTTGGTGAGATATATTTGAATGCTAATACCTGAACTGATAGAATGACGAAATTCTATTTCCTTGAAAATAAGTGCTATTCTTTTGCAACATGGGTAATGCTTAAATTGAAAAACGATGTATTTTTCTACATATATGGCACATGATTTCTTAGTTTATTCTAATAAAAAACCATCTGCAAGAGTTATTCTATTTTTCTGTTTTGATGATAAGTGATAAACTGTTGAAGTAGTAAATGAATATAGGAGCTAGTGTTCTTGTAGAAATATAAAAGAGAAATAGTGTTCAAATCTAAAAAAAAAAATACACAAGCATGAAATTTTAGAATACATGAAAGAGGTATTAGTATATACTTAACAGGGTAAAATATAAGATATTTTACCAAAGGATATTAGATAGGAAGGAAGCTACTGAATCTGACATTAGCAATGAAATGGATCATTTCTATAAAAATAAAAAACACAATTTCATAAAAATTAGTAAGTTCTAATTCAAAAAATAAATAAACCTTGCTTAAAAGTATCAGATTTTTTATTTAGAGTGGCAAATAGCTAACATATCATAAAAGGATCTCTTCTAATTTGCTTTAAAATAGCCATAAAGCCAAAAAATAAAAGAAAATATTAATGAGCTGCATAACTGAAAAGTAAGACTAAGAGACAACCTGTTGATAGTAGAAGCATTTTCTCCACCTTCCAAGCTTTGGAAGTGAGATCGTAATTCTAAATGTAAAAGCTAAAACTAAAACTCTCAGAAGAAAATATAGGAGAAAATATACATGCTACTATCGCTCACAAATTGGTCCTCACCAAAATTAAAACTTCTGTCTTTTTTGAGACACTGTTAAGATAATGAAAAAGTAAACTACAGATTTGGAGAATATATTCTCAATGCATACATCAGACAAAGAACTTTTATCCAAAAATATAAATGCTACAATCCAATCATAAAAGACAAAAGACCCAATTAAAATTGGCAAAGGACTTGAACAGAAACTTTACTAAAGAAGACATTTTAAAAAGCCCATAACCATTGCATAGATGCTCAACCTCATTAATCATCAGGGAAATGCAAATTAAAACCACAAAGAGATACCACTACACACTCACTGGAATGACTAAAATTAAGAAGCTTGTCAATGCCAAAGGACAGAGGCTCTTTCATTTGATTCCTTATTCTAGCTTCTCAGTTTGGATCATTGAACTAACTGCTGCTTGAACCTCAGTATTTGGCACACCATTAAAGAAGAGCTATGTGAGGAAATTCACTTGCTCATTAATAAAATTGAGCACGGATTTTCAAACATTAGTCATAGAGGGAAACGTCAACCTTAGCTTCCTGCTCCCACCCTCACTCCTGCTAACCTTGGATCTGGGATCTTTTATGAAGTAACAAAACCAATGGATTTTCTTACAACCTCCCATAACAATGAGGTGAATGAGAGATTTTCAAAATCTTATCTTTGGGAGATAAAATTATGAGATCACTCACTTTTCCCAAGTGAAAAGTTTCCCTCCATTGATCCTCTTGAATTTTCTTTGTTTAGCTTTCTTAAAGAAGTCAGCAGATTTCCACAGTGTCCCCAAATCACACGCATTTAAAAACTAGAAAAAATGCCCATAGTCAATGGCCATAAGATCCTCAGGAAAGGCAGTAGTCATAAAAAGAGTTCCCTACAAAGCCATGGTAATTGTTTATAAGGGAGAGACATTTTACTATATGAATAACTTTTAATCCCTCTGTATCCAGAAAACACAACAACACAACTGTTTAGAAAATCACTGGAGTGAAACTCCTAAAAAACAAAACAATACAACATAAAACTAAGTTTAAATGTTCATGAATCCATTAGATCATGTTTTGATATTTTCTTGGCAAAAATAAATACACTGAATAAATGCATTTTGAATAAAGGTGCACCTGGAAAATTACTCAGTGACTTGTGGGAGGCTATTACAAGTAAAGAAATCTGAACTAAATAATGCATGAACATACGTAGTTGCCACTTTCTCCTTGATTTTATTTGAAAAAGTGCTTTGCAAAGAGTAGTTGCTTATGAAATATTTACCAAATGAATGAAGGGCACACATTTAAATTCAAACAGATAAATTTTAAAAAGACAGTTTCAAGATAATGATGTGTGGAAGGTGAGAAATGCCTTCATTTTTAGTAGTCGAGATGAGAGTTTCAATTGTTTTATGCCCAATTCCATTGAGACAATTAATTTGTATAAAAAATTAATCCCATACACATCGTGACTGAGGGAATGGTGAAGAAAGGATGTGGTGGCAGTTGCACAGCTTCTGCTTATTTCTGGGGAAAAATACCTAATCAAATTGATAAACTGACTTTTTAAATATATTTTAATCAAGGGAATAGTTTCTCCTTCCAAAAAGCTCTGAAACAAACTACCTTGTAACATTCTAACTTCCCTATTTCCATTTATGAAAACTAAGATAAATCACATGTTAATCAGTTAAATGGATTTATAAGAGTAAGTGACCATTTCACCCCTAATTCATCATATGCTATTATATCTATTGTCTTTTAAATTCTTCATCCTAAATACAGAGACACAAACACATTGACCTTTTCTTTAAAGCGAAAGAGTTGCTATTAATTCACTTTCTAGAGTTCTTACAAATGGAACCAGAAATAAATTTTTCTTCATTGTTCGACTTTATTGCAAAAACAAGGAGATAAAGTTTTTTAAGAATTTGATTATATTAACATACATTTGAATTTTCTATTTTTCTACTGAAATCCAATGATTCCCTACTCAGTAACTACTAAACTGAGTAACAAGATCTGAAAGGGAGTTGAGAGAAGTGTGCACCTACACACCTTAATGTGTGGTTTCTGCAATGCTATAAACTCTTTACAGGGGACACAATTAATTCATCACTGGAATTTAGTTCCAAAGCATCATAGCCATAATAAAATCATAGATTCTCCTGGCTATCAAACAAGGTCTTACCTTTTTGTAAAGATACATGTGTTAAAGACTATTTCTTGGAAGTATACAGGTAACATTTACTTTTTGAAAGTTCTCATTATGTCACTTTACTTTTAGGAAAAACCTGATTTAGTATCTGTTTTCAAGAACTGAAGGAAATGCAAAGAGGATTTCTGTTTTCATATAAATATATATGAAAACATATATATATGAAATATACATATGAAAAATATATATATGAAATAATATATATGTGTACATGAAAAAATATATATAACATATATGTGAAAAAATATATATAACAAAAATATATATAACCCAAAAACATATATAATCAAAACCCAAAAATATATATATATAACCAAAATATATATATGAAAAAAATATATATATATAAAACCAAAAAGCCAGAATATGGTTCAGCATTTGTTCTGCACTGAGCTGTTAGGCAACATGCACTTCCAGCAGTGACAGTGATACCACCAAGCTCTCTCCCAGGGACTACATTCAGCATCTCCACTTCACGCCACCATAGTTTTGAAATGTGTCTGTGAGCACCTGTGCTTTTTCATCATGTGTTTTGTAAATGTGTGAGCAAGATGTGTCCTAAAGTATCAGGAAAGCTTAAGAGAGGTTATTTTGGGGGTATGGAACACTCAAAATTTTTCATATAAGTCAATGGTAACTGTTTAGTTACATGCCATTTTGACTTATAAAGTTTTCACAGGAATATGATTTTTGAGTAGGAGGGGAAATCTGTATTTGAGCCTGGGCCATTCACTTCTGAGGATTCTATTTGTTCTCGCATATCATTATAAAATATTTAGTTTTGTGAATGACAATATTCCTAATTCAGCTGCATTTTTCAGTACAGTTTTTATTTTTCCTTGCAGAAAGTCTTGTCATTCTTGTCAATATTTTTATTTACCACTTACACCTTTTTTTTTTGCTTAATATACTTTTATTCTTTATTCTGTTAGCATTGTCACACATAAACAATAGCCCAGCATACCTAAATTTGACAGTGAACATTGGCTTTGTGTCTTGCCCATTTCTTTTTTTGTATCCCTTTCCAAAGCCTTTCTTTTTATTATTTCATGCTTTAGACACACTACCTTCATCCTTTCCCTCGCAGATTATGCTTCACAGGGAGCTTTTCTCCTACTCTACATTTCTTTCAAACACAACTGACCTATTCAGTTCCCAAGTTTGTACCAACAGATTGAAAAGCCAAATTTTTTATTCTCCTACATCAAAATGTTTCTGGATATGGGTATTGTGAACCACAGTACATGAGCACCCTTTCCCCGCTCTCTTGATATCTGAATCCAATTTGCTATAGGTCTCTTCCGACTTACTCAACCACACATTGTCCAATATAATAAAATGTCTAATTTGCAAATAGTTTCCTGCTTCCAGGTCACCTTACATAAAAACAAATTCTTTACCAAATTGCCAAAGCCAAAATGACATTTTTAAAAAACACATATAATAATTTACTCCACCATGCTTCATTCACATTTGAATTTGTAGCACATTTTGGAAGGCTAAATGAACTCTTTCAGAATTATAAAGAATTAGGTAATCTGAAACAATAGGATTAGTTCATCATTAGAATATTCAGGATATTTAAATGGCCATGTGAAGCAAGATATTTTAGAATAACATAAGTGTATATAGCAGATCGTTTAGTATAAATCTACTTAAATTACCCAAAGTGCTTTCTTAGAACCTTGCTTAATTACTTAAGTCTACCATCGCTCCATCATTTTATATAACAGAAAGCTGCTGCAGGATTTGGGGTTTAGTATCTTAACTATGCAAGAATGTATGAGTTTTCTTCAATATTAAATTTCTCTCTTTTTTTCCTCATTTGTCTGTATTTACTTTTATTATTCTTCTACTTTCCAATGTGGTTTAACACCATATAATCTAGGAACACTGAGGAATTTATAGCACTGTTTTCTTCTCCCTGATCAACTAAGCACATTTAAGGGGCACCTGGTTGGCTCAATCATTTGGGTGGCAGACTTGATTTCAGCTCAGGTCATGGTCGTGAGATTGAGTTCCATGTGGGGTTCTGTGCTGGGTGTGGAATCTGCTTAAGATTCTCTCTCTCGCTCTCCCTCTGCACCTCCCCCTGCACTCTCTCTCTCAATAAAAAGAAAATGTAATGGGTCTGACATGAATCCCTCTGATATCTGAAACACCTCCACTGCTCCTCATGCATTGCTGGAGAGCCCACCCCCATTTTGTTAATTTAAATGAAATACCTTAGCCAACTGAGAGTAAAGGGAGACAAAAAGCTTTCCAAAAGGAGGAGAATAGAGGCTGGCAAATACTACAAACAGGAATATTAAGTACAGGAACATGACTGATTTTGATGAATTTACAAATAGAGTAGAAGACTTTCTCTAGCTCCCAACTTCCCTACCTCCTCAATAGCTCTGATGCAGAATACTCTACAGGTAAAGTTCTTTCTCTATTTTACATTTTAAACATAAGGTATTTGAATCTTGGCTCTATCTCTCTGATGGATTTTATTGTTGTTGTTCAGATCAGTGATCAGTTGACTCTGGAAGCATGCTAAAAGGAGAGCTGTTCGGTCATTTTCAGTCTTTGATCCAAATTATTCCAGTTGAGTAAATTTAATGATTTTTTTCACCCATGGCTGATTAAGTGAGTTGAACGGATCTGAACATTTTTTACTCTCATCCTCACTCTTACATATGCCACATGATTGCTCTCTTCTATCTCTTTTTCCAATGAATGGACAGTTAGCTTTTTCCTTTGAAGTCCACTTAACTTTGTTTTTGTTTTGGACCAACCTAAGACAGGGATTACTGACACTAATTTTTTTTTTGTTCGAAGTAAAGACTTCAAAGAGAATCATGGCTGCCAATTCTTCAGTGCTCTGACAGGTTTAGACATACCAACAGCGCCAACATGATAACAATTTGTTGCTTGGTGGAGGGGGGGGGTCAATACTCAGTGGGGAATGAATTATTTTACTTTTTGTGCATACTCATGTCACCTAACATGGTTAGTGTCAGGATCTGACTTTTTGCCAGACCATTTGCTTGTCAGGCTGCAGAATTTCTGAATACATTTGAAGAATGTGAACAGGACAAGATGATGGCCTTTACTCCTAGGCAGCTGGTCTAGCATAGGGATCAGCAGCATACTTCCCCTGAGGGTCTGGCTGAGAAGTAACATGCAGTAATGGCCAAGGGAAAACAAGGGAAATAAAGAGATCACAGAAGAGGAAGATTAGAATGTGAAAGGTACTAATGGAAAATGTAAATATTGGCAAATGGTGATGCTGTCAATACTAATGTCTCTCTCCAGGTAGAATACATTTTCCCCCCTGAAACTTTTCAAGCTTCACTTGAAAGTACAGTAAATGATACATGCTGTTTTTAACATCTCAACTCTATTCTATCCATTTTAATCTTGTCCATTTAATATCATCCAACTCAAAACATTTTGAAGTTCATTAATGAATTTTTAATATTTGAAGCCTTTCTATATACTTTTCTCCCTGTGAGTATCTCAAACCTGCTTGCTGACTGGCTAATTTCTAAGCTGAAACCTTTCCACCTGGTCTCTCTTCTAGGAAGACTTATCCTTCTCCTCTTCTGTCCAGGGTAAGAACATTCTGCTTATACATGTGTTACAGTACTTACCACATAGGACTGTAAGGATATGCTTGCGGGTTTATTTTTTTACTAGTATGCAGCTCCTAATGACACAATTAATCTTATTTTTTTAATCACTCATTGAATGTTTCATGAAATAATAGACTGTGGAAAAAAGTTGCTTCACATATAGATAAACCCTTAAAACAACCATGCAAAAATAAAAGTGATAAACTAGATAAAGTACTGGTATTTTTTCTATTTTTTTTCTTTACTAATAATATTAATAAGACTAATAGCTACCATTTACTGCATGCATGCCATACACAAAATCCCACACTAAGTCCTTTATAGTCTTCATAAATTAATTTGAATTTCACCAGAAACCTAGGTGAATAGAAACTGAGGTTTATGTTATTTATGTCTTTGACAGGTGATAAAACACAATTTTGAGAGGTGAGATATATTTCCAGGTCACATATTACTAACATGGCTGAACTGGATTCACCTCTAGGTCCTCTTTGTACAGAGCTTATGCCCTTATCCACCATTCTAGGCTGACTTTGTTTCATTTCTCTTGTTGTTATTAAATATATTAAAGAAAACAAAACCCCACTTAACAATATATGGTACATGTTTTATCTAATCAATTTAGATATTTTAAATTAAAAGGTTGGTATTCTTAGTCAAGATGATATCACCTTCCTTCCCTCTCAGGACTTATTACAATGATTAGAAAGGAATAGAAAGGCATAATCTCAGAATACTGGGAACAAAGGAAGGAATCAGCTGAGGCAAGAGGTTTCAATATTTTCCCTAGAATTTAAAAAAGTAGAATAATAAATACTGATAAAAAAAATCAGAGTAGAAAAGAAACTTCTCAGAACACCCAGAAAGTAGAGAACAGACAAAGGCATGCGCAGACCTCCCTAGTCAGATCTTGGAAAGATGTGGAATTTGAAAATCCATGTACTTGGAAAACAGGAGGCAAAAGTAATGTGGAAAACAGGAGGCTTAATTGATAGTCTTCAGTGGAGCCTTACTTTCTCTCTACTACCAGGAAAAAAACAAGCTATGGCTTGGTGTTTACACTGCAGGTTTAAAAGAAAAAAAAAGAAGAAGAAAGGTGCTTTTCCAAACAAATGGAAGAGACTATTTGGGGAAGAATTAGGTCAGGTAATATGGGCTTTGGCATCCAAACTATTTGGGGGCATCCAAGTACCATCATACTTCAAACAAATATTCCAGTCAACAAGGATTTGCATACATAAATCTCAGGGTTATTGACTCATCTCTAAGTATGAATAGAAAAAAAAACTTATTTGATTAAATCTTGAACATGGCAGAGCACGTTCAAAGTTAAAAAAAAAAAAAAGGAGAGATCACAGATGCAAAAGGAGAAAAATATGTAAAAATTAATTTGAGTGAAAACAACTTTAAATTAGTATTAGTGCGGCTATAAATTAACAGAAAGAGAGCAAGAAAAACTGAGAAAGTGCTCTAAGTAACTCACTATAATTACAAAAATAATGTTCACAGGAATTGTCCAATGATCATGTCAAAAAACAAGTCTCC
Organism: Mustela nigripes; assembly: GCF_022355385.1. Lineage (NCBI taxonomy): Eukaryota > Metazoa > Chordata > Mammalia > Carnivora > Mustelidae > Mustela > Mustela nigripes. The sequence continues at coordinate 27,587,048 of NC_081563.1, read as the reverse complement.
CCAAAATACAGAACAAAAATATACATAAATTTTTTTTTAAAACATGTAATACAATGGGTTGTATAATGGATACTTTGAATTCTAAAAGGAGAGAATGCAGATAAAGAAATAATACTTTAACATAAAAACAATAATAGGGACTATGACCTAAAGTTAAAGAAAAACAGTAGTTTTCTGAGTAAAATTACCCACAGTAACTAGCACATGAAATGAAAATCACCATACTTAAAAACCTCAATGAGAAATCTCTGAACACAAAGAAAAAATATAAGATACTAAATCTACAGAAAAGAAGAAAAATGGTCACATACCAAAAAAAGAAGAAAAAAGAACTAATGAACAAACGAACTCAAACTGGAAATATACTTCTCAATAGCAATGTTGTTTGCTAGAAGACAATGAAGAAACACATTCAAAGACCCATGAAAAAATTCTTTGAGTTCTATACTCATCCTTATCAAGTAAAGGGGAGTGTAGTTTTTTTTCAGACATGAAGAAACAAAAGTTTAACTTCTAACAGATCTTCTTTTGCAAAATTATATGAAGATTCATTGGAAAAAAACATAGATGACAATAAATAGAGACATATAGCCCAGAAAATATAAGTGAATGGAAGTCACAACTTTGCAAAAGACTTAGTAAACATTTAATCTAGAAAGGAGAAGAAACAGAGAATTTCAAAGAGAAAGGTTCAGGAAAAAAAAAAAAATGGAAAGGGGACAACTGGGATGGAAGGTTTTATAGACAAAACTGAATGATTTGTAGTTTATAAGAACTTGGGGAAAAAAGAACTGGTATTATAATAAAGATGTATAATGTGAGTAAAAAATCATAATAAAAGGTAAGAAAGACTTCCAAAAATTTCAAGAAAAAAAATCTAAATGTTAGATTAAAAAAATCATTGTATAGATCAAATGGGTCAAATTAAAATAGTGACTTTAGAGAAAAATGGAATGGATTCCAAGCAAAGTTTTAATGGGCAAGAAGCTGGAAACTATCAGGGATGTGGAAAAGGAGCCATTTTCCCAAAAAGAGTAAGAGATAGCCATCAGACTTGCTAACAAAATTTTTTTAAAAATTTTTTATCTTTTATCTTTATCTTTTACTTGACAGACAAAGATCACAAGTAGGCAGAGAGAGAGGGAAGCAGACTCCCCATCGAGCAGAGAGCTGGATGCTGGGCTCCATCCCAGGACCCTGGAATCACGACCCAAGCTAAAGGCAGAAGCTTTAACCCACTGAACCACCCAGGCACCCCTTGCTAACAAAATTTTAAAAGAAAATTAACACTGTGCATAAAAGGCAAAGTACGTTTTGGCATGGTTTGGTGGTTAGAAAAGGAATTAAAATTAATATTCTCCTTTGAATGGACAAAAATCTTACTTGTAGAAAAGGAAAATAAAATACAATGATAGGGTTCTACTCAGGATCTGCAGTGAGTAATGTTTGCATCATTTTCCAGAGGTTTGTTTTTTCGTTTTTGTTTTTGTTTTTGTTTCGGTGAAGGGGAGACCTAGTCTAGAGTTAAGGATTGGTACCTTCATCGTGGTTATGAAATAGAATGCAAATGCAATCAACCTTGACAATGTAAGAGCTCAAGTACACATGACAGAAACTAGGAGCTGAGGGTGGGAGGAAAGCCAGGGCACTCAACTGGAAAGAGGAGAGTACAAACAACGAAATTCTCCTTTATATAGCAGGGAGTATATAGATAATTTAATAAGTTCATAAATCAAGAAACAGCAAGGTATGTGCATTTTTAAAGATATAGATATAAAGTCAAAAATAATGTTTTCCATATTATGGTCCATTACCCTGTTTGATTTTTAAATCATGTGCATATATTAATTTGATAAAAATTTAAGAAGAATTTAAGTACTATATTTTACACAATCTTGACTGGTTTAGGGCTTGCTGCGTCTGCCTCACAAGAAAATTTTCATATACTTTGACCAAGACTTCTTCCTAGTTGACAGCAATTATACGACATCAGCGATTGTGAGATAGGCCTCAAATGCAGAGATACTAAAATGTGAACATAAAAATGAGTGTCTTAGAATCTGTCCATTAAGGTAGATCAGATTTAATTCAGACAGATGTCCCTATTTACCCAGAAGAAAATCTGACAGAAACCACTGCAAGGTTGAACAGCTAACAGTGACAATCATTGGTTCATTTCAAAGGATGACACATTAGCAGGTTATCAGAGCTGCAGTGGGTGATAGCTTATCAATACATAACCTTAGCTCTGGACAGTAATCCTCCCACAAATATTACTAATGAAAAGGACCTCATTCTCTAAAGCGTTGCTGTAAGAAATCCATACATATTGAATGGTTAGTTTACAACTGGACAATAAAACAAAGAAGCTTAATTATTAATTTACATAAGAGAAAGATCAGCTTCCTGTGAGAGCTCCAAAGAAAATGACCTGACTTTGATCACTACGTGACATAAATTCCCAGTAAAATGATTTTGCTATACCAAATTAAGGTCATAAATATTTGCAACAGAAGAACAACAAGGTATGTCAGTTCTTTGTTCATTGTAGGCATTCTCTGATAGACAAAATTTGCCTCAGTAAAATCAATTACACATCGATCCATGGAGATTCTGAAAAGATGCAATTATTTGTTCACTTCTGACTGAGGACCTTAGAGGCCACATGCGTCCATAAAACAGTATATGGTATACAGTAGGTTCTGAGATAGTTTGAGGGTGGGACATTATTGCAGTAATGAAACTTCAGGGACGGTTAGATATTCTACTGAGTATCTGAAAATGTTTCAGGTGCTTTAATGATATTTCAAAAACAGTTTAATCTTGCTTTCCACAGAAAAGAGAAGGGTTTAGGCAACAGTGGATTACCACATAGACTTGTTCAGCTATAAGCAGCTGGATTATTGGAGTTATGTGATTTTTCAAATAGTGGAGTTAATTGATCCCCAGTTGTGGTAGTGGAGACAAGTAAAAGCTCAAAGTACAATACATTTTGAAAGTCTTCAGAGGTTCACAAAACATGTATGAACAATCTGAGAATTGATAATAAAGACAATACCCATTGCACCATAATCCAGAATAAGAAGAGCACATTGCTATAAACTTGGAGCCTCTCACTTATGTGCTTCCCTATCACAATTCACAATTCACTTACTCTTCCCAACAATGGTGGACATTATCCCCAGTGTTGATTATTCAATCTCTTGATAATTTTTTAATGGTTTTGCATATTTTTAACTATGTGTTAATGGAATGGTACTATGAACCAACCAACAAGGCAGTCAGAATCAAATATCTATATCTGTGTATACTTAAAGATATAATTTTATATTGCATAATGTAATCATTTCTAGTTTTTTGCTATAACAAGGCAACAATGGTCATTCATGTCTATATCCCTAGATATGAGTATTTGTCTAAGTATGTTTATAGGATGAATGCTTATAAATTTAATTGTTGAGTTTAAAAGTACAAACTGGAAGAGATTATGCTGAGTGAAATCAGTCAAACAGAGAGAGTCAATTATCATATGGTTTCACTTATTTGTGGAGCATAACAAATAGCATGGAGTACAAGGGGAGTTAGAGAGGAGAGAGAGTTGGGGGAAATTGGAAGGGGAGGTGAACCATGAGAGACTATGGACTCTGAAAAACAATCTGAGGGGTTTGAAGTGGCAAGGGGTGGGAGGTTGGGGGTACCAGGTGGTGGGTATTAGAGAGGGCAAGGATTGCATGGAGCACTGGGTGTGGTGCAAAAATAATGAATACTGTTATGCTGAAAATTTTTAAAAAATAAAATAAATAAAATAAAAAAATAAAAGTACAAACATTTTTATTTTTATAGCTTTCTAAAATTTATTCCTCTTTATATTTTTTTATATTATACACCAATTGGACAGATGAGTTCCTATTTCAATGCATTACTGTTTCCTTACAATATTATTGATCTTAGTTTACATACCTTTAAAAAAACTTGTCCTTAAGATATATCTTTTCTTCAAAATTCGAATACTAAAGTTTTCAATTGTCTAAGATGTGGTACTAGAAAGACATGAAAATCTCTGGATATATTTCCAGTGAAATTCATCTAAAGCCATTTAAACTCCTTGATCACTTCGCCATTGTACATGCTAAAGTGATGCCATGTACAGAATGTGCCTTCTTACAAACAAAAAAGAAGACGAAGAGAGCGTGGTGAAGAGCAACCTAATGGACTGCGGAGATACAGGTCTCTAAACCTAACAGAATATAACCACTGAGGGACTGGCCCTTGTTTGAGAGTCAGTTAACACTGCTTAGGAGATATCATGGCTATTCCAATAAAAATAGTGTGATTTTCATGCACCAATTTTCCTATTATACTATTAATTCTAGCATTAACATCCCACATACTATTGCACATAAATGATAGGGAGTTTTGCCAACATGATAATTTAATGAGCACCATCAAAATCAATCGCAGAAAAATCAGACTTAAAAGCCAAAAAGATTTTACTGTGAGGCAAGGTGATTTTAGCTACTGAGTCATGTGTGTACATACATATACGAACACACAAATACATATATACACATAAATCTGTCTTCACATATAATAATCCTTGAATTCTAAAGAAATATTTAAAAATCAGAGATCATTTTTCTCTGGAAAGACTAATCAATATTTTAAAATCTTTTGATCCATTGTCCAGCTTATCTCACATTCTCCTTTCTTCAGACAGCTAATAATTGATCCCATAAGGTCGACTTCTTGCTTCAGGTCAGTAAATAGGGTTTATCTATAACTTGGCATTAAGGACACAGATTACGCCTTTCCTGCAGCAGATATGCAGAAAAGATAAAATAAATTACACAGTTTAAGGCAGTTTATCATAAAACATTTATAAATTTTCTGTCTAGAAAGAGGATAGTCAACACATTACCATGCTTTTATCCCATAATTCAAGTATAACATTTTTGAAGTTCAATATTTTTTAATAACTATAACAAAATAAAAAACAAATCTCAGCATATCATTCAGCAGTTTATGATTCATTTATATTTTTATTTCCTCCTATCCTGAATATAGACTTTTCTCAGCAGGATAACTTAAATATGTTTTGTTTTACAAATCAAAATCCTTGTCCAAATCACCTTCTCCTCCTGGAAAATCTCCTCTATATGTGTTTTCTGTAACTCTTCAAAGTAATAACAGAAATATTACTATATACAAGCACTATGATGTCGTTAGCTTAACAAGTTCAATGATCATATCAACTTATGACTTAATCATTTTTTACTTGTTATAAAATAGGGATACTGAAACTTAGACAATTCAGTTATTTGCGTGAAACCCCATTGCCAATAACTGAAGGAATAGGGATTCTATTGAAAACCACTGTGATCCTAGACAATAACTCCTCTACATTTAGGTACTCCCCTTACTTACTGTATGACATCTTCTCTCATCCTCACAACTGGAAAGTTTTCTAAATGCATTAAACAATGTGTTTATTCAAAAGTATTTTAATACTATGTTTTCCTCCACCTACTAGAAATTCCATCTTCTCATTTATTTCATTTTAGAATTTATTTGAATCTCTTTCTGGACCTGTACTCTATAATCTGATTCACCGATCTCTGATCTTTTGCTATGCCATTTCTCTGTATTTGTGAATCTTAGACTTTATAAGATGTTTACAATCTGTTAAGGTAAGATCTCCACTACTCCTTAAATAATTTTTAATATTTTCTTTTCTTTATCACTACAGAAGTTGAAGCATCAATGTGTCTGTATACTTATAAATCATTTTCTCTAGATCTAAGGTTCCCAGAACATGTTCTGTTGAGCTTGGGCAGTTTTCAAGAGACTTTCAGGAGTCCAGAAAGTAAACACTATTTTCATAATAATAATGAGGTGCTATGTACCTCTTTTACTGTGCTGATATTTGCATTAATAAAGCAAAAACAGCAATAGGTAAAGTTTCTGGCATCTTAGCATGAATCAAAGCAGTAGTAACAAACTGTATTTATATTCACTATATTTTTCATACCACACGCAGGAAAAAAGAAAAAAACAGTTCCACTTACAAACGTCCTTGATGAAGCAGAAGAATACTACTACTTTATTAATATTAATACTATAATTAATATTAATTAATTAATATTAATACTACTACTTTATTAAATATCAACCCTTGCTTTTTCAAATATTCTGTGTGACAAAACCGGACATACATATAAAGCATTTCTGCTTTGTATCAGAAGTATAGTAATCATCTGAAAGGATGACATTTGTGTGATATTTTTGAGTTACAAGCTGAATTACTTGTTTTCACTGAACATATTTTCACTGAACAGGAATAACTAGCAAACTATGGTTATTCAGGCAGGGTTATTTGTCAGGCAGGCGTTTTCTCAAAATGAATGAAGTATTTTAAGAAAAACAGTATTTGCTGCCAATAATGATGAAAATTTAAGCTTTCAAACAAAAATTATAATTTTGGAAAATGTGTATTCTCCACCATAAAGTGGAGAATCTTTTTCAAAAGTTAAAGACTTTTCTGATGAGATGAGTGGTGATATTAGCAAATGTTATTTTTACATTGTATAATGAAAAGTGTCAACATTCAGATGAAATGTATACTCAGGAAACCAATGTTTTCCATTTGACCAATGCATCATATCACAAAATTTTCATGAATAAAATATCCTTTTGATATCTAAGATAAACCAATAGTGTTTAGCTGAATATAAAATGTTTTTTATAGGTTTAAGATTCCGCACTGAAACTAACCTTTACGTAACTGCCATCTGTCAAGTTTTGGTGTAGTATCAAAAAATATTTGCAATTATGTGAAAAAACTATTAAAATATGCTTGCTTTTTCCAACTACATATCTGTGTAAAACCAAATTTTCTTTTTATATTTCATTATAAACACCATATTGCAACAAACTGAATATAAAACTAAGTATGATAATCAAGTTCTCTTCTATTAAACCAGACATTAAAAGAGATTATTTTTTAAATGTAAAATAATAACACTTTCTATGACTTATTTGAAAAATGTATTTTTTATAAAAATACGTTTTATCTTAACACATAATAAATTTATTATTGTTACCTTTTTTTATTGTGTTATGTTCATAACATACAGTACATGACTGACAGTGTTCCGTGATTCATTGCTTGTGTATAACACCCAGTGCTCTAAGCAATACGTGCCCTCCTCCTTAATACCCATCACAGGGCTAACCCATCCCCCTACTCTCCCAAAACCCTCAGTTTGTTTCTCTGAGCTCATAGTCCTTTATGGTTCACATCCCCTTCCGATTTTCCCCCTTCATTTTTCTCTTCCTCCTCCTAATGTTCTCCATGGTATTTCTTATGTTCCATGAATAAGTGAAACCATATAATAATTGGTTTTCTCTGCTTGACTTATTTCACTTAGCACAATCTTTAAATAAAATTCCTTTTTATTTATTTTTAAGATGTTATTTATTTGTCAGAGAGAGAGAGAGAGCACACCCACTAGCAGGGGGAGCAGCAGGCAGAGGGAGAAGCAGGCTCCCTGCAGAGCAAGGAGCCCAATGCAGGACTCAGTCCCATGACCCTGGGATCATGACCTGTGCCAAAGGCAGACGCTTAACCAACTGAGCCACCAAGGCATCCCTAAAATTCCTTTTTAAATTTTTCACTTTAATTTCTAAAACAATAAATATTGATAGACATAATCCACATGAACAAAAGCTCTTTGGCATGATCTCCTTAATTTTTAATGGTGATTAGTTCATAAGAACCCAAAATGGTAATCTAGACACACCGATGTCACTGAACACTAGAAAACTTTGCTTTCAAGGTTATATAAATTCATATGTAAAATCTGTCCTTGCTAGATTTTGAAACTACCTTACAATTTTCTTAGGTAGGTTTTAACTTTCTTACTTAGAGTTTTTCATAAGTTTATAGGACACCTTTTTTATTTACCTTCCATAAATTTTAATAGTTATTATTTTGCTAAGATGTCATTTCTTTTAAATTTTCAACTTCATAACCATAGAGTGATGCTCAAAGATCTTTGGCATTTTTAATTAATCTGTTTTATACCTGTAGTCCTAGACTTACATTTTTATATCCATATGTAAATATGAATATGATTGATGTTTATTCTTTACCTAACCCTATTTCACCCCTCCCCCACTCACCAAAGTATCTCAGTTATCCAAATTATCACTCATTTTCACTCTTTTGCATGCCATTAAAATGAGCATACTTGTCAAATACTGTGTTGTTTTGCTTAAAAATTTTGAAATTTTACATAAACCATATTTTTATATTCTACAATTTGTTTTACTGAGTCGTTGTATTTGAAAGATTCATGTAGTGTGCTTTAATCTTCTCTATGCATTAACTGCATTGCATGATTACAGCATAATTACCTCTTCTATTAAACATTTACATTTTTTCCTTTTTCATCATGATTTCAAGAAATGATATTTCGAAGAATTACATATCGTGCATTCTTGTTTCTTTGCTCTTGATGTCATATGTGACCATCGGTGATTATGAGAAAGGATGAGGATCTTCTTATAGCCTTTAATGATTCTTGTTTCATCATTTGTTAACTTCCTAGAAATGTACTACACACACACACACACACGCACACACACACTGGATTGTTTATTTTAATTTTTATATAAATGAAGAGACAGAGAGAAAGAAAGAAAATTAAGACTTTTTCCAAGTCTAAATTTAAAAATCCTCTATTTTTGCAAATAGTTCCTGTACCAGAATGTGAACCATCATTTTTTAAATAATGAAAAATTTAATTTTCCATTTATTATTTGGGAATTTAATTTTTTAAAAGAAAACTTTCATTTGAAATCATAAAGATATTCACTTGATTTAAAAACATGACCTTTTTTCCTCAAATTTTAATTAATTGCTATGTATGGTATGAGATAGGCATCCATTTTCATTTTTATCTACTGTTCTGTTATTAACCAAATAAGCTTGCTCACTGATCTGGAATAGCACTTCTGTCATATATCAGTTGTGGGTTTATTTCTAAGGTTTGTATTCATTTCCCTCCATCCAGTTCCCTACCACTGCATCAATAATGAAATATCTTAATATTTTATTGAAGAGATAGTATTTTCTACTGTGTCAGTGCAGAGGCTCTGGTATGTCTAATGATTTGAATCCTAGAACCCCATCCACTAGCTAGATGGCAAAATAAAATTATTTAACCTCTCTTTGTCTCTGTTGTCTTTAATATATAAAATTAGAAATAATAACAGTGTCTACCTCATATGATTGTTATGGGAACTCTGTGAATGTATATAGAGAGAGCATTTGAATACTGTCTGTAAAATAATTAATGATATAAAATGTTTAACCATTATCATTTCTTGTGAAACTCTACTTATATTTAGGACTTCCAAACAGGTTTCAATAACATATATACTTTTCTCCATAAAGGTCTGGCATATATTTTGTTAAATTTATTCCTTGATACTTTCATTGCTATTACAAATGCCATCTCTTTAAATACTAAATTTCTAAAATTATATTGCTGCTGTACAACAATTGAGTGTGGCATTCTCTTTAATAACAGTGCTGGATTCACCTGGATGACATTTTATTTAAGATTTTTGCACCTATGTTCATGAATGAAATTGGTCAGTGATTATCATTTTTCTTGACAACTTTCAAAGAATTTTATATGAAGGTCACACTGGATTCATTAAATAAATTAAGAGGTTTTCCCTCCTTTTTATCCTTTGGAATAGTTTATATAAGCTTGGAATCATCTGATTTCTTAATGTGTGAAACTTGCATTTCTGTGTGAAGACAACCTCAGATTCAATTATAATCATTCTCACTCACTTCTGTTTTGAAAATGCCTTCTACTTCCATTTTTGATACTTTTATCTTCCTCAAAGATTATTATTTACTTCTAGAATCCAAATTTCTTGATATGAAATTATCTAATTCTTTTATTATTTTAGATTTCTGCTGTGTCTGAGATCATGTTCAATTTTTCATTCCTAATATTAATTATGCTACCTTTTTATCTTTGAACAATCTTGCCAAAGATTATTTTTCTTTTTTTATTTAAATTCTATTTAGTTGACATATATGGTACGAATGGTTTCAGGTGTAGAATTTAGTAATTAATCACTTTCACATGCCAAGGATTATTTTTATTTTATTATTCTTGTCAACCAACTTTTGATTTCATATATTTTTTCTATTATGTATTTCAACAACAGTTGTCATTTTTCTTATTATTCCCTGCCTTGTAGGTTAATTATTTTCCCAATTTATTTTTCTATTCCTATTTTTAATCCTTATGATGAATACTCTGATCACTAATTTTTAATCATTTTACTTCTCTAATTAAGCAGTTAAGGATATAAATTTCCTTCTGAATACAGCATTTCATAAATCTAACATGTATTATTTGTACTACTCTTAGCTCAAACTATTCACTAATGTCAATGATGAAATACACTCTGATCATTAAAGGCTTAAAAGTTGCGATTTTTTTTCTCCAACCAATGATATTTTATTTTATTATTAAATTATAATACAATCATTCTGGCCAGATGCATTCTGTATTGTGGAAATGATTAGAAATTTGCTGAGATTTTAGTTCATGGCTTAATATGTAGTAAATATTTCCTAATTTATGTGAGACTTTAAAAAAAATATGTATTCTCTGTTGCTGGGAATCAAGTTCAAACTTACTTTTTGTGCTGTTCAGATCTTTCATAGCCTTGCAATTGTTATCTGTTTGACCCATCAATTGTGGGGAAAGATGGTTAAACTCACCTACTACAATGTTGCTTTTACCAATTTCTTCATATAATTCTCAATGTTTTGCTTTATGTCCTTTAAAACTAGACAATTGAGGCTAAACTATCATTTAAATTTGGTTTGCATCCCTGTGTGGTTGTAGTTTTTACCATGTTCATCATGATTTGAGACTTAAGTATAATGTGTCTGAGAGTATTATAGATATATCTACTTTATTGTGATTATTTGCTTGAGGTATATAAATATATGTATTTCCATTCTTATAATTTTAACTTTTCTGCTTCCTTTGGTGTGTCTTTTTAAATAGTATTTATCTGGGTTTGTTTTCCAGTCATCATGATGTCAAATCAACCTTTCTGCTTCTTTCATACTATTTGGTAAGTATTTTAGATTGAATCAACCAGTGTAATTTACATTTACTTGGAGGTTTACCAGTTGCTTTATTCATCTCACTTTCTTGTATCTCAAGATTTCTTTCTGGGTTTCTCTTTCTCCTTAAGTACCAGCTTCATAATTCCCATTATATGAAGGCCTGTTAGTATACCATTTTTGTCAGTCTGAGATGTATTTAATTTGCATTCATATTTTAAAGATCATTTCATTGCATGTTAAAAAATCTAGTTTTATTTATTTATTTGTATTTTTATATTTATATAAAAACATTTATATATATTTATATTTTTATATTTTATATTTTATTTATTTATGTATCTTTTCCCTCAGTACTTCAAAGTGTTGTTCTTTTCTGGATGGTATTATAAAAGTTTGCAGTCAACATAAATCCTTCTTGTCGGGTAATTATTTTGTTGTTTCATGATTTTTTTAATTTATCTTACTTGTAATTTGTGTCACCTCCTGAAATGGAAGGTTTATGTCTTCAATTAATTCTAGCATATCTCGTCTGATCTCTTTAAGTATTACCTTGTTATCATTCTCTTTATTTACTCTCTCTAGAACTACTATTCAAATTTTAAATTATCTATTTTTTTCTTTGTGAAATTAATGCTAATTTACCCAGCTTATTTTTGCTCATTTATTTCATCATCTGCATCTAATCTATCCTTTAATCTACTGATTACATTTTTAATATAAATTTACATTTCTACAATTCTTGTTTGATTATTAAACAAAGCTGTTCTTTTCTCCAAAAATATAGGATTTCATTTTTATGTTTTTTTTTATGTTTTTCATGCCCTCATTTATTTAACCATTTAAAACTATTTAAAATACATGCATTCTAATATCTCTGGTAATACAATTGTCTGGTATTATATTAATTAAACAAGGAGGCTGTGGGACAGGTATTTGGCAGTCTACGAAAGCATCCTGAAATCTAAGCCTATAAATGTCTCAGTGATACAAAATCAAAACTCTAAAACACAACCAATCACCAAGAGCCAACTAGGTTTAAAGCTACAATCAAAGAGTTTCCTTTCTTTGCTTCTGCAGTTTCTCTAGAAAGTCTTTCCCCTGGCTCCTATTGCCAGTGCTCCTAACTACTTCCAGTTTGGTGCTGCCTGATTCCAACTGAATTTTTACTCAAATAAACTCTTAAAATGTTTAACATGTTTCAGTTTATCTTTTAATACTGCATACTTTAGAAGTCAAAAAATTTTTATTTCATAAAATCCTTTTTATAGGGGCGTATTTCCTTGAGTCTAGTAATTTTCAACTTTAAACTTTATCTACGGGAATGTGTAGTTTGCTTTGAGGGTATGACCAGCTATAAAGTGGTTTTTAGTTTTAGTTTGATTCTATTTGGTGTCTTAATAGCTTTACCTACACAGGAGACTAATTTTTATTCATGTGTTTTTTTTTTCTTTCAGTGTAGAAGACCACATTAATAACATAAATATGAAAGGGCCCTTGAGGGGTCATTATAGATTAATAAGGGATATTTTGCTTCATTTTGCTTTACTTTTTCTCACCTAAATTCCAGAAAAATGTTAATAAATTTTCTTTCTGTCTCCCTTTATACTTAGGAAAGATGCTTCTTTTCCACACTTTTAGCAAAGTTGTGACTCTCTTCAGGGTATCTGATTTCAAGTGTGTGTGGACAGGAGAGTCTAGGGAGCCAAGTTTCTCAGTCCTAATACATTTCTCCTGAGCCCAAAGCTCTACTATTTCCTGTTTCTGAGGGATTCTAAAACCTAATGCTCTTGATTACCACATTTGCAAACACCCAGAGCAAGCAAGGATTTATGATTATTTTTAATATCCTCTTTGTTTATTACAACTAGATTTGATGAGATCAAAATGGATTTAAAGTAATTATCTACACAGGGACTTGAGCAAGTATTTGCACACCAATGTTCATAGCATTCATAATATCCAAAAGGTGGAAACACAAATGTCTGTCAACAGATGAATGGATAAACAAAATATGGTATGTACATACAGTGGAATGTTATTCAGCTTTAAAAAGGAATGCAATTCTGACACATATTACATCACAGGTGAATCTTGAAGACTATGCCAAGTAAATAAGCCAGTCACAGAAGGACAAATATTGTATGTTTCCATTTACATGAGTATAAATGTACATGTAAATAAGATTGTTGACTGTATTATTAAAATCTTTTCTTCCAATTTATTTTTTGTTTCTGTAACCTGTGAAATCCTGAACTAGGATTAAGGATATACCACTGTCATTAAGCTTGAATTTTATCAAGTTTTCCTTGTAGTTCTTGAAATTTTTGTTTAATAATATCACTTTTATAAATGTGGATGTCATATACTTGAATAAAAAAGGTTTTTGACCATTATATGTTTTTTTAGATTTGGTCGAGATTGATGATGATAAATGGCAGGACTCACTGAGCATTTATGCATATTTAAAAATTTTTCACCTTAGTTATAATGATTATAGATATCACATTTTTTATTTATGTAGTTTGAGTACTTCCTAGCACATTTTTCTAATAATATGATATAGGGTTATATACAATCTGTTTATGCTTAGACCTAAATCTCTAATGAATATCAGAATTTAATTTCTAGATGCCTACTTGATATCTTTGCCTGGATGACTAACAATCAAAACAACATTAAATGTGAAATTTAATTTCTATCATTTCCCCTTAAAAATGAAATGACTTCCCTGATCTTTCCTCTTTATTTAGTTAAAAAACACTTATGATGTACAAAAACTCTGTCAGTGTTTTATGTGCTACGAATATAGTAGTGAAAAAAACAGACAAGTCTTTGTCCTCATGTAGCAAATGTTGTAGAGAGTGGGGTATTGGCAGATGATAAACACATTAATAGAAAATCATGCGGTCATAAATAATAAGAGGAAAAAATATGGTTAAGGGGGTCTTATTTAAGACAGAATGGGAAGACTTCTTTAGTAAGGCAATAGTTTAACAGCAGATTTCTCAAGAAACTCCCAAAAATTCTCAAGAAAGTGAGCCATGAAGCCATCTAGGGGAAGAGAAGAGATCAGAAATGCAAAGGTCTTGAGGCAGGATCATGTTTACTGGGGTCAAGGAGAAGCGAAGTTCAGTACAGGTAAAGCAAAGACAAAACCAGTAGGAGAAGAGGCCAGAGGAGTAAGAGGATGTCCTAGCATATAAGGCCTTTGAGGCCATTTCTTTGTGCAATACTTGTTCAAGTCTCCTACTTATTTTTCCCTTAAGTTGTTCTGTTTTTGCATTAATTTCGCATGAATTTCCTTAAAGTTTTTCTCTGTATATGAGCAAGCCTTTAGTCCATTATACATATTACAAATATCCTTTCCTAGTCTGTGGCTTGCCTTTCACTCTTTGTGCATCGCCTGATGAAGAGATGCTCTTAATATTAATATTTATAGAGTCCAAACTGAGGGTTTTGGGGGCCAGGGGATGGGTGAGCCTAGTGGTGGGTATTAAGGAGGGCACATATTGCATGGAACACTGGGTGTTGTACATAAACAATGAATCTTGGAACACTGCATCAAAAATTAATGATCTATTTTATGATGACTAACATAACACAATAAAAAAAAGTGAGTAAATGAAAAAAAAATACTGATACAGTCCAACTGATCAAACTTTTCTTCTAGGGTTAGGACCTTAATACCTTTTTAAAAATATTTTCCAGAGTTTTGAAGGGGGTGGAGGTGGGAGGTTGGGGGAGCCAGGTGGTGGGTATTAAGGTGGGCATGTATTGCATGGAGCACTGGGTGCGATGCAAAAACAATGAATACTGTTACACTGAAAAGAAATTACAAAAAAAATTTTTTTCCTTCTCCATGGGCATGAAAATATGTGATTTCTATTAGAATCTAGAAGATCTATTGCTATCTTTTTAGTACGTATATCTTCAATACAGCTTAATTGTTCTTTTCATATCATAATGTAGATGTCAGGTTTCATTGTCGTTAGGTACAGAGAGTCATACTGCTGCAATACCATTTATTAAAAAATTGTGTTTCCCCCCCACTGTTTATAGTGTCTGACTTAATAGAAGTGTCATGTATTTATGAATATGTTTGAGGTTTCCATCATGTACCGTTAATCCAATTCACTGTCTTTAAAC
The DNA here is from genome assembly GCF_022355385.1 of Mustela nigripes. Taxonomy (NCBI): domain Eukaryota; kingdom Metazoa; phylum Chordata; class Mammalia; order Carnivora; family Mustelidae; genus Mustela; species Mustela nigripes. The sequence goes on along the minus strand of NC_081563.1, from coordinate 27,571,732 downwards.
CAATACTACACTTTAAAAGTACTATAGCTTTTACAATACAACTTAATATTTAGTTGAGTACATCTCTCCATTTGTTATTTTTCAGGAATGTAATGGATTTACTTGGCCTTTCAATTTCTATAAAATTTTATAATCAGCTTGTCAAATGTCTTTTTAAAAAAGATTTTATTTATTTATTTATTTGGTTGGTTGGTTGGTTTGAGAGAGAGAGAGAGAGCATGTGAGTGAGCAAGGGAGGGGTGGAAGAAGAGGAAAGGGAGAGGGAGAGAATCTTACGCAGGGGCACCTGGGTGGCTCAGTTATTAAGTATCTGCCTTCAGCTCAGGTCATGATCCCAGGGTTCTGGGATCAAGCCCTGCATCAGGCTCCCTGCTTGGTGGGACGGCTGCTTCTCCCTCTCCCACTTCCCCCACTTGTGTTCTCTCTCTTGCTGCCTCTCTCTCTCTCTCTCTCTCTCTCTCTCTGTCAAAAAATAAATAAATAATCTTAAAAAAAGAAAAAAAAAATAGAATCTTAGGCAGACTCCTGGCTGAGCACAGAGCCTACATGGGGCTCAATCTCATGACCCTGAGATCATGACCTGAGCTAAAACCAAGAATCAGATGTTTAACCAATTGAGCTACCCAAGTGCCCCAAATGTCTCATTTTTTTAAATACTAGACTTTGTTTATGACTTCATTGAATCCAGAGAGCAATTCAGACAGAAATAAAGTATTTTAAATATTAAGTCTTCTTATGTATGAATATGATACATCTCTCAATTAATCTAGAAGTTTCTTTAAGTTCTCCAAATAGCATTCAATACATTTTGGGATTTAACCATTTGCATAACTTCAATTAGATTTGCCACTAGATCTAAGATACATCTTGATGTAATTTAAAATTAAATATTATGAAGTTTCAGTTTTGTTATTAACACGTAGAAATAGGATTAATTTTTGTACTTTGATATATATCCAATACTCATTTCTCAATTCTAATTTTATTTATATATTCTTGTGGATTTGTTATGCATAGGATCATACTGTATTTGAATTATGATTATTTATTTCTTTTTCATTTCTCAGTATTTTCAATTCTCTTTGCTTTCTTTTCTGACTATAAGCAAGCATCCTGGTCTTATTCACACTGTGAAAGAGAAAGTTTTCAACATTTCACCATTCAATATAATTTTTGCTGGGTTTTTTTGCATAATTCCTTTATCAAATTAAGGAAGTTTCTTATAACTTTGGCTTTACTGTTTTCTTTTCAGATTTTGAATTTATCAAATTCTATTTCTGCATTTATTCAGATTAGTCATAATTTTTTCTTCCTTCCATTAATGTGATATATTACATTTATTGATTTTTAACTAACCTTGAAAGTAATTTTCTACTTCTGGCTGTTTTTAAGATTTTTCCCTTTCTCATTGCTTTGTTGCATCATAATGTGCCTATAACATACAGATAGATTCTAGATATTGTTTGGTGTTTGTAGCATTTCGTGAATATACACCATGATGTGTTTCATTATATTACAAAACTTTCAGTCATTTTTCCTTGCTCAAATATAAGAATTAATTTCTGACTTCAATTTCCAATTGGATTATATCCTCTTTCATAACCAGACTTTTTCTAATGCTCTTTAGTTAACAGTTTACAAATGTTTAAATATTCACCTGCACACAGTACATTACTTTGTTTTCTTTCCAACTATAATATTTGGGTAAAAGATAACGCTTTCTACTGTGAGTTATAAGATGCACTAGTTATTCTCACCCCGTTTGGCAGCAGAATGTCAGGAATTGAATGTCTCCAAGTATGGGTCTCATATCATTATCATTATCCAACCATTTCTCTTATTTGTCTACAATAACCCGCCTTGGTTCTAACTTGTTATCTAGACTCTGTCTGAATTAAGAATAAATTTGTTACAAGTGAAAAGAGGTGGTAGGCAAGTGGGTAATTGCTTTGTTCTCTTTACAAATACCGCAATATTGAAAAACAAATTCTATAGTGGTTCCCAGCCATTAGAGTTTGCTGTACCCACCTAATTGTTTATACTCTCTGGGGTAGGAGTAATAAGCACAGAATCTGTCCTCCTGCACTCTTAGTTATGATCCAGGGGAAAAACACTTCTATAATGCAAAGAGAATGAGTTAATATTAAATGAGAAGAAAATGAGGTAATATTAAAACAATGTCCTCTCCATCAATTATTACATTCCTATCACTTTTGCATATTTTGATTTCTTATTGAATAATTTTGCAATTATACTTAATGAGCAGCAAAGAGTCTCCATATTCTATCACTACAACTAGAGCAAGTATTTTAGGCACTTTAACTTGGCAAGGGATAATCCAGAATATACTTTATTCAATTATTTTCATGTTTATAGTTTTTTCTTAATCCCTCTGACCCTAAATTTCTTAAAAAGTACTTTACTTTCACCAATATCTGTACCATCAATAGGCTTCTCTCTTCAATGTTCAATTTGTGTGATTTAATAAAACAATGTGCAAAAATTGATCATGTAAAAGTTGGAGTCAGACAGGCTTGTATTTGACTTCCAACTTTGACATTCACTGGCTTGGTGGTCTTGGGCTAATTGGCTTAACTATAGGTCTCTGTCCTCTTGCCTATAAAATAGGGAAATAAAAGATTCCTTGTAGTATTATTCTGGGGATTGGAATCAATATGTTAATACTTTTTAAATATAAGATACTTGATACATAATTATATAAGCAATTATAAAATATTAAGTGTTGTTTTGAGTCACATACATACAATACCTTTTAATTCATACATTCATACATATACACATACTTAGAGAGAAGAAACAAGAGAGATTTGTTTTTCTTTTCCCCACACTGTGAGTGAAGTTTGAAAAATAATTGTAAAAAAAATTAAGTTTTATTGTAGAAGTGTGTGTCACTAGCTCTGATAGTTTAAAAAAGCAGGATTTAAAAGTAGAATAATAGATACAAAAGTAAGCCCCTAATTATTTTTAATGGAAGCTCCTGAAAGAAGTCATGAGGATTAGAAATTTTTCTTCCAAACCTATTCCATTTACCACAGATAAATGGAGCTTTAAATTATAGTTAAAGATCATTTTCATTTTGCTGTAATTTTTCATAGGAATCTTTTTTTTTCTCAAATAGGATTGGAAAGATAGTATTAGAAAATATAGGAAGGCTTTAGTTATAAAGCCTCCATATTCAAATTATGAGTAAAATGAAATCCAAAATTACTGTTTGCATATCAAAATCTGAGTATACAGTATTTGCCTAAGGGATGGACCACTTACAAGAATGAAAATAATAAAAGTACTGAGAAGTGGGAGAATGACTGGCCTAAACCTCCAAACTTCTAAGCCTGGACATGCAAAAAAGAGAAGACAGGAATATAGAAAGGAAATAAATTTAAGTGAATATATATTTAATTTGGTAGCTTACTTCAATAAGAGCATTTGATCAGGGATACCTCTACCTTTCTGACTGAAAGTAGAGCTTGAAGTAGAATAACAGATATAAAGGAAGCCCTCAATATCTTTAATCCTCGTGACTTCTAGAGGAAGTCTAATCATGAGGATTAGACATTTTCCTTCCAAACATACCCCATTTGCCACAGATTCACAGTGATCAAAATTATAGTTAGAGAACATTTTCACTTTTGTTTTGATAGAACAGAGTTCATTCACTGCCTTTTGCATATGGCCAATAACTGAAACTATATTCTTATTTTCTAAGAAATCTAATTCTTACAGTGGCTCAATAATTCTTTAAAAGGCAGCAGAATTTTTATAGTACTCCAATAAAGCATTCTTTGTTATCTTTCAGTGCCTCTGAATCTTATCTTATACACAACAGAGTTCTGAGACTGTGGAAGATCAAACACTTTAAGGCTCAGTTTATTGACTTCACTCAACATCTTCTGGTTTCTTATGCTCCCTTGTCTTTCATCCAACTTCTTTCTTACACACATAGGCCCCACCCCACAGGTATGTGTCGTTCCTGAATCATGGCATTGTAGTTTTACAATAACATTATTTTTTGATGTTTTAAGAAAAATCACATTTATTGAGGCCTTACTATTTTTCAATGACTCAGAAAAGAATGTCTTAAGCGTTGTTTTACATAAGCTCACAGCAACCTGAAGAGACTGGCAATATTTGAAGATAAGGGCTAATCCCTAAAATATGACTACCTGTTAAGTAGTTATGAGTAGAGTTGCTGAAAAGTCTGGGAATTAAAGTAGAAGGTGGTGAATCCTCAGGAGAAAACATGCTTAGAAACTCAGGAAAAAAACTGATGTATGGATGCATACAGAAAAACAAGGGTCCAGGTGACACAGAGAGTTTCCCCATATTGTGTACATGACTATGCATCTTTCTCCATTCCAGTATTATAGACAAAATATAAAAGACTACAAAAAAAAAATACAAAAATCTCAGTTTAAAGAGAATTTGGAGAGGTCATTTACTCAAGCATTCCACCCAACATAGAAATCCTTTTGGGGAAAGGAGCAAAAGTAGTTTAATGGTTGAATGGAATGATAAAAGTTTACTTATTAAAATTATGACCAAAAATAATGACTACAGAGAGCAAATAATACATCAAGGGGGGGTTGAGAGAGAGCCTGTGAGGATATTGATCTAAAAAAGGACTTGTCAGTTTGGAGTTGTGTCCTGGGATGGTGTGCTTCAAGTGCAAGGCCCTGTTGATTATCTGATAATGTAAAGTTGATATGGAAGTGAATGGAGCCAAACAAGGTCAGAGAGTTATCTTTATCAGGGTGTGACTAAGGGACAGAATTCCCAATGGGATGCTATAGAAGTTAGTAAGTGGAAGTATAGAAAGACATTACTGAGAATAGTTGAGACCCAAACAACAAAGCAGAAAAAGACATGAGGATCAGACTACAAGTGGCTTCATAAATGGCCAGCCCCTCATGTAACAAGCGTAAAGAAGTGCACAGTGAAGGCATGCCATGAAAAGTTTGGCATATTATACATAAAAGCGTGTATTTATTCTGAAGGCAAGGTAGAAATGTAGAAAATGGACTAGAGAGAAACTCATTTTTTAAACTAGAGGCCCTAGTTTGAGGCTATTTCAGAAATTTAGATGAGAAATGTTGAAAGCCTAAAACCAGTAGTAGTGGTTTTAGGTTGAAAGCCTAAAACCAGTAGTGGTGAAATGCAGAGAATTATTTAATCCACTTAACTGATAGTCAGTAATGTACTAAAGGCAGTTTTTTGTCTTGAGCATCCAGGGGGAGGGTGGGTTATTTCATGAACCCCATGCTCTAATTCATTTGGTATAAAGAAAGATCAAGACTTAGGAAGGCCTTTATGTGGAAGGATTCAGTATTAGACAAGTTGAATTTGAGCTACCACAAGGCATTAACAAAAGGATGTTTCAAAGTCAATTAGATTGGTCAAGTTCCATCTATAACACAATATGCAACATTAGTAGAGTGAACCCATGCACAGTCACTCACAAAATAATGTGTTTAGCACTTCCTTTTAATTCTCAGATAGTAAAGATTTTAAATAGTAAATAATGTTTTCATTTTCTTACTTTGAGATATATATAGAAAAGCCATACCCTGATTTCCAACATATTATAGTTCTCTATTTATAGCAGGTTATGCTTTATGTTTTAACTCTAAATCTAGCCTTAGAAATATGTAAGGAAATATTTATGCAGTCATTATTAATTTAATATATCCATTATTAAAATTTGTAGATATAACTGAATACATATTTGCTTCTATGTTAGGGATCTAAAACTGTAGTTTGTTGTTGTTGTTGCTGCTGTTTCCAGAAGATTCTAAGATATATATTCATATATAAAATTCATAATAACAGTTGCACTTACTATTGCCACTGGAAACACATTACGTATAAAATCAGCAAATAAAAGAAACGCTGAGCTTTCAGGTTCTCACAGCAACAGGATGCTCATAGCCAAATTGAAAAAGGCTTAACTAAAGAGATGTTCCTTGCACAGTGAGTTGAAATTCAATAGGCTGAGGTTTTTATTGAACCATGAGAAAACAGAGTATCCAAACTTCCTTAAAACATGCTTTTTCCTAAGTCACATGTGTTTTTAATCTAAGAATTATAGCTACTGAATTGTACAACGTGAATTTAATCAGTGACATATTACTACAAACTAAAAACAATCAATAAATCAAATATATAGATCAAAGTAATATCTTCAGATTGTAGCAGCTAATATTTATTTAAGTGCTCAGCTTAAAGTAACTCAAAACTGAAATAGAGACAAAGAAAATATAAGACTGTCTTGGGGGGAGGAGTCAAGATGACAGAGAAGTAGCAGGCGGAGACTACTTCAGCTAACAGGAGATCAGCTAGATAGCTTATCTAAAGATTGCAAACACCTGAAAATCCATCAGCAGATTGAAGAGAAGAAGAACAACAATTCGAGAAACAGAAAACCAACCACTTTCGGAAAGGTAGGACTGGCGGAGAAGTGAATCCAAAGCCACGGGAAGATAGACCCCAGGGGGAGGGGCCGGCTCCGGGCAAGCGGCGGAGCAACAGAGCACAAAATCAGGACATTTAAAAGTCTGTTCCGCTGAGGGACATTGCTCCAGAGGCTAAACCGGGGAGAAGCCCACACGGGGTCAGCGTGGCCTCAGGTCCCGCAGGGTCACAGAAGGATCGGGGGTGTCTGAGTGTCGCAGAGCTTGTGGGTATTGGAACGGGAAAGCCAGCTACACAGACAGCCTACAGTAAGCTCACAGCTCGGGGTTACCTTGAAGCAGCCACAGGATCGGTGAGCTCGGAGCACGGCCGGAGGTCAGGCAGACGGGAGTGAGTAACTGGGCGCTGTTCTCTGAGGATGCACTGAGGAGTGGGGCCCCGGGCCCTTGGCTCCTCCAGGCCGGAGACCAGGAGGCCGCCATTTGTATTCCCGTCCTCCGGAACTCTACCGAAAGCGCTAGGGAACAAAAACACCTGAAAGCAAACCGGAGCTGATTACTCAGCCAGGGCCCTGGTAAGGGCGGTGCAATTCTGCCTGGGGCAAAGACACTTGAGAATCACTACAACAGGCCCCTCCCCCAGAAGATCAACAAGAAATCCAGCCAAGACCAAGTTCACCTACCAAGGAGCACAGTTTCAATACTAAGGAGAGCAGAAGAATTCCAGAGGAGGAGAAAGCAAAGCAAGGAACTCATGGCTTTCTCCCTGTGACTTTTTAGTCTTGCAGTTAATTTAATTTTTTTCTTTTTCATTTTTTTCACTTCTTCTGCTAAAATTTATTTTTAACTTTTACCCTTTTCTTGTATAAAGTTTTTTAACTAGTTTATCTAATATATATATATACTTTCTTTTTTATACTTTTCTTTATTCGTTTTCTTTTTTTTTTTAATTCTTTTTTTTTTTCTTTCTTTCTTTTTGAACCTCTTTTTATCCCCTTTCTCCCCCCTCACGATTTGGGATCTCTTCTGATTTGGTTAAAGCATATTTTCCTGGAGTTGTTGCTACCCTTTTAGTATTATACTTGCTCCTTCATATACTCTTAGCTGGTCAAAAGACAAGGTGGAAAAATTCACCACAAAAAAAAGAACAAGAGGCAGTACCGAAGGCTAGGGACCTAATCAATACAGACATTGGTAATATGTCAGATCTAGAGTTCAGAATGACAATTCTCAAGGTCCTAGCCGGGCTCGAAAAAGGCATGGAAGATATTAGAGAAACCCTCTCTGGATATATAAAAGCCCTTTCTGGAGGAATAAAAGAACTAAAATCTAACCAAGTTGAAATCAAAAAAGCTATTAATGAGGTGCAATAAAAAATGGAGGCTCTCACTGCTAGGATAAATGAGGCAGAAGAAAGAATTAGCGATATAAAAGACCAAATGACAGAGAATAAAGAAGCTGAGCAAAAGAGGGACAAACAGCTACTGGACCACGAGGGGAGAATTCGAGAGATAAGTGACACCATAAGACAAAACAACATTAGAATAATTGGGATTCCAGAAGAAGAAGAAAGAGAGAGGGGAGCAGAAGGTATACTGGAGAGAATTATTGGGGAGAATTTCCCCAATATGGCAAAAGGAACAAGCATCAAGCTTCAGGAGATTCAGAGAATGCCATCAAAATCAATAAGAATAGGCCCACACCCCGTCACCTAATAGTAAAATTTACGAGCCTTAGTGACAAAGAGAAAATCCTGAAAGCAGCCCAGGAAAAGAAGTCTGTAACATACAATGGCAAAATATTAGATTGGTAGCTGACTTATCCACAGAGACCTGGCAGGCCAGAAAGAGCTGGCATGATATATTCAGAGCACTAAACGAGAAAAACATGCAGCCAAGAATACTATATCCGGCTAGGCTATCATTGAAAATAGAAGGAGAGATTAAAAGCTTCCAGGACAAACAAAAACTGAAAGAATTTGCAAACACCAAACCAGCTCTACAGGAAATCTTGAAAGGGGTCCTCTAAGCAAAGAGAGAGCCTACAAGTGGTAGATCAGAAAGGAACAGAGACCATAAACAGTAACAGTCACCTTACAGGCAATACAATGGCCCTAAATTCATATCTCTCAATAGTTACCCTGAATGTTAATGGGCTAAATGCCCCAATCAAAAGACACAGGATATCAGAATGGATAAAGAAACAAAACCCATTTATATGTTGCCTACAAAAAACTCATTTTAAGCCCGAAGACACCTCCAGATTTAAAGTGAGGGGGTGGAAAAAAATTTACCATGCTAATGGACATCAGAAGAAAGCAGGAGTGGCAATCCTTATATCAGATCAATTAGATTTTAAGCCAAAGACTATAATAAGAGATGAGGAAGGACACTATATCATACTCAAAGGGTCTGCCCAACAAGAAGATCTAACAATTTTAAATATCTATGCCCCCAACGTGGGAGCAGCCAACTATATAAAGCAATTAATAACAAAATCAAAGAAACACATGAACAATAATACAATAATAGTAGGGGACTTTAACACTCCCCTCACTGAAATGGACAGATCATCCAAGCAAAAGATCAGCAAGGAAATAAAGGCCTTAAACAACACACTGGACCAGATGGACATCACAGATATATTCAGAACTTTTCATCCCAAAGCAACAGAATACACATTCTTCTCTAGTGCACATGGAACATTCTCCAGAATAGATAACATCCTCGGTCCTAAATCAGGACTCAACCGGTATCAAAAGATTGGGATCATTCCCTGCATATTTTCAGACCACAATGCTCTAAAGCTAGAACTCAACCACAAAAGGAAGTTTGGAAAGAACCCAAATACATGGAGACTAAACAGCATCCTTCTAAAGAATGAATGGGTCAACCGGGAAATTAAAGAAGAATTGAAAAAAATCATGGAAACAAATGATAATGAAAATACAACGGTTCAAAATCTGTGGGACACAACAAAGGCAGTCCTGAGAAAAATATGGAGAGGTACAAGCCTTTCTCAAGAAACAAGAAAGGTCTCAGGTACACAACCTAACCCTACACCTAAAAGAGCTGGAGAAAGAACAAGAAAGAAACCCTAAGCCCAGCAGGAGAAGAGAAATCAGAAAGATCAGAGCAGAAATCAATGAAATAGAAACCAAAAAAACAATAGAACAAATCAACGAAACTAGGAGCTGGTTCTTTGAAAGAATTAATAAAATTGATAAACCCCTAGCCCGACTTATCAAAAAGAAAAGAGAAAGGACCCAAATAAATAAAATCATGAATGAAAGAGGAGAGATCACAACTAACAACAAAGAAATACAAACTATTATAAGAACATACTATGAGCAACTCTACGCCAACAAATTTGACAATCTGGAAGAAATGGATGCATTCCTAGAAACATATAAACTACCACAACTGAACCAGGAAGAAATAGAAAGCCTGAACAGACCCATAACTAGTAAGGAGATTGAAACAGTCATTAAAAATCTCCAAACAAACAAAAGCCCAGGGCCAGACGGCTTCCCGGGGGAATTCTACCATACATTTAAAGAAGAACTAATTCCTATTCTCTTGAAACTGTTCCAAAAAATAGAAATGGAAGAAAAACTTCCAAACTCATTTTATGAAGCCAGCATCACCTTTATCCCAAAACCAGACAAGGATCCCATCAAAAAAGAGAATTACAGACCAATATCCTTGATGAACACAGATGCAAAAATTCTCACCAAAATACTAGCCAATAGGATTCAACAGTACATTAAAAGGATTATTCACCACGACCAAGTGGGATTTATTCCAGGGCTGCAAGGTTGGTTCAACATCCGCAGATCAGTCAATGTGATACAACACATCAATAAAAGAAAGAACAAGAACCCTATGATACTCTCAATAGAGGCTGAAAAAGCATTTGACAAAGTACAGCATCCCTTCCTGATCAAAACTCTTCAAAGTGTAGGGATAGAGGGCACATACCTCAATATCATCAAAGCCATGAAAAATCCACTGCAAATATCATTCTCAATGGAGAAAAACTGAAAGCTTTTCCACTAAGGTCAGGAACACGGCAGGGATGTCCATTATCACCACTGTTATTCAACATAGTACTAGAAGTCCTAGCCTCAGCAATCAGACAACAAAAGGAAATTAACGGCATCCAAATCAGCAAAGAAGAAGTCAAATTATCACTCTTTGCAGATGATATGATACTATATGTGGAAAACCCAAAAGACTCCACTCCAAAACTGCTAGAACTTGTACAGGAATTCAGTAAAGTGTCAGGATATAAAATCAATGCACAGAAATCAGTTGCATTTCTCTACACCAACAACAAGACAGAAGAAAGAGAAATTAAGGAGTCAATCCCATTTACAATTGCACCCAAAACCATAAGATACCTAGGAATAAACCTAACCAAAGAGGCTAAGAATCTATACTCAGAAAACTATAAAGTACTTATGAAAGAAATTGAGGAAGACACAAAGAAATGGAAAAATGTTCCATGCTCCTGGATTGGAAGAATAAATATTGTGAAAATGTCTATGCTACCTAAGACTGTCTTGGGTTTGGCATTAAAGTTGTATTTCTATATTTTTAGCACCAAAAAATAAAATGCCTGTGACATTATAAAAAAAAATTGTTCCAGGCTACAAATGGACAGAAGAATCTAAGAGAAGGATATTAAGAATTTCCAGCTTTAAACTGTACACTGTAACAGTTGGGACAGGGGAGAACTCATGTATTCATCTTTGTATCCCAGTCCCTAGTAAAAAGACTACATCACATATTAAAAGTGGTCCATATATATCTGCAGATATTTTCTTTCATGAAAGAATAATTTTAGTTGTCCATTACTGGCAAAATAATACTGATAATGATAAAGCATGCCATCAACCTGTTCAGCATGTCATCAATACTATAAATGGGGAATCCTCTTCTACCATAAAATCTCCAAAAAGAGCCTTTCTCCAATGTGGTAGTGTTTACTAAGATGCTTCTGATCTTCTCAAAAAAAAATAAATAAAAAGTTCAAAAAGTAAAAGCATTTGTCTAAAGCATTTGTCTACATCTGTCCATTTTCATCAAGATAGAGCCAACTGAGTAAGAAAATTAGGCAGATATCAACTCTAACTTATCCTTCCTTTCCATGATTCTCAAAACTATGTAAATATTCTAAGAATGACTCTTCCAAATGAAGAGCATCAATCTACCAAATATATTGAAATACCTGTACTCTGTAGCTAGAATTCGTATGCTCTATTAGGTAGTGTTTTCACTTTTCAAAAACCCTTCTCAAATCATGAACCTAATGGATTCCGGTTTAGAAAAACTGAAATGTTAGAAGGAATTAGTATTTGAGTCTCTACTTTTTGCCAAATACTGCAGGCTCCCTTCCTAATTTTATGCAAATACATAAAAGTTGAGTTAGTAATGACTTCATGCAAATACATTAGAGTTGAGTTAGTAGTAAGTTCTTTAATCTGTTTTCATCTATAACTCTTTCATTGCCCTATTGTTAAAAAAACAAGACAACTGGCCTCAAACCAGGTTGCTTATGATTAAGTCATACATCACCAAACCAAGACTTAACTTAATTACAATATCAGATCTCCCAGAAATGGAATCTTTTTTTTTTTTTTTAAAGATTTTATTTATTTATTTGACAGACAGAGATCACAAGTAGGCAGAGAGGCAGGCAGAAAGATTGGGCGGGGGTTGGGGGGAGCAGGCTCCCTGCTGAGCAGAAAGCCTGATGCGGGGCTCTATCCCAGGTCCCTGGGATCATGACCTGAGCCAAAGGCAGAGGCTTTAACCCACTGAGGCACCCAGGTGCCCCCAGAAATGGAATATTAAGTAAGTCAATCAGGAATTGCAAAATCAGCCCTACTTAGACAATCTGCCTAACAGACCCCTGTCATCCCGTAAAGGAAAGTGGTCTTGCCACAGCCAATCCATTTGTGGCATATTACAACCTTGTTGTAGTTCCCTTGTGCTTATGGTACAGCTTCTCAGAGCTCCCTTCTATCTGCCATACTGGATGCTGCCCAATTCATGGGTTGTTGAATACAGCCAGCTGAATTTTGTTTTTTAATACTATCCTTCTCTGCCTTTATTCTGCATTCTACTAATACTTTTATTTTAGTTTCTTTTCCAAAATTATTTTTGGCCTTTTGACTTCTTCTTCTTCTTCTATTTCTTCTTCTTCTTTGTTTGCCTATTTTCCTTATTTCCGGTCTTTAACTTTCTCTTTGTTTCTGATCAGTGGAAATCTACCCAAGCACATAGAAGACATGAAGGATAAAGGAGTGTATCATATCAACAGATGTTTGACTAACACTGATCACCCTATTATACCTAGTTAAATAAGATTTCAATGATATCATTTCCTCAGGAGGAATAGGATACAACTCAATTTTCAGAACACTTTCTTGGTATCTCTCATAACACTTATAATTCAACCATGTATAATGAAAATATAACAATTAGAATATAGTGAATTTTGAGTTATACCAAGAAATTTGTATATATTTTCTTGCAATAATGCCTATGTTGACTCAATGAAAAGTGAATGCAGCAAGATCTCATGGCCTGTTTAATATTTCAGTGTGCATGTGGCAAATCTGAAATTAAAACAATCAATACAAAATCTGAATATACATTGCTTATCACTCCTACTAGATCATAAATTCATTAAGGGCAGACACTATTGCCAGCTTTCTTTGTAATAACTTCAATATCTAACATAAGAGATCAATAATTGATTTTGAGTAAATTAATGAGTAACTGAATGAATAATGTGGAAAATTATCTGCTAGTCAAAAGATATATATATATATACATATATATATATATATATATATATATAGTAAGATATTCTCTGCAGTGGGACGCCTGGGTGGCTCAGTTGGTTAAACGGCTGCCTTCGGCTCAGGTCATGATCCCAGCGTCCTGGGATCAAGTCCCACATCGGGCTCCTTGCTCAGCAGGGAGCCTGCTTCTCCCTCTGCCTCTGCCTGCCATTCTGTCTGCCTGTGCTTGCTCTCTCCCCCTCTCTCTCTCTGATAAATAAATAAAATCTTAAAAAAAAAAAAAAAAGATATTCTCTGCAGTTGTAAAGCCCCAATATAAAGTTAGAAACATGAACAAACAACAGAAAGTATCATTAAATTTTTGAAAAATATAGACTTTATTTTCTAGGAAGAAATTATGCAAATTAAAAATGTTTAACAGCAAAAGACCTGTGGAAGTAATAATCCAAAAAAAAAAAAAAAAAAAAAGACTGACCTTAGACAATCCACAAGAAGAGATAATCTCACAGGTTATGGAGTGGCTATTATTTAATAATATGGCCTATGATTCTTTAGCTATGGAGTCTGAGAAACAGAAAGCTAGAAATAACCTAAGGCATTTTTGGTCCATTTCTAAAGTAGAAAGTGGTTTATTTCCATAGCAGAGATTGTTTAAAAAAAAAAAAAGATAAAGATAAAGATAACTAAGCTAATTAAGCAAAAGAGGAAATTAATTAAGCAGAAAAGATCAAAATAGAATTTGGCTAGGCTCTTGGTGAAGAAAGGATAGTATACCATTATGAGGTATTTATTGCCTTATATAGCAAAAAGCAAAAGAGGCTAAAACTGGATATTGGATATTGTAATACAGTACACTTTTATAATGAGCACAACTTGATTGTGTAATACTACTAAGTAACATTTTAACCTTTTTAGGAACATTTTAAAATATTCCTGGAGAAGCTACACCAATATTTTCTATATCTACAGTTTTCCTACAAACCTCAAAACCAATATACACAATATACTAACACACAAACTTAACAAATCTCAGCTCAGAGTATGACTCTAAATTACAAAGTTTCTCTTTGCTGATGACAAGATTGATAGAGCATTATTTTAAACATTTAGCTAGAGTGCTATATTAGATTATTCCAGTTCCTTTGCCCTCAACTTCTTATAGATTCTATCTAAGCCATTTTTTGGTATTTGCTTTGATAGGCCCCATTGTGACTTCCAACACATCTCCCTTTTCTGCATCAATTAAGTACAAGTTGAGCTCCTAACTAGAAATTATGTGGTCATACCCAGAGTTTTGCCATCTGGGAAATAGAAACAGTCATTCCTCCTAGAGTCCTCTGTATCACAAGCCAACTCACACAGAATTATGTTTACCTGCATCAGCATTTAAATAATTTTTAAAGAAATTATGATTTGTTAGGAAAACTAGTACACATAAAACAATATGAAAATTATAGTTAGCGAGGTTCCTCTCCTTGAGGTAGTTGGATAGAGGAATAAAATAAGCACAGGCTGAGATTCCAAGTTCACCTCTACCATTACAAACTTAATGATCTTAGGAAAACCCTCAGCTTATCTGGGCTTCAGCTTCCTTGTTTTATAAATGAAGATTGTGATGTAGATGGTGTTTCCTGTGGCTGCCTATTCCAAGCTGTGCAACATCCAAGATTGGTTGCCCAACCTCCTGAAAATTCTTCAAGCTACCGTTAAGTATGAATTACAATAAGAATAGAAAAGTATGGTTTCACTTATTTGTGGAGCATAATAAGTAGCATAGAGGACAAGGGGAGATGGAAAGGAGAAAGGAGTTGAGGGAAATTGGAAGGGGAGGTGAACCATGAGAGACTATGGACTCTGAAAAACAATCTGAAGGTTTTGAAGGGGCGGGGGGTGGGAGGTTGGGGGAAACAAGTGGTGGGTATTAGAGAGGGCATGGATTACATGGAGCACTGTGTGGTGCAAAAACAATGAATACTGTTACGCTGAAAAAAATAAATAAGTTTAAAAAAAAGAATAGAAAAGTAAAGGAAATGTGAAAATGAAAGACTTCATAAAGGAAAAATGACAGGACATGACTAAAAAAAGTGAGGGTCAATGAGAGAAATTAGCTTAAATTATTTATCTAAAAGAACAATGTAGTCATTGACAAAGGCAAGGAAGTAAGGTTTAAGGGGCGGCAAATGGGGATTCAGGAAGGAAGAGATGTTCTAACAGGAGCCTGCTCAATTTGAATAGGTTTGATTTGAAATATAACATGAAAGTTTAGGAAACTGACTACCAGAGGTAGATGAAGCTGCGTATAGCAATTTCTTTGGGATGAAGCAATGTCATAATAGGCACTGACATCATATAACTATTCTTTCCGAAAATGAAAATGATAACTATATAATTTCCACCTAAAGCATAGGTGGTTTATTTTATGTAAGTTTATTTTTCTTTTTAGGGGTGCCTGGGTGGCTCAGTGGGTTAAAATTGACAATACTGGGGTGCCTAGGTGGCTCAGTGGGTTAAAGCCTCTGCTTTCAGCTCAGGTCATGATCCAAGGGTCCTGGGATCGAGCCCCGCATCAGGCTCTCTGCTCAGCAGGAGGCCTGCTTCTCTTCCTCTCTCTCTCTCTCTGCCTGCCTCTCTGCCTAAATAAATAAAATCTTTAAAAAAAATTGACAATACTTGTCTACAACTCAACTTTGGAAATGTAATACATTGATTAAGTCAGAGAGAATATAAATATTGTTAAAATACATAAGTCAGGGGCGCCTGGGTGGTTCAGTTGGTTAAGCAACTGTCTTCGGCTCAGGTCAGGATCCCAGAGTCCTGGGATCGAGTCCCGCATTGGGCTCCCAGCTGCATGGGGAGTCTGCTTCTCCCTCTGATCTTCTCACCTCTTATGCTCTCTCTCACTGTCTCTCTCTCAAATAAATAAATAAAATCTTTAAAAAAAAATACATAAGTCATCTCTGGCTCATATGCAGGAGCAATAAATTTTTGCAAAATGTGTTTGTTTCACGGTGGTATATGAAAATAAAAACCTACATTATCACATTGAGTTTGAATACAACACAATTCATTAGAGTTCTCCACCACTTAATTCAACATAGTGATACAGAGACAATATATATTTGAGACATTAGATGTAAGAGAGAAAAAAGACTTAAGTAACAACTGTATTCTGCCAACTAAAACATGCACCAAGGATTTCTGCTTCCTTTGTTGGCATTCAAATTCCAGTAGGGGCCAAACAAAAATTACTCTTTGATAAGCCATCTAAGAACTCATTTTTATTCATAATTAGATGTTGGGATACTCTGAAACTGGAATTTTAGAAATGTCAATACTGTTGCTAATCAAAATGTTGAATTCATATTGATCTACTTGAATAATTTTAAGATTTCTCATTACAATAAACTTAACCACTCTATGCACTTTCAGGAGAGAGTAAAACCATAGTTTTAAAAACTGAGAGCCAAGCCTCATAAACTTATCATTTGTGCCCTGAGTACATTCTAAATGTAATTATCACCTCCCTCCAGTGACACACAAATCATGTTTTCTTTCTTTCTTTTTTAAATATACTACCTAATCATGAATTGGGAGGTGGCACGATTATGGGAAAAGCCATAAAATGAAGTTTAAGATTCTGGATCTCTTTGATCCGATGCTTACATGGACTATATAATCATAGACAGAATTCCTTGGGGGGGGGGGGTCTGAAGAAGACAATTATCCACATCATCTAATTAAAAATCCAGCTGGAGCAGTTAAGGGCCATTCAGCATCAAGTACTTAATAGACAATTTTGGTTAATACTTTTGGAACACTGCCTTAAATAGGGTAGCCATGATTTCACCTAGTTACTTCGCTGAATATCTTGAAATAGGAGCTTTCTGTTGTATCTTACAGTTTTCAAACACATTATTTTATTTGATGTATAATGCAACACTAATAAGTAGGGAGGATAATAAATGCTTTCAGCCTTCTTTTTGCTTCAGCTGGGATATGTCTGTTAACAAGTCATACATCTCTCCCCTCTGCATTAGTTTCTTCATTAACAGTATATAAGCTATCCTGGTAGAAATAGAGTAACAGGGTACATTAATCTCTGTTTACCATAACGACACCTTTTTACCTACATTGCATCCCAACCCCCAAATCTGTCTTGGTTTTCTTAGAGTCTAATGCATATTCTTTTCTGATAAAGTTATTTTCTCTTTTAACTTCCTAATGGTCTTCTCAGAGGTCTATTAGAATAAAACTGATAAAAAGAGAAGAAATTCCACAGCTGCTCTCAACCTAGAAATGATGATACTGCCTTGAGTCACCGTGACCAAAAGAATTAAATTGCCCCCAAATTTTTTATTCTCTTGGCTCATGATAAGTTAGAAACATGGTCCCTTATTTATTATGAATAAATCTGTGCTCATAACTGAATTCTTTTTAAACATTGTTGATAAAAGCTATTGTAAATTGTATGCTTTAGGCTTTTAAAAAATGTATATGGTGAAAATAATGTGACTTATTCACTAGCTGGTAGACAACTAGCATCTTTAAATCCAATAGAATTAAAAAGAAAACTCTAATGTAAAAAGAATATTTTCTGTGTGTTTATTCACTCATAGAATTAGCTGTCATTCACCTGTTGAACAAACAAGTACTAAGCTTCTACTATATAAAATACATCTTAGCTGTCTGTGCATTGCCAAATGGGGGAAAAATAATTGTGCTTTGTCAGATGGGGGAAGAATGATAGGCATATGTATTTGGAAGAGAGATGTAAGCAATTAACTGTAATATAAGAATGTGTTGGACATCTTCTGTTTGTCCTTCCAGACCTACTTTCTATAATTCTTACCCTACTTGTAGCTTCAAGAGGTTGATTTATTTAGGATGCATCCCTGGGATTCCAGTTGGGTTTGGCAAATGGGAAGGCACAGAGACATAAAGGGAGTAAGATCAGGTATACATTTTCCTGCATCTTTCTTTCTTCTATCCTTTATTTAGCTATATTTCTTGACAGAAGGCCATAGTACCATCATGTAGCTCTTTCCTGTAGCTCTCCATTCTGATAAATTCTACCTTCCTTTCTTCTTCAGAAAAAGAAGTAGAAACTCAACTACTTCTATTGAGACATATGGCACTGAACTACCCCTTGTTGGCTTCCGTAAACCCTGCCTCAGCAATTTAAGACATGTATGAAAATCCTTTTTCACTCCTATTGTTCAGTGAAGTCAAAGACATTTCTACTAGGACCTGAGTTGGCCTTAGAGACCCTCACAGCTAATACAATGCAGCAGCACCTGTGTTCTGTGACTTCTGAAGCTATCTCAGAAATGGACATTCTGCTTCTGCCTTGCTTGTTTGGACACTCGTGTTTAGGGCCTCAAGACACTGTATGAAAAGACCCACTATAGGGGCACCTGGGTGGCTCAGTGAGTTAAGCCTCTGCCTTCGCCTCAGGTCATGATCCCAAGGTCCTGGGATTGAGCCCCACATCGGGTTCACTGCTCAGTGGGGAGCCTGCTTCCTCCTCTCTCTCTCTGTCTGCCTCTCTGCCTACTTGTGATCTCGCTCTGTCAAGTAAATAAAATCTTTAAAAAAAAAAAACACTATATCGTGACAAGTATACTGCAAAGAAGCCAAGCCAAGCCACATGGAAAGACCATATACATGTGGTCCGTTCAACAGTGCCAGCCTAGGTAGTGGACAAATGAGTGAAGATGACTTTAAATTAATCAAACCCTAGCCATCAAGTCAAACCCCGCTTTGAACCTTCCCAGAGAAACCTCAGACATCATGGAACAGAAAAGAATCATCCTCTTTGTGATTTTCTCTTACTCCTGACCCATAGAATCCATGTGCACAATAAAATGCTTATTACTGTATGTCAGTAAGTTTGGGGTGGCCTGGCACCCACTAATATGGATCACAGCCCCTATTTACATATTTGTGAAGTACTCCTTTTATTCAATGCTTTGCAAATTGCCCAATTCGAGTGAGTTGCCTTTTTCTTGAAAGACTCCTGAGGGATACAAAGGGAATTCCAAGTAAGCGTCATGCGATTGGCATGAACGAAATCCTGTAAGAGGGTGAAGAAAAAAGAATTCGCTTCCAGTGGGTGCTATCAGGGGAGTCTCCAACAGGGCAGGAGCTATGTCCGTTTGACATCCTAGATACTTAGTGATATCTCTTGAAGTTTGCTAAATGAGGAAGTGAGATTTTAGCTGGGCCTTGAGAAACATCTATGATCAGGATGGGATGAGATGAGAGATGAGAAAGTAGACATGTATCATAGACAAAAAGAAAGTAAAAATGAAGATCATGACAACAAGAACCTGCATTCAAATAACAAATTCCATAACAGAACAGTCCAGCAAGAACATACATTCCATGTCTAGGACCCAAATATTTCTCCCTTTTCCTGGTATACAGCCTTCGCTCATTCTCCATAGCTCTCAGGTGAAAATGCAAACTCTGTAACATAGTACTCTTAACCCTTCTGGACTTATCTGCCTCTCTCTCTGGTCTCGTTTTTTCTTCCTAGCTCTCCATCCACACCTGTGTGTCCTGTACTTATGTTAATTATCTGCAAATTCAGCCTTGCACGTTTTGTAATTTTGAACATGCTGTTCTCCTTGCCTAGAGTAGTCTACATAGCCACCCTCCTCCTCTGACTTACTTGCAATCACCTTGAATCAAATATTCAATATTCAAATATGAATCCTCCTCTCCAGCTAACCTTCCCAGATACCTGAAATGTGAGGTAGTAATTCTCCCTAATGGTTAACATAATTCTCTATGCTCACAAGTATAGAGGCACTTAGAATGTTGCTTTATAATAGCTTTTACTTTTGGTCTGACTATAGACCATAAACTCCTCAGGCATGGACAGGAATTTGGGTCTTATAATGCTTGAGAAAATAAAAAAATGGAATGTATTAATGGATGCTAAAAGTAAATATTAGAGCAGCGAGTGAAGAATCAATAGGTTTTGGCAATGAGTATCTGTGCCCAAGACTGCAGATACTGCAAAACCCTGGAAACCAGAAGATTGCCCATTACGAATGTTTGTTGACTGAATAAATGCAGCATGAATGAATGGTTATAAATGAAGTAGGAGCAACCGTCTCTAAGATTACCATCTTAGAACCCCAGGCAGAACAGCCATTTAGAATTCATGTATAATTGCCATTCCCAGAACTCTTTGGAAAAGGGGTTCAGTTAATTATATTTCTATGTTTCAGTCTATTGAAAATCAGGAGGGAATTTTTAAAAGAGCAACAGGATGAACTTTCTACTGCCCTTAGTCCTTGCTTCCTCTCTCATTGCTCAAGTATACTGCTCTCAAGCACTGAATTTAGTTAACACTTTGCTCAAGGTCCTGATTCTGAAGTCTCTTGTCTGAGATGGGGTTCCTGGTTTATCTTTCTGTAGTTAGGGATAAAGAACTGGTTCAATTTACCAGAAATGTTTACACAGTTAATGTGTATTTCAACTTCTGTTTGCTTTGATGATTTAATGTTACCTATCTGCAAATGCTTCTATTTGAAGTACTAATTTTATGGATAGCTACAATTAATGAAGTACCTTAGGTATTCTGCTTTCAAATACCATTTATACATGGTATTGTATGTTATGAAACTTGGATCCAGTGTGCAGAAAACTGGTTAATTCTATTTATTTAACAAATTTTGATAGTTTACATTTAAATTATTCTTGATTTACTACTATTTTGGTAGGACTTTGTAATGTCAAAAGTTAGAAGCTTTTAAGCTTATTTTAAATAAAGTTCAATTTAAGGAAATATGGGCAACTGACTTAAAACAAAGTACCAACTCTCCCATATTCCTCAGAACAATGCTTCCAGTTTTCAGTAAGCCAAATCCTCGTGAACCTAGAGAATGATATCTAATCTTCAGTAAAATTGTACCATAATCACGATTTTCAAAACTTTAAAAGCTAGCTTTATTGTATTTCCCAATTATCATAGTTACTTACAGTTACTTAATAATCAAATGACCTCTAATCATTGTTGTGACTACATTTCACTTCATGTTAGTCAGATCACTTCATACACAGGTGCTATTGTGAATGACTTTGCTTCGAGTCAACCCTATTTGGTTCATTTTTCTCCCAATAACTTTTGTTTCCTTTATTGACTATATATCAAGTTCCCTACAAAATTACCATTTGAAGCTCTGAATCTTTGAGTTTAAAGTTTGCTTCATGTACCATCTGTTGACATTTGATTTATGATTTGTGCATTGAGACCTTCAAGCCATAATAGATAAGACATTCATTTCCTAGGTCTTCCCAGATTGGTCATTTGGTTAAAAATACCCTTAAAAACTGCAGAGAATCAAAAACAAATGAGCTAGCTTGAGATAATGTCTGTTCCGCCTCAGAAGCAAAAGTTACCATTTAAAAAATTGCCTCTAGCCTGTGAGCTTTAAAATTTTAACAAAGTGCCTGGGATCCAGCTGCATGCTTAACTTGCATCTCTCTCTCCACACTCTTGCAGCTGAATATGTTCCACATGTGAATATATTTTCTAATGGAATCACCGGAGAGACACTATACAGAAAAAGATCCATAGTTTTCAGCATGGATCATAAAATTGCCTAGGTACTTAAAATTTTTAAATAGCTGGTTTCTACCCACCTTAATTCTTCTGGCTCCTGGGGATACGAATCAATGGCCAAACAGAGTACCTAATACAATTTATAAAATAAACTAGGGTGCGTTTTTTTTCCTAGGAGGAATTCATAACACTCAAGATCACATCCATGAAGAAAAAAACAATCACCATGATGTCAATAAAGTTTGGTCATCAAATGCACCACAAAGAAAGCTGAGTCACAAGAGGTAATTTGTGTCCATTAATTCATTTGGTTAAAGAAGGTTGAAAAAGAAAAGTCAAGGTTTCCTTTTAACCTCCTAAATTATTTGAGAGAATTATCCAGAGAATAAATGTCAAGCTTTGACTTTCAACGGAATTCTTATCCCCAGTTAAGTTACTTAAAATTTATGTTGTGAAACCTAAGAGGAAGCAAACAAGAAGGCTTTTTGTATTAATCAATACAAACTACCTTTAAAAAAATGCCAATTTTTATTTCTGGCACATGAGTATGTAACCTCAAAACTAATCTTCTTGCTGGAAACAACTACAAATACTGGATTAAAAAAAAAAAGGTTTTGTTTTTATTTTATAAGAATGCAAGGGATGTCCTCAGAAGCCAAAACAAATGAAAGCAGTAATCTAGAGAGTTAAGAAAACTCTAAAGCTACTGGCTACTTTGAAGGGACCTGATAATCTCTGGTGACCTTGAGTCTCATTTTTGACAACCACACAGAAACAGGGAAACAGGAAAAAAAAAAAAAAAAAAAAAAAAAAAACAAAGCCTGGGGCCCACCCTTGAAGCAGCCTGTATTAGATTAGAAGACCACCAAATAAAATCCGAACCCTTAGTACTGCATCTTCGGGAAAAGTACAGTAGAATTTCCGTTAAAAAAAAAATTATACATATACACACATACACCCAAACATTCGTGTTTTCTTTTCCTAGTCTATGTTAAAAGCCATCATAGGATATCTCACTTTTTCTTTACTTAACTATCCAATGATTCTATTTCAAAAAATTTTAGGAGGAAGTATTGTATGGAATTAGTGACAAGGACAAAGCAGCTGTGTCTGCTAAAACCAAGTTGCATCATTTTTGCTTCTTAGAAGGAAAACCTGCCCTTGCTGTGGACTAGAATTTCTTCTTTTCAAATTACAAGTTTTGGTGTCTAGTCCAATTATATATTTCTTTGTAACAAACAACAGCAAAATTTAGTGGCTTAAAATAACATTTACCTTGCTTATAAATCTGCAATTTGGGTAGAGCTTTCCAGGGAAAGTTCATCTCTCCTCCAACTGGCACCACTTCATGTATCTCAATCGTTAAGAACTAGAGTCATCTGAAATCGCATACATGCAAATGATGCCAACTGCTGTCTGGGACCTTAACTGGGCCTGGCTGCCAGAACACCCCCACACAAGCCCTCCATGCAGCGTGGGCTTCCTGATACCATAATGCTTAGATTCCAGGCAACCTTCCTGAGAAAGACACATACATACAAGCCACATTCCTTTTTATGACATAGCCTCAGAAGTCAGCTGGTGTCATTTCTGTAATATTCTATTCACTAAGGAAGTCAAATAGTCTTCCAGGTTTAAAGGAAAGGCAGAAGATCTACACTCCACCTCCTGATGGGGGTGCAGTAAAGTTCCTGGGGAGTATGCAAGACCAAAGATCTTGCTAAGGTCATTTTAAGGAAAACATAATCTACTATATTTCTCAATCTCACTCCAGAACTGCCATTATATTTGTTCAAGGTTTAACCAAAACAGAGGAAGAAAGAAGATTTATTGGGAAATGGTTAGCCAGAAAGTACAAATTCAACCCTTGTTTAACCGGATGCCACCAGAGGTGGCCCTTCAGCTTCATCTTCCAAGCACTAATGCTTTAGGAATGTGCCAGGGAACACATTAGGAATGTGCCAGCCAACAATAGTGCTTCCTGCTACCTTTGCCACCACGTGGGCAAAAAGTGCAGGGTGCTGGCAGGAAGTCATCATGAATGCCCTCCATGCGCCTTCTGAAGGACAAAGGGGAGTTTCTATAGTGTGATGAAAATTGTTATACGAAAATTTCACCATTTAAGTGTATTAAAATGAGTTTTCAGGTTTGTTTTTGTTTTTTAAGGCAAGGTCAAGGCTATAATAATAATAGAGCAAACAAAGGACAGAGAAGAGAAAGATACAAGACGAGGGGCAGCAGGTTATCACAAGCGCTGAAACTGTGAAAGCCAGCGTAGATCATATCTCCCCCATTCAAACCGCTTTCCATCAGCAAGCACAGGGCACAACAGCTTCACATCCCTGCCCCCTCTTCAGTGTTTTCTTCACATCCTATTAGTGTAGCATTCCATGAAGCTTTAAGAGGAAACAACAAGAAAGTTATCCCAGTAGTCTTAGAGCATCAATAATCTCTCTCCTAAATACATTTCCGTATTAATCCTTTCTAAATGTGAAAGAACTGACTCTCTAAAATATTTCACAGAATCCTCACCGAAGTGGAAGAAACATTTGAGGGAAGAGACCATAGACAGCAGTCCTTCCATTTCCCCCTGAAATAGTACCAAACAGGTAGATGCCCCAGAGTTAGAGTAGTAGGAGCTGTGGTGACTGCAGGGGAGTAAACTCATTACAGATGACTGAGTACAGCTAAAGAAACATGTACTCCGTGACCACACAGGAACCTCAGCACCTGACACTAAAGAAGCTAATGCCCTAGCTTTCCTGTCATTGGCAGTTCTGTCTGAAACAACAATGCCCTAACTGCCTGCATATTTCCCTTTCCATTTCTGCATTTCTTAGCTGCTTATTGAAATGTATCAGGCAGACAAATGTTTTGCTGTCTAAAAGAGGCTTTTAAAAGGACCAGCTCAAAATGATTTTAGCTCAAAATCCAGTAATCCATTTTCCAAGTGGAGATGGGTTTGGAGATTTAAGGAGCATAGAAATCTAAGCCTCTGGTCCCCTTTCTCCATGAGGGAAAGGTTTCTCCTACCTCACTCCTTGGCTCTTGCTTGACCCTGGTTCTCTTGACTCTTAGCCCCATTCATGGAAACTTTCTTTTCTTGTCACCACTTCCTCTTTTTTTTTTTTTTTTTTTTTTTTAAGAGAGGTTGAGAGGGAGCGCAGGAGGCCAGGGAGAGCAGGGGAGGTGGGGAGTAGAGGGCAGGGCAGAGAGAGAGGGACAGAGAAAATCTTAAACAGGCTTCATGCCCAGTGCAGAGCGCAATGTGGGGTTTGGTCTCATGACCCTGCAATCATGAACTGAGTCGAAATTTAAGAGTCAGATGTTTAGCCCACTAAGCCACCCATGCACTCCCCTCCCTGCTCTTCAGTCCAATGATCAATATTAGACCTGTGTTACTGTCACCAAAAGGTTTCCTTACAAGTAAAAAGCTTAAGCAATTTCTACCGAAGTGTTTCTATCACTGCATTATACAACACACCTAATGAAATTCAGAAAAACAGCTGTGAAAACATAAAGGAAACAGAGTAGGCCCAGAGAATTCCAGCAAATGTGGACGTTAAGTTAGAGCCATCCAAACACATGGGTACCAGCTTTTTCTAGAACGTGGGCTGCTGGGAAGCCCTAAAACAGAAGTGTGAATTAGATGGAATTTCTTTTGGGTAATTCCCCAAGTTCCTTCCAAGTGACCTTGTCCCCCCTCAAGCATTCAGTGCTTTCACCTTTTGCTTGGTTGCTTACAACTGTCCATGGGGAACTTCGTAAGACAGTCCTCTCTTCCTCACTCATCAGTGCTTCAGCTCCAAGTCCTGTTTTCTCGAGCCCTACTCCTGACCTTGACAGCTTAATAGATTTCATGCGGGGATATCAATATCTATCTGGAGTTAGATGATTTCTCACTACTATTAAAATCAGGTTTTCTAGAAGTGATAGTTTCATTCATCTCAGCAGACTGGAGTTTGGAACAGTCAGAAATCCACGTACAGGTCAAAAAAAGAAGGAAGGAAGGAAGGAAAAGGAATGAATCCATGTATAGTTCAAATCACACTGGGTTAAAAATTGCCTGGTCTCTAGCAATAAGAGCAATCCTATTCACACCACGCTATATCATAAAAACACGAATATGCTAGTCTTCTCAAACACTCTGTCCCCATTACTACTGATTCTACATTATCATAAGTCTAGTAAATTCTTGGTTTTTGACACATTTACATCTATATTGCAATTACTCTGGCTACTCTGCCAGTACAGAAATTCCATTATTCTTGCAGTATTCAGGCTGACATATCCTTACTATCGAGGTTACTAACTAGTCTCTTGGTCTCTACATTTCCCCAACACCTTTTTACTCAACACAGGAGCCAGAGTTTTCCTAAATGAAAATCAGGTCATGTTACTCCTCTACTCAGAACACTACAGGGATTCCTATGCCATTAGAGTCAAAACAAAACTTACAAAGCTACAAGATCTATCCTCTCCTACTCCCCACCATTTTCTCTCATGTCTTATCCCCTTACTCACTTCCCTCCAGATAACTCAGCCTCTTTACTGTTTCTGAAACGATGCAGGCACACTCCCACTCCAGGGTTTTGCATTGGCAGTTCTCTCTTCCTGACACTCCCTTCCCTCAGATAGCAACACGGCTCATTTTTCCTCCATGAACACTTTGCTTTTCAGAAAGGCACCTAAGATTATTCTACTTAAATATGCAATTCCCCTAAACTCCTTTATCTTGAACTAGTTTTTTCCATGGGGCTTATTTTCTTCTATTATACTACACATTTGGATTATTCAGTATGTTTATTACAGTTTCCTTCTATTAGAATGGAAGCTTACTGGAAGCAGGAATTTTTGTCAATTTCTTCACCAGTACCTCCAGGGCCTATAAAGCAGCCCAGCAAATTCATGAATTATATATCTATATCTATATCTATTTCTATATTATATCTATCTCTGTGTGTGTGTGTGTGTGTTTAGTGAATAAACAAAGGTTTGGGGACTTCTTTTCTCACTTCCTATTTTCAAATTTCTTAGAAAAAAAAGCAAACCTTATTCATTTGCAAAATTAATGTCAGTAATACATGTGGATTTTGGTCAATTGTATATGGTTCAAAGCAAGTCCATCATGTGATATGTTATTTGAAAGTACTTTATTCTCTCCCCAATAGTCTTTGCTCACCTAATATGATAAGAATATATTTTACATTATCATCACACTATTTCTGGGTACAATGTCTCTTATGAGTCCTGCAAAACTTGTGAGAAATTATTTGAAAATAAACATGCCTGGGTGATTTAGTCCCTCAATATCTTATTCAAATATTTGTTTCATAATATAGTGACTTTATGGAACTGTGACGACAGAGTCACAGATGTGCAAACAAATGTGGTTTGCTAAATTCTTTTTGTATCACAGTCCTGTACCAATTTCAGTCATATTGTTCACTGGTTGCTTATTAGGCTTTAATTCACAAAATCAAGAAGACTATGGATTCTGAAAAACAATCTGAGGGTTTTGAAGGGGTGGGGGGGTAGGAGGTTGGGGGAACCAGGTGGTGGGTATTAGAGAGGGCACAGATTGCATTGAGCACTGGGTGTGGTGCAAAAATAATGAATACTGTTATGCTGAAAAGAAATAAAAAAAATAAAATAAAGGAGTTTACACAAACTTGCACTGAATGATATTCAGGATTGTGGAGAAGGCAGGGGAACCAGTAACAACCGTTCAAATTCGGGGTTTCCAAGGTGAGTCCCGCCATGCGTTTCTGCTTAATTACAGAAGGTGCTTTTTTATTTAGCTGACTACAAAGACTACCGTCACAGGGATCAGTCTTGCTAGTACAGAGTTTTCAAAAGCATTCAGTCTGGAAATATGCATTGGCATTACCCACACATAACAGAGCTACGATTTGCTCTTCAGGCCATTCACACCTTATTCTACTGCTTTTCACAGAAATGGATTAAGAGGGCACAAGTCTATACCTGTAGAGACACATATAAAAGAAAATCAAAAGGGAACTGAAAGCAGACACTGAATATATCAGATTCCTTTTAGGCATGATGCCCAAACATCAATAGAACCACTCCTTAAATTCCTCTAGACCTGCACTGAGGATCCCTTCCAGCTCAAAGATCCTATGCTTGACTGATTCTTTTAGACCCTCAGGATTTTGACGTAAACTAATTTGCGCGGCTGAATTAGGATGAGGTTTCTGATGTTTAAACAGTGACAATTTCACGGTACAGGAAATACAAGGACAAGAGGACTAACCTGGTGAGAAAGAGCTCACTGTGTCAGGACTTTTTACTAAAACAGAAAACAAAACAAAAAACAGCAGCAACTTTGTTCATGTCCAAGCAACTCAAATTTCTTGTGAGGCTGCCAATCCTACACCATCGGGAGGGCGTGGTCACAGGAATAGGAAAAATGATCCAAGGAGGAAACAAGGAGCACAAAAGATAGAAGTATGCCAAGGGAGAGAAAATAAAAAGTCATGTACCACCACAGCACAGATATTAGTGTAATCTACTTCAGCTGCTTTATCTAATTAAGTTAAAAGGCAACCTGGTCTAATCGAAGAAGTATTGCTTTGGAAGTCAGGAAAACCCACATAATGTAATCAGCTTGTTTGTGCAAGGGTCTTCATTTCTCTGAGCATTATTTTTTTTTAAGATTTTATTTATTTATTTATTTGACAGACAGAGATCCCAAGTAGGCAGAGAGGGAGGCAGAGAGAGAGGGGGAAGCAGGCTCAATGCTGAGCAGAGAGCCCAATGCCGGGCTCAATCCCAAGACCCCAGGATCATGACCTGACCCAAAGGCAGAGGCTTTAACCCACTGAGCCACCCAGGTGCCCTTTCTCTGAGCATTATTCTCCTTAATTATAAAACCAAGGTATTTGTCTCTGAAGAGTTATGTAGGGTTTATATGTCCAAAGTACCTGAGTTTGAATCATGCCATGTTTATGTACTATGTGTGTGTGTGATTTAGGGCAAACTGCTTTCACCTCCAAGTCTCCAGTCCTTCACCTGCAAATGAGGAAAAGAACATCTAGCTCAAAGCATAGTTATTTGGATGTAATAAAAGAGAATACCTAAAAGTATTTGTCACCTATTGGTTCTTGATTAATATTTGTTTTATAGCAAAAATCCTAAAGATGATCTTGGAAAGGAGTTAGAAAGAAGATAAAATAAAAATAAATTAAGATACATAAAAACTCCAAAATTCTATTTTTCTTTAATTTTATTATTGTGTGTCATGCTATTAATCCATTCTAAATGATACACATGTAGTGGGTGATTTTACATATATGAAAAACCTTTCTAAATTAAGGTTGGATTTTGGAAGCCCCAATCAGCAACAAATCCTGAGCCAAGAGCAGTCTTGAAAAGGGATGGGAAAGAGCAGACAGAAATACATGGCTGGCCCACTCCAGAGAGGAGCCAAGAGTATAGTTTACCAAATCCAAGGGGTGTGGTACTTTTGATTTCAATCTGAACCACTCTTCAAATCCAAGAGATCTGCCCTGAGGACACAGGGCAGAGAATAGCTCCAGTTGGCAGAAGTTTTCAGTGCAAGTAGAAATCTGTGCCATAGCTGGTAGTATGGGACGGGGTTGGGGGGGGGTTAAAAAACATATCCAAAGCAGAGGCTATCCCTGGGGAACCAAATGCCAGGCCCAGGATTTAAGACACCTAAGTAAGAGTTAGGGTCATACGAAGAAGGTGACTGGAATAGGAACTGGATGCCAGAGTACTGAGCAGAAGTCAAGCCAAGAGACTGAGCTGTCCATGGAAAGAGCAAACCTTTTCTAGAGCTCACTCATCCAGAAAGAAAGGAGCTACAAATATCCCATCAGCCCAAGCTCTTGCTGGTTTAAAGATCAGATAGTTCTGAACCTGCACATGGGAGAGGTTTAGGGCCCACAGCTGTGGAAAATGGCACTGGCCCTAATTGGTAACATCTGCAGATAGAGCTGGTTATTCATTTTGCCACCAGTTATGACATATCCCCAACATTCAACAACCCGAGATATTACCTACATCCCAGAGAGCAATCTATCTACTGGAGAATATAGTCCACCAGTGAGCAAGGAATTCACCACGACAAAGACACAACTGAGAGGAAAACCAGAGGAAGGCAAGTTGACAAGTTGGAGATCCCTTCTCAAGACATTTACTCATTCAGATGAACACTAGGTATATTCCATACTGACTCCACTCTAGTGTTTCCCTTGTAAATTTTTCATGAAATTAAAGGTAAAGAAGACATTTAGATTCTAAATTCAACCCACAGGCATGTGGCAGAGCCTCAAGGCAGTATTTGGTTCTTTCAGGCTAAACTGGAAGAGTAAATGCAGATGGAGGGTTTTCCTCTGCCAACCATAAAGCAATAAGCAATATGGTATTCAACCAGGCAGGGGCATGCACTTAACCCATCATTTTAAGAATTCTGCACATAAGGAGAGACAGTACCTCAACAGATACAAGAGTCCTAATTGTATCAATAATAGTCCCCTGGCAGAGGGCGTAAATGATTTGCCTCTAAATGAGATCAAATATTTCACAAGCACAGTTGGAAGAATCTAGCTGTTTAAGCTGGCAGTTTTTAAAATATGAACAATTAAATGTTTGGCTAGAAAAGAGTTTTAGAAACTTTATTTAGGACCGAAGCCAGCTCTGGTAGATTGAAACAAACATAGTGTGTTTCATTATGGGGCTCAGGAAGTAACATAAAATATTTTCCACCAAATTTGCCTCCAGGTAGTTGTAGTGGGATTCAGTCAGCAATTTCAGTATAATTTGAAAAGAAATAGCAGGCAGTCCCTTTAGCAATTAAAGACACATCTCAAAAGATAAATAAAATGGAGTTAACTCAACCCGACTCTGAAGGTAATCAATCCTGCATGGTGCTGAGAACAGAAAAAGTGAAGTAGTAAAGGAAACAGTTGGGACTAGTCCTTATATAAAGGAATCGAGTTTAGTGAGAGTGACAAGTAGGAAAGTATGTGGAAGGGATAACAAAACTGTAACCATTGATCAGCCAGCTGAATTAAAGGCAGAATAAATGACTGGAACCTAAATGGATAATAGTTAAGGGAAACCAACAGGTCTACAGACAGAAGACAAAATACTAATGAGATTGATCATTGCCAGTCCAGAGATGAACCAAGAGAATGTATTCTTAAGAAGTCTTAAGGCATATAGGCATCATAACAGAGGGAAGTTCACCATCTGTAAATTATTCTGCTCTAAGATCCTTAAAGGGGATACTCTCATAATCCCCTGATGCCCCAAATATTCACCACTTCACAGCATGAGGATATAAGGCCGAGTAGTAAACTGAATAGAGCATGGGTTTGAAATAAGAGAATCAGGGTTTAAGCCTAATACTATAAATTCCCAGTTATGTGACCTTGGGCCAGTGCCCTCTCCTCTTTAAGCTTTAGTGCAGGCAGAAGCTTTCAAAGGAGATGTACTTCATAAGAATGTTCTCAGGATTAAAGGAGGCAAAGTCAGAGATAGAAGCCTATAAAATATTCATACTGAATGTTGAAAATTTTTGAGGATATGTTATGTGTAAGTCAAATGCTAAATGTTATATATATAATTAATTATTGATCACTAATCATTTATTATTATATATTAATTATATTATTATTATATAGTTAACATTACTATATAATTAAATATTAATTATTAATAGTTAATTTTATATTATATGTAATAAATATATATGATATATTTACATTCAAGTAGTAAAACTGTCCTGAAATAGAGGTATGTTATCTCATATTACACGTGAGAAAACTGAAGCTGACTTCCAAGAGTCTCCTTTCTTTTTCCAAATGATGACATCAAAATTAGAAAAGCAAACAAAAATCTTTTCAGGCATGGAATTATCTATTGCACATATAACCACTTTAATAATCAACGAGGGACCTCAAAATCACTAAGAATTCTGAGGAAAGGAGAATAATTCCCTGAGAGTTTTTTTAATCCTGGAGCAATTCCTAATACATCGTTGTTTTTTATTTGCTATTTCCTCATTTGTTTGATTCTCCCCATGTATTTTTCTGAGGTATAATTGACATATAACATTATATTAGTTTTAGGTATACGGCATGATTCTATATTTGTAAACACTGAAGTGATCATGACAATAGGACATTATATCTAGTCACCATCTGTTACCACACAAAGTTACAAAAAGTTTTTTTCTTTTGATGTAAAATTTCAGGATTTGTTTTCTCTTGGCAACTTTGAAGTATGCACTACAATATTATTGACTATAGTCACCATGTTGTGCACTACATCCCCATAGCTTATTTTTTTTTTTAATGTCTAATTTTATTTTTTATTTTTTTATAAACATATATTTTTATCCCCAGGGGTACAGGTCTGTGAATCACCAGGTTTACACACTTCACAGCACTCACCAAATCACATACCCTCCCCAATGTCCATAATCCCACCCCCTTCTCCCAAACCCCCTCCCCCCGGCAACCCTCAGTTTGTTTTGTGAGATTAAGAGTCACTTATGGTTTGTCTCCCTCCCAATCCCATCTTGTTTTATTTATTCTTCTTCTACCCACTTAAGCCTCCATGTTGCATCACCACTTCCTCATATCAGGGAGATCATATGATAGTTGTCTTTCTCTGCTTGACTTATTTCGCTAAGCCTGATACGCTCTAGTTCCATCCATGTTGTGCCCATAGCTTATTTATTTTATAATTAGAATTCTGTACCTCTTAACCCTCTTCACCCATTTTGCTCACTCTCCAACCACCCTCCCCTCTAGCAACCACCATTTTGTTCTCTGTATCTATGAATTTTGTTTTGTTTGGTCATTTGTTTTGCTTTTTAGATTCCACATATAAATGAAATCATAGGCATTTGTCCTTGTTTGTCTGACTTATTTCAATTAGCATAATTCCTTCAAGGTCCATCCATATTGTTGCAAATAGCCAAGATTTCATTCTATTTTATGGCCAGGTAGTATTTCAGTGTGCGTGTGTGTGTGTGTGCGTACACAATATAATGTACATAATGGAAAATATGTATCTATCTATATCTATATATAACATAGCATCTTTATACCTTGATCCATTAAAGGACACTTAGGTTGTTTCATATCTTGGCTGTTGTAAATAAAGCTGAAGTGAACATAGGATTGCAGATGTCTTTTTGAGTCAGTGTTTTTGTTTTGTTTGAATGAATACTTAGTAGTGGAATTTCTGGATTACAGAGTAGATCTATTTTTATTTTATGAGGAACCTTCATACTGTTTTCCATAATGGCTACACGAAGTTATATACCCCCCAACAGTGCAAAAGAGTCTTCGTGTCCTCTGTGTGATCTACGAATGTCCAATGGCTTTAGCTGGGCAATAAGAAAGTGAAGGAATTGTGGGTACGTGCCAGCTTTAGCAGGCTGGCATCTCCCCTAGGATGTGACCAACTTTTTTTTTTTTTTTTTTTTTTTTTTTTTTACTGATATCACCAGTTTTACTAATCACTCCCTTCAGGCTGAGTATGAAATAGAAATGGTATATTTCTTTACTCCCTATGGAATAATTTCAGAGTTTCTGTAAGTCCACTAAAACAGAAAAAAACATAACAAATAAACTGCCGATCCTTAATCCAGAGACAACACAGATTAAAACAAACCATAATCTATTAGCCATTACTAATGCCCCATGAAGTAATATAATCTTATTTTCAGAGATCTAGTGCTGTCAAATTCCCTTACAGCTGTTATGAAGGAACCTCCGATTTTAAGCCATTCATCTTTCAAATTCTTCCTTATGGAGATAATCATCATAACATCTATGGAAGTCGAGAATACTGAGTTGGATATGCTGATGCTATCTAGAGGAAAACCAGCTGGCCACCCTCACAGGCACTAAGCAAGTGACAGCAAATTGGGGAAATCAACATGGTTCATGACTTAGTTGTAACCCATCCAGAGTTATTCCCATCTCAGTTTATTTCTGTTTTGTTTCCTCTTCCTGAAAGATATTCTCTAGCCAGTTATTAAAATAGAGCTACCATACAATGGAGTGAAACATCTCCATTTATTACTTGAAGGAGACTAGCATCACGCAGTCTCATCAGAGTTATGTGACTTCCATGCCACTTTGAGGTCCTCAGAGTTAGATGACCAGAGATAGTAGTTTAAATTCCACACCCACTCAGCAACACAAGTTTTTGTTGTTGCTTTTGTTTTTGTTTAGGGGGATTTTTTCAAAGTTTTTTATTTAAATTGCAGTTATTTAACATACAGTGTAATATTAGTTTCAAGTGTACAATATAGTGACTTGACATTTCCATACAATACCCAGTGCTCATCACAACAAGTGCACTCTTAATCTCTATCACCTATTAACCCATCCCTCCACCCACCTCCCCTCTGGTAACCATCAATTTGCTATCTATAGTTAAGAGTATGTTTCTTGGTTTGCCTCCCTCTCTTTTTTCCCTTCCTTTTGCTCATTTGTTTTGTTTCTTCAATTCCACATATGAGTGAAATCATATGGTATTTTTCTTTCCCTGATTTATTCTGCTTAGCAAAATACTCTCTAGCTCCATTCATGTCATTGCAAATGGCAAAATTCTGTTCTTTTTTTAGGGCTGAGTAATAGTCCACCATAAATATATACCACATCTTCTATATCCATTCTTCAGTCAATAGACATTTGCGCTTGCCATCACTTGGCTATTGTAGATAATGCTGCTATAAACAATGGGGTACATGTATCTCTTTGAATTAGTATTTTTTTATTCTTTGGATAAATACCAAGTAGTATAATTGTTGGTTCATAGGGTATATCTATTTTTAACTGTTTGAGGAAACTTCACACTGTTTTCCAGAGTGGATGCATCAGTTTCCATTCCCACCAATAGTGCAAGAGGGTTCCCTTTTCTCCACAATTTCACCAACATCTCCTGTTTCTTGTGTTGTTGATTTTAGCCATTCTAACAGGTGTGAGGTGATACCTCACTGTACTTTTGATTTTTATTTCCTGATGATTAGTGATGTTGGAATATGGTCCCTGAACACAATTCTGAAGAATACTTCCTAGGATAATAAAACAAAATGATACAAAAGAAAACAAAAACAAAACAAAACAAAAAACCCTTAGTGAGGTGTGTGAGCTAAGGCCATCAACAATACCTGCGAGTTTTCTAGAACTACAGAACCTTGAGCCCAGCCCAGATCTCATGTATTTCTGAAATCAGATCTCTGGAGATAGGAACATGCGTTGAAATTGAGAAGCCCTGTGCTAGAGACTCAGTCTTTAACTTAAATCAGCTGAGACTCATGCTACCAAATTCAGGTAAGTCAAAAGGGTTAGAATGAGCTGGGAAATTATGTCAAGAGTATCTAGTACTAGTTGGAACCCAAATACTAGTTGGTGAGAAGCTGGAAAAAGGAAAGAATCCCCTTGATCCAATTCAGCTGAGATACTATGGCTTTTATATTCACTATGGCAGCTGTGAGTAAGAGACCCTCCTTGGAGCCCTCAGCTGAGATGCACCATCATGACCACACCTTGCTGCCTTTTCTTATACCTTCTTCTTTCTGAGAATGTGGAGTGAAATGTTACTCCTGCTGCCTGGAACATCCATGTTACCCTTCCACAGAAAGAGCCTTATTCATGATAACCAGCTCCAGGACAAATCTCTTGATTATGGCTCCCTTCATGGAGGATTTGCATCCTACTAGCTAGCATTTGGTGGTGAGGTAATTAGGCCCACAGGAATTGTGGAGGACTATTCAGGAGGAAGTGTCTTTGGTTTACAGTTGTCATAGCTAATTAATCACAGTTGGGGCTGTGAAACAAACCCCTGGCCAATCACACTGGAATTTAGGATAAGAAATTCACTAAAACCGGAAGTGAGGAATCTGTGATAGATGCCTTATACTCACTGCATTAATCAGTTAAAACTTTTCTCTTATAATATTTGTTATAGGGGATGATTCTGAAACTTACATTTTCTAGGATTCTTTATCTACTAACGAACAGTTAAATTTATCCACTGACAGGCTCTTGAAGGGGATTAGATGGGGCAGAAAGGGGAGAAGCCACAGAATGTCTCTTATGGCTCTGATTTGAGAATTGTCTCTGATATTCACTGTGTCTCTGTGTGGATGCAGCTCATTCAAGAAGCCCTTTCCAACATGTTTCCATCTCATTCAAGGAACTCCTTCCACCATGATTCCATCACTAGCTTTGCAAGGTCCCTAACATGGGGATTCCAACTCTTTCCAGATAGACTCGTCCTTGGGTTCTGGTAAGACCACCTCTTCTCTTTGTCCCTCTACTACAGAAGCTGAGAGGAGCATCCTATTATTGCTCCTTAAGCTCTTCTCAAACCTTTAACATTAATTCCTTATATTAAAATCCTTTTAGTGAACAATTTAAAATGGATTTCACTGACTGACCTCACCCTTATTGATACACTGACCTTATATTCCATAAGCTTAAGCATCAAGGGCTTCTCTTTGGGAAATCAGGCCCAACGGGAAATGTCATTGAAATTAACCTTCAGGCTTAGAATGAGGAACATAGAATTTTATTGCTAGAAAGAACTTTAGGCATCATCTAAGTCTGTCATTTTACAAATGAGGAGTTGTTCCCCAGAGACCATAAGTACCATGTCCAGTCTCACACAATTCTTAAAT
Organism: Mustela nigripes; assembly: GCF_022355385.1. Classification (NCBI taxonomy): domain Eukaryota; kingdom Metazoa; phylum Chordata; class Mammalia; order Carnivora; family Mustelidae; genus Mustela; species Mustela nigripes. Next base: position 27,535,223 of record NC_081563.1, on the reverse strand, counting down.
GTCAATGCCAAGACTAGCTTGTCCATGTCTAGCGTATTTCTGCTACTGCATATTTCTTCTGCTGCAATGTTTGCTGCCTTTATGAATCCATAGTTTGATGCTAAACTCTCTCTATATATTTTAGTACTATTTGCCAAATCTATCTTAGAAAAATTAACGGGCAATCTTAGGATTCTGTCCTTTACATAAAAATTTTTTACCAAATGTGTGGAAGCCTATCAAATGTAGTTTAGATTAACTATGGAAACTTATATTAATAATATGGGAGATATTTATTTTCATATGTATAGAGAGAATAGAGACATATAAGAATTAAAACATTAAAAAATGACATATGGTTTTTAAAAAAGAGCATGAGGATCCTAAGATAGCTTAGTGATAATTCTTGAGATAGGGATGAGGAAAGAAATATGACTTTAGAATTGAGTAAACATGACAGGCAAAAATTTTAGCAAAGCAATAATTTCACAAAGTAATATGAGATTTTCAAAAAAATAATGCAACCATATATATTTTAAAAGAAAAAGACACTGCTGAATAAACACCCTGAGAAATTAAAGGAACATAAGTATTTATGTTCCTTTATAATGCACAATGCTCTAAAAACTGCAAAAAATCATCATACTGAAGGGTTCAATTTAGGGCAGAGATTGATACACAACAGAGAAACAGGATAGTTCTTCAAGTACATTTTTAGCATCCACAGCCGTTCTGGACAGGTAGTAAAATATTAGGGTTAAAAGCATAGAATCTAGAATGAAACTACTTGGGTTAAACTATAAACTCCACCATTTACTTGTGTGCATTTGTTAGGATAGCCCAAGGTGCAGTGAAACATAGACCCAAACATATATTATGGCTTAAACACAAGAGAAATTTACTTCTTACTAAACAGTCTAAGTTAAGTTTTCCTGACAAGAGATGATTTGAGAATGGATTTTGGTGTACAGCTAATGCTTTGTGCCTTATGGCTAATTACTTAACTTCTCTGAGCTTCTGGGATTTTTTTCCTATATAATATTGGAAAAATAATAGTGTTCCATGTATTAAATATAGTGTTCCTATAATAATAGTGTTCCTAAGTGGGTCAATGCATGTAAAATATTTAGAAAAGAAGTACTCAAAAAGAACCAGCTATTAGTAGTAGTAATAGTCCAGACTGGCTATTCTGAAGTTCTGCCAAATACTGATGGCTCCATCTACTCCATATCAATTAAAGATGCAGAAATGTCTAACATATAAACTTTCCCTCCCCCTCAGACATTTCTTGAATCTCAGTGTGCATCAGAAACACCTGAAGAGTTTATTAAATCCCATATTGTTGGACTCTACCCAGAGAACTTCTGAATCAGTGAATCTGAAAGGGAGACAGAATTTGCTATTCTAAGAAGTTCCCAGGTGATGCTGATGCTGCTTGTCTTAGGACTACACTTTGAGAACCACCGCTCTCAGACAAAAGGCCTGACTCTACAAAGACTAGAAAAGATCCAAATTGTTGTGCTTCCAGAAACAACAAACAAAACAAAACAAACAAACAAACAAAAAACCACACACACACACACAGGAAAAAAAAAAAAAAAGAAAGAAAGGAGAAGAAAAATAATCGAAACTACTGCTGTGTGGTACCCTACTATGACCATATCTTATCAGATTTGTCCCTATAAATGTCTGGTTTTCTTGTCCTAGCTGGGCTTTCTTTTTTCAAGGAGCCATGGTATCAGCATACCTCTTCCCATCTCTTTCCCCACTTTGGGACACTGAGATTGTATCAGAGTGGGGGGGGAAATGTGCCTCTTGGAAACTCAGTTATGTATTAAACAATGTTTATTTATTCCCTATGGTGTACAAATCACAATAGAGACATTTTCAAAATTTTATGAGCATATTACCCACATTGTAAAGGGGTCATTTTAATATGGTATCTCATATTTCTTAGCATATGTTTGGCAACCTGCCTCAACCCTCACTTCATATGTGCTTATAAAGTGTAAACTGTACTTTGATATTTGCTATGAAAATTGGCTGTAATAAGAGTATTGCAGTGAACTTCAAAGGAGAGATTTTATATTCTCTACCCCCACTGGTTAAAAGACAAAGTCTAAATTATTTAATCCTCACATGGCAAAATAGTGGACAGTTTTGAATTTAGTCAGCAGATGTGTTTCTTGTCAGCATGTTATTTAAAAGATTTAAAATCTGAAGATGTTTTTCAGAGCATGCCTGTTCCAGTTAGATTCTCCCCACCACTTCTTTCGGTATTATGATATTGTGGATGTGTATTGTTTCTGGCCTCCCCCTTGAATATATCCTGATCTGTACCCCATGCTTTGATGGCACTTATGAACTACATTTATCATTCTCTACCACCCTCCTCACCTCTATCTTTCTATAAGACTTCCTTTGCTTCACCTAAATTCACTCACTTATTAACTGGCAAATACAAAATGTGCTTCAATAATATTATGTTTTCACTTCTAAAATAGGCTTAGTTGGCCCCAACCTCCTCTATCCTCATCAATAAAATGAAGATAATGATAAAATTCTTCAGGTCTTTCAGACAAGATGTGCAGTCTAAGCAGATATAAACATCCCTTCATCTTACTACAACTATATAGTACTTTTGGATGAAATAAATATTAAAAATCTAAAAGAGATAGCTGACCTCAAAAGGGGAAAAGAAAACATTTCCTTAGGAAAAGTCATAAAGAGGGAAGTCATTTAAAAAAATGCTAAGCAAGAGGGAAATCCACTACAACCCACAGGGATACCAGATCAGATACACACTTTATGGGCTAGAGTTCTGATGTTTGGGTTGAGACAGAAGCTACAGCCACATGGCCCTGTGTCCTGGGATCAAGCCCTGCATTGTGGGGGGATGGTGGTGGTGGAGGGGGTGGGGGGTGTCTCTGCTCAGCAGGGGGCCTGCTTCCCCCCCTCTCTCTGCCTGCCTCTCTCCCTACTTATGATCTCTCTGTCAAATAAATAAAATCTTTAAAAAAATTAAAAAATAAAACAGAGATTGCTACCTAACATTAAGAATGAAGAAAGGATTTCACCGTCTGTCATAGACCAGAAAATCTACATCAATAGGCCCAGGGTTGTGTTAAGGATAACCTGGGTTCTAAAGAAAAAACTAAAGTGTTGAATATGGGCAAGGTAACAAAATTTAGAGTACCAAAATTATGAATAAATCCTGAACCAAAAACTAACTTAAGAATCATTCTATGACCATTTAATCTCATAGGAATTCTGAACCATCCCATCATGTTGACTTCATGATTCAAGGCATATGCAGATTTCCCATAAAGACTTACACATTAAGAATGAAGTAATTAACAAAATGTCCAAAGACATAAGGAAACACACCATCATATACAATAGAAAGAAAATGCAAGAAATCAAAGTATTCATATCTGAAAAACTAAAGTAAATAGAGCAACCCTAAAGTATCTTAAAATAGATTTTAAATGATCAAAAATTACAGGGGGGAGGAGTCAAGATGGCGTAGAAGTAGCAGGCTGAAAATTACACAAGGAAAGAGAATACATAGAACAAGAATAGAACATTATGGGGGGACAAACCCATATGAAAGAGAATAATATATTCAAATATAAACAACATTTAATCCTCAAATTTAAAAAATCCAAGAGGTGCTTAAATTGAGATTAGATACAGTTGAAAGGAAAACTTATAAATTTGAAAATAGCTGGGAAAACCAACCATATTATAGCACAAATAAATAAGGAGATTAAAAATATGCAAGAGAAGTTAAATGACATGGATGATTAAAAATAGAGCAAAATAGTTTATTTGGTTAAATTTGTAAAAGTGAGTCAGTCTCATGAATATATGCCATATTTCCCAACCAATAATCAATAAATATTTAATGAACACTGTCCCAATGTGGTGTAAAGAAGAAAAGCAAGTCTCTGACTTCAAAAACACTTAAATAGCACAATAGTGGTAGTAGCAATGATTATATTAAAATTATAACTTATGTAGTTTCAGTTATGCCATGTGAATAAGCCCTAGAGATCTACTGTACATCATGATATCTATAGTTAGCAATACCATATTGTATATTCTACTGATCAGAATTCTCCAGAGAAACAGATGTATCTATATATGTACATATTTATGTATCTATATATTATAGATATACATATATAGATATCTGAAAAGATATATAGATAGGTATCTATATATATGCAGATATCTTGAAAGAGAGAGAGATGACCATGGAGACAGAGAAGTCCCATGGTCTGCCATATGCAAGCTGAAGAACCAGGAAAGCTGGTGGGGCAATTCAGTCTGAATCCAAAAGCTTGAGAACAAGGGGTGCTGATATTCAAGGGCAGGAAAAGATGGATGCCCCAACTAAAGCAATAGGAACGAATATACCGTTTCTTCATCTTTTTGCTCTTTTAAAGGCCTAAATGGACTAGATAATGCCCACTTGCTTTGGTGATCTTCTTTACCCAGGCTGTCCAAATGCTAATCTCTTCCAGAAACATCCTTCCAGATACACCCAGAAATGTTTTATCAACTATCTGGACATTAGCCCAGTCAAGTTGACACATAAAATTAACCAGCCTATGTACTTAAAAAATTGCTAAAAGAGTAGATTATATGTTAAGTGCTCTTATCATAAAACAAAAGTAGTAATAATAGTAATTAAAGAGCAGGAGGAAACTCTTGGGAGAGGATGAACATATTCATGGCATAGATTGTGTAATGATTTCATGGATGCATAGTTGTCTCCAAACTCACCAAGTTATATTCATTAAATATGTACAGCATTTTATAGTGAATCATTCCACAATAAAGTGATTTAAAAAAAACAAAACAAAACATGCAATATAGTAACATCCTGAACAATCTAGCAGCAGACAGTGCTTGTGAAGTTATTTCATATATGTAAGGCAAACTTTGCTAAATTGGTGGCTGTACTTTTAATAATAAAATTGAAAAATTATAAAAACAAATAATATTTGATATTTTAAAAATTGTTAACTTATGGATTAAAGTTGAACTACCGAACAAACAAAAGTTGGTAAAAAATTTTGGATTTTTAAAAAGGTATTCCAAATTTTACACTGTAGTGTCTGTAGGTTTTTTCACCTATCTCAACATTTGTCTTTTCTTTATCCTAGAAAGTTTTGGTGCCCCATCCTTGTTTTATGTCTCTTTTTTGTTACTTAAAATGACCTCTTTCAGTCAAATGACAGAATTAATTTTTTTCTAAACCAATGTTACCTTGCTGTTTCCATCTCTATCATAACCACCTGATAAAAATTATATAAATACCTTCTCCAAATATATTGAATTAGACTCTGTGGTGGGTTCCAGAAATTTACATTAACAACCTACCTGAGTGGTCCATAAACACATAATGTTTGATGAACCACTCCTCTCAATGGTTCTCAATATTTCCCTCTTTAAAGAAGTCTTTCTAACTCCATTTATCCTAATTATCACAGCCACCTGAAGATTATAAATTCTTGGGTAGTTCAACCAGCTCCTATTCCTTCCACATTGCCCAAGGATACTTAATACCACGATTAAGACACTGACATGCAAGAACAGCATCACTACCAATTTACTCACCTTTCCCAGAATGTGGAACATTCACCCAATCCTCAAAGAGTCTGCAATAGCTCACTTTATACTTTGCTCCCCAGATCTCACTGATTCTATTGAAATTACCTTTTCTTCTGTGAGCTTCAAGACAAGTAGCCAAGGGACATCCAGTATGCACATCTTGGCAAGGAGGCTATTATTTTGAGTAAACTCTCCCTAAATACTTAGGCTTGGGATATTATTTATAATGAAGAAAAATAATTCAACTGATAACCTAGATGATGGCAGATTTTTTTTTTAAAATATCAAATCTGTTAGAGTCAACTTGTAGTTCAAAGCTCTTACAGCCACTTAATTAGGTTTCCACCATCTCTTTGTCCACACTGGTACACAGTTCATCATGTTCATAAATTAAAATGAAACTGTCTTGGTCTTTAGCAGTCAGAAAGATGAAAATACAGAATGGCAGCATTGCTTTTGGCCTCAGCATAACGGTGCTGAGAAATTGCAATTCTTCTTTCTAGATACTCCACCAGCCTATAATTCACAAAGGGCTACTTATTGTCTCCTCCCTGCCTCCCCTGCCCTTGCCCATGAGTATCTCTGCCCCTGGACCCATTCCAATCTGTACTTGTCTCTGTGGATTTTAGGACACAAGGATATCTATAATAATATCGGCAACTACAGATACACTCTGGAGGGAAATCAAAGAAACCTAACCACAGCATTTTCATAGGACTCAACCCACACAGTTTTCTATCCCCCCAACACTGTCCACAACATGAGGTTCTATAAGAGAATGGGCCAGAATTGAGTTTAAGTTACGTTCAAGACACTGAGACTATACAAAGCACAGGGCAGTGGGCAAGATGAGCAAGTTGTGAGAAATCTGAATTCAACTTAGGTTCATCAAATTTTTCTAATTCTGTTTCTTCATCTGTAAAATATGAAAATTTGCTGTGTAATACAAACATGGGGGTTATGAGCTAACTGTAAAGCACTACTATGTATTATGCATAAAGGAGCTGGCTACTGCCCACAAGGAACTTGAAATTTGATAGTTTCCATAGTAGTGAGGTAGCATAAGATCTTCCTGGGCTGCCTTACAAAATACCAAAGACTGGGTGGCTTAAACTGCAGAAATTTGTTTGCTTACAGTTCTGGAAGCTGGAGTTCCAAGATCAGTGCTGTCAGTATGGTTGGTTTCCAGTAAGAGTTCTCTTCTTGACTTGTAGATGCCTCCTTACTGTGTTCTCACATGGTGGATAAAGAAAGAGAGGGAGCAGGTACACTCCAGTGTCTCTTCTGATAAGGGCAATAATAGCATCATGACAGCCCTACTCTGGTGACCTCTGAACCAGTGTTAGATACTTTTAAAGTAAAACTAAAAATAAAGGTTCTCAGGGCAGCAAACTAGAGAAATATGAAAATTGTACTTACATCCTATTCCCTTTCGTAGTACTGTATAACCCTCTCAGACTGAGGAGTATGCACCAATGATGTCCTTAACAGAAAGGGGCTGGTGAGATGTTCCTTCATATGAATTCAGGGTGAATAGCAATTAGTCATGTAACCTATTAAAGAATGACTTCAGTTTACATTGCAGAAATATCTGCAAAAATAAAATCAGTTCTTCTATACTCAAGTCATATAATCCAAATGCAGTGTTGGTGCTACTAACACTGAAACAAGTGTGCTTTCACATCTTGCCAGAAAAATCTCATGTAAGGCATTAGAGGTTGAATTATATCCTCCCCAAAAAGATACATTGAAGCCCTAACCCCTAGTACATAAGAATGTGACCTTTCTTAGAAAGAGGTTCTTTGCAGATGTAATTAGTTAAGATGAGATCACACTGGAGTAAAGTGGGCCCCTAATTCAACAGGAGTGGCACCCTTATATGGCCATGTAAAGAGAGAGACATGGGGAGAACACCATGGGGAGACATGGGGAGATGGGATGGGAGGGATGCATCTATAAGCTAAGGAACACCCAAGTCTGATAGCAAATGACCAGAGCTTAGGAAAAGGCAAGGAAAGTTTTCAGAGGGAGCATGGCCCTGCCTTAATTTTAATTTCGGACTTCTAGCCTCTAGAACTATAAGCCAATAAATTTCTGTTGTTTTAAGCACATGCTCTGTGGTACTTAGTTATAGCAACCTTGGAAAATGAATATATAAGGAAACATATCTGTGGGCTAAAAGTAAGCAGAACATTCCCTGTCTTATACTAGCAATAAATTTACAAAAAGACAGTCAAAAATATTTCCTTTTCTTCTTTTAGGATATCTTGGGTAAAGAGCAATACTAAAGATAAGGAACAAGGCTCAGGATTCTTCCAGTGGGCTCTGGGGGTTTGCCTCTGAGGAAACAAAAGTTTCAGGGTATTAGGACAAATATCAGTCCATCAAGGTTGCTGGTATGGGTCCCTTCCAACTCTGAAATTCTCGGATTCTCAGAAGTGGGCAGTTCTGTGGGATACTGCTCAAACTGTCTCTGGTCTGGCAGAATGTTCTGATCATGCAACATTCCTTCAGGCAGTGCTCCTGCTAACTGGTAACAGGTGGAAGGTGGAAGGGATATGAGGTTACCTTTGATTTAGCTACACACAGCAACAGGGTTTCCCTCCCAGCAAGCTATTATTGTTTGAATGGCCCTCTCTCAGCCTGTAGGCACCTAATATCCTCTCTCCTACCACTAGGTATTGCTTCCTGCTAAGAGAGCGACCTAAGAAGTCAGTTAAATGAGCCTCTCTCCTCAGATCTGGTTCATATTCTTATTACCCTACTTGTTCATCTCCTGATTTTTCTTTTCTTTTTTTTTTTTTTTAAGATTTTATTTATTTATTTTACAGAGAGAGATCACAAGTAGGCAGAGAGGCAGGCAGAGAGAGAGAGGAGGAAGCAGGCTCCCCGCTGAGCAGAGAGCCCGATGTGG